>NC_092780.1:10625434-10928730 GCF_047496795.1 Chiloscyllium punctatum | reverse complement strand
TGTAAAGACACATGGATAACCATCATTTTTATTTTTGAAGGCTTTTGTTGTGCAACCACATTCGTGCTGTATCAAACGTGGCAAAACTTTGAATAGGCAAGGTGGAAGAGATGGTGTAATATTTAGTAGGGAAGAACTTATTGCCTGGCAGATGGATATTGATGTCTCTGAAGGTTTGCAAGTCTATCCCCACTTGCTTTTAATGCAAGTTGCAAGATTAACACTGCTCTAATTCTGCATCCAGTGAAGATTGAGAAATGATATCCAGACTATCCACTATTTCCATCCCTTCTTAAAAAAAAAAAATGCTTGGAACAAGTTGCAAGCTGAAAAGAACCAGTCAAAGAAAGGGGTAAACCCTGTCAGGAGACTAGATTTCAGCCTTGTTAAATAGTTTGTATAGTCTTTACACAAATCGCCATGGTTTCTGCTTTCCTCACGTCGCATGCCAGCAACTGATCACTTAGTTTTTTCAAACTGTATTATACACTTAATGGTAAGGTCCTAGGGAGTGTTGCTGAACAAAGACCTTGGAGTGCAGGTTCATAGCTCCTTGAAAGTGGAGTCGCAGGTGGATAGGATAGTGAAGAAGGCGTTTGGTGTGCTTTCTTTTTATTGGTCAGAGTATTGAGTACAGGAGTTGGGAGGTCATGTTGCTGCTGTACAGGACGTTGGTTAGGCCACTGTTGGAATATTGCGTGCAATTCTGGTCTCCTTCCTATCGGAAAGATGTTATGAAACTTGAAAGGATTCAGAAAAGATTTACAAGGATGTTGCCAGGTTTGGAGGATTTGAGCTATGGGAGAAGCTGGGGTTGTTTCCCTGGAGCGTAGGAGCCTATGGGGTGACCTTACAAAGTTATGAGGGACATGGATAGGGTAAATAGGCAAAGTCTTTTTCCTGGGGTCAGGGAGTCCAGAACCAGAGGGCATAGGTTTAGGGTGAGAAGGGAAAGATATAAGAGACCTAAGGGGCAATGTTTTCACACAGTGGTGTGTGTATGGAATGAGGTGCTAGAGGAAGTAGTGGAGGCTGGTACAAGTGCAACATTTAAAAAGCATGTGGATGGGTATATGAATAGGAAGGATTTTGGAGTGATATGGGCCGGGTGCTGGCTGGTGGGACTAGATTGGGTTGGGATATCTGGTTGGCATGGACAGGTTGGACCGAAGGGTCTGTTTCCATGCTGTACATCTGAGTATGTATGCATGGTGTCCTTTTGTGGTTATATTTTGACTGAAGTCCAAGTGGTTTGCCCCTATTACAGGGAGTGGGTCAACAATTTGAAATACATAATTTTGACAAGCCATGCCAGCTCAGAGTTTGGGTAGTAGGCAACTGATTGGAATCCTTTCTCAGACACAGCATAAGCTGTCACTTGAAAGTGCATAGATTAATCAAGGATAGCCAGCATGGATTTCTTACCTGAAAATGTTCAGGTTGTAAATTTGCTGCCTGAGCTGGTAGGTTTGTTCTCTAACATTTCTTCACCATGCTAGGTAACATCAGTGAGACTCTGTAGTGCTGGTGTTGTGTCCCACTTTCTATTTGTGTCTTGGTCTGTTAAGGCAGGTGTTATCGTTTCTAGTACTACTTTCTCAGAGGTTTGTAAATGGGGTCCAAGTTGGTGTGTTTATTGATGGCATTCTGGTTTGAATGCCAGGCCTCTAGGAATTCCTGTGCATGTTTCTGTTTAGCCTGTACTAGGATGGAAATGTTTTCCCAGTCGAAGTGTCCTCCTTCATCTATGTGTAAGGATACTAGTGATGGCTGGTCATATCACTCTGTACCCTTACACACCGACTAAGAAGGACAACACTTCCATCCTCTGACAGGCTAAACAGAGATCTTCATGGGAATTCATAAAGGCCTGGCATTCAAACCAAAATTCCATCAATAAACGCATCGATTTGGACCCCATTTACCAACCTCGGGGGAAAAGAACTGGAAATGATAAAATCGGCTTTAATAGACCAAGACAAATAGAAAGCGGGCCAGGACACCAGCACTTCAATGAAGGCTCACTGATGTTACCTGGCATGGTGACAGTCTGAGCACAAACCTACCAGCTCAGCGAGCAAACTTAAACCTGAACCTCCACCGGAGTGACAAATCTGCTCAAAAACGAAAATCATGTCTTATTAACTTGAATCTCCTGAGGAAATAAGTAGTGTTTTAGGCTAGTGCACTTTGGGTTTTAACAAGCTTTTGACAATGCCCCACATGGCAGACTGACATTTTTTTAAGAAAAAGCTCAGGGGATCCTGGCAATGAAACCAATTGGATACAGAGTTGATTAGGGTGTTAAACAAAAGGCCAAAGTTGATATTGCAACTAGAGTACAGATTCCAATGGGGTCCACCCAGATTTAGTACTGGTCATTTCCTTTTGTGGTGTGTATTAATGATTTGCTTGTAAGTAGGGGACATGATCAAGAAGTTACAGAAATTGTCTTATTTGTGGCAAGAGGGATTGCTATACACTGCAAGAAGATATTAATTGACTGGTCAGGTAGATGGGAAAGTGCTAAGTGGAATTCAATACAGAGCAGTGTGGGGAGGTTGAACCAGGCAAAGGAATACCATGGGAAAATGGTGAGACATTTAGAGGATATGAGGGACATTGGAGTAAACGTCTGCAGATCCCTGAAGGTGATAAGGCAGGAGATAAGATGGTTAAGACACGTAGAATCCATTTCTTTGTTAGCTGAGTTATCTTCTATAAGAGCAAGGAGGTAA
Source organism: Chiloscyllium punctatum (assembly GCF_047496795.1). Lineage (NCBI taxonomy): Eukaryota > Metazoa > Chordata > Chondrichthyes > Orectolobiformes > Hemiscylliidae > Chiloscyllium > Chiloscyllium punctatum. The sequence goes on along the minus strand of NC_092780.1, from coordinate 10,925,992 downwards.
TGCTGAATCTGTTTCAATCATTTGTTAGGTCACAACAGAATATTGTGTGCCATTCTGGTCCCTTTATTACAGAAAGCATGTAATTGTACGAGAGTACAGAAGAGATTTTAAGGATTGTGCCAGTGCTGGAAAAAATACCACTACGTGTAAAGATTGGTTAGGCTAGAATTGATCACCTTGGAACAGAGGGTGCTGAGTGCTTTTTGTTTTTTAATTGAGATATAGTGAGTAGATGTGAATACTTACAGTACTACGTCTGCAGTAAACAGATGAAGGTTTAAAGTGATTGCTAGAAGGTTTAGTGAGCAGATGAGGTTTTTTGACTCAATGGGTGAATGGTGTCTGGCGCTTGCTGCTTTGAAAGGGACACTTAACTCATTTTAAAGGTGTCTGGGTATATACTTCCAATCCTGTAATGGCAGTAGTGTGGATCAATTACTGGAAAGTCAGATTATTCTGAGTGGCTTGTTTACCAGCCAACATGGGTACAATGGGCCAATTGGCCACTTTGTGTCTTAAAATTTTGATGGATTTGCTCCCAGTTCACCCCTGGAGTTTATGCTTGTCGTAAAAATCATAGATCTATGCCGCATGTTTCGAAACTTGGATTGTTGTGTGTCAGTGATTGAATAACTAGCCACATGATCTAACAGTTTTGCCAAGTTATTTCATGTGGACTGTACACCAGACATTGTTGTCATCTGTGTAAAGTATTCCAGTGTGTCTAAAGTCTTGAGGCTAATACCAATGGTCCACTTTATTAACAATTTCTAAAAATACACTGAAAACACAAACCAGTAGCATTACAGTGCTTGTCTAACAACAGTAAGCTGTTTTGAAGATAGTGTGTCTCAAGTTTTGGTGTTCTTTTCAAAGTCATTTTAACCCAGATGCTGGAGCCAATATGAGCACTGTCTCATGTGGCAATCCTATTGGTAGGGTGCAACTCTAACTTTTGTTTTGAATTGTTTTTGATCTGGCTTGGGTATGAAATAGCTTGGCAGCAATGTGAGGCTGCAAGCTCTTGTGTGTTGTTGTCTGAAAAATGAGAAGAGCTGCAGATACAATGAGCTTGCAGGTGACTAATAAGTGTCAGTGGATTGGCTGCATCCTTTTTCTCTACCCCTGTAAATAAAAACCATAGCTGTCTGGACAGATTTGCACACCTTTTTTAGAATAATAGAAATTCACTACAAAACAAGACTATTGGGTCTAATTGTGTCTGTCAATCAAAAAAGGAAAGCTATCCAGTCTAATTTCACTTCCATTTCCAGCTTTTGGTCTGCAGCCTTGTAGGCCATGGTGTTTCAAGTCTTAGAACATTACAGCGCAGTATAGGCCCTTCGGCCCTTGATGTGGTTCCATAGGTTGGCACAAATCTGAAGCCCATGTATCTTTATACTATTCCATTAGTCTTTTATAAATGTGATGTGTTTCTGTTGTCCTTTGCAGCCATTGCCATCTTTTGTAAAAAATTTAACTGTACTCTTATTTTGCCTTCAGTCCAATTTGTTATTAGCTTCTCTACTAAGGGAAATAGGTCCTTCCGATTCACTGTCTAATTTTTGCTCAATTGAATCTCCCCACCAGCTCCTGTGTTGTAAAGAAAACAATACTGGCCTATTCATTTTTTTTTTTTTGTCTTCCCTCAAGCCTATAAGTCTCCTCTGTACCTGCTAATAAAATTCCCCCTCCCATTCCCCCGGAAGGACATGTCCATCCTTGGCTGCCTCCACTGTCGGTGAGGCCAAATGGAAACTGGAGGAACATAAGAACTAGGAGCAGGATTGGCCATCTGGCCCTTCAAGCCTGCTCTGCCATTCAATAATATAATGGCTGATCTTTTTGTGAACTCAGCTTCACTTATCCACCCTCTCACCGTAACCCTTACTCCTTCATTGTTCAGAAAAAAACTATCTTCGCTTTAAAAACATTTACTGAAGTAGCGTCAACTACTTCACTGGGCAGGAAATTCCATAGATTCTCAATCCTCTGAGTGAAGAAGTTCCTTCTTCACTCAGTCCTAAATTTGCTCCCCCTTTTGAGACTGTGCCCTCTTGTCCTTGTTTCACTTGCCAATGGAAACATCCGCTAACATCTATCGTATCTATTCCCTTCATAATTTTGCCTATAAAATCCCCCATATTCTTTTAAATTCCAATGGATATAATGCCAGTCTACTCAGTCTCTCCTCATAAGCCAACCCTCTCCACTCCGGAATCAACCTAGTGAACCTCCTCTGCACCCTCTCCAGTGCCAGTACTTCCTTTTTTAAAATAAGGAGACCAAAACTACATACAGCAATCCAGGTGTGTTCTCACCAGCACCCTATACAGCTGCAACATAACCTCCCTGCTTTTAAACTTTTTAGTAATGAAGGACAAAATTCCATTTGCCTTTCTAATTATCTGTTGTGGAGATGGAAAAGCACAACGGGGCAGACAGCATCCAAGGAGCAGGAAACCTGAACAACAGCTTATATTTCACCTGGGAAGCTTACAGTCCAATGGCCTCAACATCGACATCACCGGCTTCAAAGTCCCTCCTCCTCCTGCCTGTTCCCATGTCTAGCCCCACCCCATCTCACCTCCCTGAGTGTCGTAACCTGGCCATCTTCCTACTCACTTATCCACTCCCACCCTTCCAATTGACCAATCACAATAACTCCTTGCCTGCATCCATCTATCACCACATAATCAGCACCCACCCCCATATGCTTCTGGGTTCCCTCTTCCTCCCACAGTCCTGATGAAGGATTTAACCTGAGACATTGACCTTCCTGCTCCTTGGATGCTGTTTGACCTATTGTGCTGCTTCAGCTCCACATCTATTGACTCTGGCTTCCAGCATCTGCAGTCCTTACTGTCTCCCAATCAGATCCTTCAGAGAGTACACTGACCTAACAGTGTATATGTTCTTTAGCTGTGGCCTAACAAATGGTTCATAGTTTTTTAGCATAAACAACCTGCTCTTGCATGCCATACAGTGGCAAATATGGAAACATGTTGTATGTTGCTTTAACCATCTTTTGTTCTCTGGGAGTTATGGTCATGCTTTTCAAAGTCCTCTTCCTCTATGCTTCTCATCATCCTATCAGGTCTGCTCTCTTCAAAATACATTATCTCATACTTATCTAGATTGAATTGAATTTCTGCCCACCCTGTCATACATTTGATAATTTCCCTGTGTCTTCAGTTTTGTTTTCTCAAATCAGCAACACTTTCTTCATACAAAGACCAGAGGAGTTTTCTTGATCTAATTCCAAACACAACTTTTCAAATTTTCTTTGAAAAAGAAACCATCATGGATTATGCATTTGGGAAAAGTCTATAGTTATACTGTTATCATATTTATTCACCATCCGTCTTCCTTCTGAGTTTCTAAAAACCTAACCTTGATATTATCCAACAATTTTTTCACCTTAGCACCAGGGGTAACAGATTGTGCGATGAACCTTGGTGTTTGTGCGGGTTCTTGATTTTTTTATTTGTGTGTGAGTGATGTTACTTACAAAACAAAACGGTACTGGTTACTTTGTGTCTGTAGGATGTTTTATTTCTAGGTCAGATTTTTATCAGTATGTCTGTCACTTTGTTATTTCTACAAATCTGATTGGATACAGATCTTAGCAACTGTAAGTGAGCAGTGATAGGCTAATTACTTAAATTGTTTTATTGTGGGTATGAATGAGCAATATACCAGATTTTTAAATGGAAGTATATTTTTATAACTAAAGTATTTATTAGTTACAGAATTGTCATTAGGCAAACTGTCCACTTTTTAAAATATAATTTAGACCATTTTTCTTCCAGTGTTTGATTCTTCAATGAACAAGTAAAACCCCTTTGCCCATATGCCAAATGCACTTGCTGAATCAGGAGTCTCTTGAACTCATGGCAGATATTCAGACTTTTTTTTTGATGACATGGCTCCTTTTGTTCTGGAGCAGTTTCCATTGCTTTTCCTGAGATTAGTCACCCGTGAAGTATGCTTAATTGTTTTGACTTTTGCCAATAGCTGCCCAATCACAATGTCAAAAGGAGGCAATTCTCCATGATTTCTCTAAATTTCATGATTTGGTGAAAGTAACTTGTATGTAAATAGTTAGTGAGACTTTGGACCAGATGGATTAATATTTACTCATCCCATTGAGTTGGCCACACTCAACACAAATCAGTTCTCATTTGATTTCTTTGGCCACAACAAAGCAACAATGAGACCTCCAACTTGGAAATTTGGTCAGTTTTGCTTTGAGGATTTTTCAAATGCTAAATATAGCAATAAGGTTTGCTCATGCATTCCAGCATCAACTTTGAATGGATCACCAGTGGAATTTTTATCACAAACTCTCCTTGAGGTGGTACATACCACTTCTGCAACATCACAGAAGATTGACACTTGGTAATAATGTTAGCATGTTTTGAGAAGATTTGTAGCTCAGGTTGAGGTTCTGGGTGTAGGTTTGCTCGCTGAGGTAGGTGGCTTGTTTTTAGATGTTTTGTCACCGTACTAGATAACACCAGTGAGCCTCCGGATAAAGCACTGGTGGTGTGTGGCCTCCTTTTTCTCTTGTTTAGTTTTCCTTGGGTTGGTAATGTCCTTTCCTGTTCTTTTTCTCAGTCGTAAATGGGATCCAAGTCAATGGGGAACTTCACACCAGCATCTACAGGAAAACCACACAGACCAAATACTGAACTACAGAAGCAATTATCCCAACATCCACAAACAAAGCTGCATTAGAACATTATTTCAATGAGCTGCCAAACACTGCAGCACAAGAACTACGAAGAGTAAAGGAAAATCACCTATACAGTGTATTCAAAAAAACGGTACCCAATGAACAGTCTGCTGATTTTTTTTTTTCTCTTCTTTCTGCAACAAACCCAAACAAGCAGACAAAACACATCCAGAAACCCTCGTCACTCTCCCCTATATCAAAGATATCTCTGAAATGACTGCCAGACTACTCAGACCCATGGCATCATGGTAGCTCACAAACCTACCAACACACTAAAACGACAGACAATGAGCAAAACTAACGTCATTTACAAAATACCTTGCAAGAACTGTAACAAACTCTCTACATTAGACAAACAGGCAGAAAACTAGCCACAGAATACATGAACATCAACTAGCCACAAAAAGACATGACCCACTCTCACTAGTATCTTTACTAACAGATGAGGAAGGACACCACTTTTGGGACAACACATCCATCCTAGGACAAGCCAAACAGAGACATGCGAGAAAATTCCTCGAAGCATGGCATTCCAACTGATACTCTTATCAACAAATACATTGACTTGGATCCCATTTACCAGCCCCTGAGAAAAAGAACAAGAAATGATGACATCACAGGAAATGACATCACCAATCCAAGTAAACCTTAACACACAAATCAAAAGCAGGCCATGCCATCAGTACTCACAGATGTTACCTAGTATGGTGACAAAACATCTGAAAATGAACCTTCCAGCTCACTGAGCAAATCTACATTCACGAGGTAATGTTCATTTTAATGTGCTGATGCAGGCACCTTGGACCAAATGGCCTCTTATGTCAAAACACTTCTGTCATTCTGAACCTTTGCAGATGCTTCCTGAGTAACGTTAATTTGTAAACCCCAAGCTTCTTTAAAGTAATAGTCCTGAATAACTTCAGGTTTTACTTTTTAAAAAAAGTGACATTTCCAATGATTTGAAATCTGCAATTCATTCTAAGTGATTAAGACTTAACAGCAATCTAGGTTTGTTCAGTACATCACGCCTTAAACAGGTTCCTCTATCAATAGTGCATAGTGACAGCAAAGTGCACCACCTGCAATAAGTACACCAAATTGCAGAGACTCCTAAGACTATTTCCAAACAGAAGGGTAGAGATGCATGGAAAGACTCTCTCACCAAGTTCTGCACCAAGCTAGACACCATCCTTACTTGGAATTATATTCCTGTTTCTTTAGTGTCTCTGGGTCAGAATCTTAGAAAACCTTCTCAAACCCTAGCATGGTGGATGTGCCTACCTTATACTCTGCTCAGGTTCAAGGAGATGGCTCCCCGATACCTACGTAAAGGGGATTGGCAACAAATGTTGGTTTTATGCATGGATCACAAACTAATTATTTTAAGAAAAGAGCAGGTGCTCTTACATTTTGGATCCGTTTATAAAGGAGCACTCTAAACTTGAGCCATATGGATGAGGAAAATTGTAGTTGATGCTTTATCTTGTATGGATGGCTAACAAATTCTGAAATGTGGAGCTGGCTTGGGCAAAGATCAACTTTAGCAACTTTTTTTTAATCAACTGCATTGTTTTTCCAAACAATTTTAATGTAACTGACATAATCACATTGAACGTGAAGGAACATGATTCAACACAACTTCTGAGTTCAAGTTTCAGCACTAAGATCGAAAAGGATGCAGATTCCCTTTGGAGGTGACTGGAAACCTGCAGACAAATATACGATTCAAGGATCGCTGCTGTGCCACCATAGAATTGTTGAAGTTAACATTGTAACTTGAATGTAATGTAATGCAATCCTGCAGGTAACCTTCCATCTTAATCACAGTTTCCAGCTGTTAACTTGCAAGCTTTTTAACATATAAAATATTTGGATAGGTACTTTGAGAACTTCTGCTGCTTCCTCTATTTTTCAGAGACAAAGAAACTACAGATGCTGGAATCTGAAATAGACAGGCATGAGGCTGGAAGAACACAGCAAGCCAGGCAGTGTCAGGAGGTGGAGAATTTGACATTTTGGGTGTGTCCACTAACCCTTCAGTGGAGACCATAGAGAGAGCTTCTCTTGAATCCCCTTTTAAAACTGTTTCCTCTTGCCTTAAATTGAAGCCCCTGGTTGTGAGCTCAGCCTAATCAAGTTTCTATACACTCTTTTTGTCCCCTCAATTTTTATATTTCAATCAGATGTACCCACAACCACCTTTTTTTTTTAATCAATCTCCAAAGCTGTTTTTGGAAGCATGTTGTGGAGGTGCTGGTGTTGGAATGGGGTGGACAAAGTCAGAAATCGCACAACACCAGATTATAGTCCAACAGGTTTATTTGAAGTCAATTCTCTGCTACATGTTGGTTTTGAATATGGTCCATCACCCTTTTTCATGAGAGAGGGGAAAAAAAACTGCTCCTCTTCTTTGATGAAGTTTATTTCCCTTAACTGTCTCAGATCTGTCCTCTGGTTACTGATTCTCATGCTAGTGAACTGAACTGTTTTCAGTCAAGTAGCAGAAATACTGTATCTGGTGGCTGACAACAAGTGTTTGTTACTAGTCTAGTTCAGATGTTTTGTACAACCTGCTTAAGGTGAGCTGAAACTTTTTTCAGTGGGTTTTGCAATCTGTGTGCCAGACATCGTATTGTAGTTCTCACCTGTTGTGGTTGATAAGATAATGGCCGTATCAGGTATTTGAAGTGTCACAACTGCAATTGCTTTTGTTTCTTTTGCTTCAGCTTTTGAGAGCATTATAAGTTTGTTTTACTGACTAGTTGTGGAAAATAGTTTTAGCAACTAAGGCATTAGGAGTGGTTTGTGAACCCTGAGTTTCTTGAATGTTGAAATGGAGACCAGAAGTAAAGCATCTCATTCTTAAATTGTCATTTTGCTCTGTAATAAAGAGGAACTAAACAAGTGTATTGTCTAGTTTGGAGATATTTGTCTAATTTTCAAGTTAACCAGGAACTGAAATCTAATGTCTGACTTTGTAGGACTTAGGCACTTGTTACACATTAACACTGCTAATCTGTTATAAACTGCAGCACATCATTCAGTTGTTAGTCTGATGTTGGGTACTCTCAACAGAATTTATAATTGTATCTACTTTCACTGATGTGAAGTTTAGTAGTCTTGCTATTTTTGGATCATAAGTAAAAGAAAATCCTTCACTGGTAGATTCAGAGGGAGGAGAGATGAAATTTAGTGAGGGGTTTTTGTTCAAAGTCAAGACAAGTAGAAAAAAAAACTAAAACTACTTGGAGTTAGGAAAAGGAGTTTAAAAAACAAAAATCTCTATTCGAGAGAGTACTTTCTGTTACCAAATAAAATGCCTAGAGCCATTTTTTTCTAAATGAAGTTTTACTGGGTAAGTAACCCAGATTTTTTTCATTTTAAAGGGTGGTATACATGTGTAATACAATTCATTCATGAAACATAGGCATCATGGATAAGGATTTTCTCCCCTTATCACTCAATCTTTGTGATTATAAGATGTTAGCAATCTGTTTGCTGCCCTTTTGTGCAGACAGGTGCAAGAATTGACCAAGTAACTTTGTTAAAACTCCTCTTCCTCCTTGCTATTTTTATTTTCTTGGGGTCGATCTGTTCTGCACTTAATTTCTATATCATGAGACCAAAACTGATATTCATTTCATTGGTTTGGATCCCTGCATTCTTTGTTTTCATTTGCACTTAAGAGTTCATTCAATATATGCATTATTCATTAATCACTTTACAGATGTCATTGTGTTGTGGCTTGAAGGTGGACTGTACTGTTGCATATTGCAGATGTTGTTGCAACAGCCTTTTAATATCTTTCTGCATGATTGTTTGACTTGTCACAAAACAAATAATGGTGTAGTGTAGAGGCCCCCCTATGGTTCACAGCAAACTTTGAGAGTCAGATCGGAATTTGCACTGAGAAGCGTGTTGGGAGTTGTATTCCATATATACAGCATGACCTTTCAGAGGTCTGCTGAGTCTGTTAGTTTTGAGTTCAAAACGCTGAAAAAATTGAAATGGGCTAGCTTATTTTTTTAAACTGTAAGTACACAAAAATAAATAATTTAAATGAGTTACTGCTGTCAACACTTTTTTTAATATTTGCTCCCAAATTGCTGACTGAACAACCAAAATAATTTTCAATTACATATTTTTGAATGGCATTGGCTTCCCTGCTAACTCATTTCAGTGATAGAGGTAAAAACAATGACTGCAGATGCTGGAAACCAGATTCTGGATTAGTGGTGCTGGAAGAGCACAGCAGTTCAGGCAGCATCCAAGTAGCTTCGAAATCGACGTTTCGGGCCAAAGCCCTTCATCAGGAATAAAGCTTTATTCCTGATAAAGGGCTTTTGCCTGAAACGTCGATTTCGAAGCTAGTTGGATGCTCCCTGAACTGCTGTGCTCTTCCAGCACCACTAATCATTTCAGTGATAGTTGTCTGCTAACTGTGTTGATCAAACAAATCGAGTCAAAATCACCAATGAAGGGATTCGTACTTGTTCAGTTGTAACATAGTTCACGTTTAACAAAAAGTATTTGAGCTAGTCGTCTTTTTGAGTTCTGAAGGTCTTTGTTCTCTGCCATGCATGCAGACTTGGAAAACTACCAAGGAAGATGTAGCATGTATTTTTTATAAATCTAGCTTTCAATTGGAGTATCCTACACAACGTTGGCAGTTATAATTGGCACGGCACAGAACTAGGGGAGGAGAGTGTGAACTACTATTCTCTGGCACCACATTTAACTGTAGGTACATATGTATCAAAAAATTAATCATTTTAGCTTCATACATTGCCTATCCCAATATGTAATTTCTTCTCTGAAGGAGTGAGGATTAGGAGATAGGATCGGTACTTTGTAATTTTCTTTTCAACTGACAAACAAGATAGCCCAGATGAGACCTGGGAAACTGAAAGCCAGGATTACTCCTAAGCTTCTCTATTGCTGAGCTACATATTTTCTGTTTTGTGCAACAGCTGAATTTTCTTTTCAGAACTTTTTCCTCTTAATCTTGATCAGGGGTTGATGAGGTAATGATTCAAATTTGCCATTCACATAATAGTTTCAATGCTTGGCTGCTGTTGATGTCTGCGGGGCAGCTGACTGGCCCTTGTTTGAAATGGTTGCTATCAATTCCATACTCCCCATTCCCAATGGCTGCTACCTCACCCAGCAGTGAGTAGAGAATGGAGCCTCTACATTTGTTTCCATTCTTGTTATTGTTGTTTGAATTTTGTTTTGCTCCTGGCGTATTCTAACACTAGCCTTCTGTTTTCTAGATGTTCTCGAACAACGATGAAGCTGTGATAAACAAGAAACTCCCAAAGGAACTACTGCTCCGGTAAGAATAACATAAATTGAACGTCAGTGAAGGAACCTTTTTTGCTGTCAAGATTATAGAATAAAAAGTAAAACAAATTTTTAAATGGTCAAATTTGGCACATGTACAAATTCGTTGTGTTGAAATACTATAAACATGTTTCCACAAAGTGCACATTGGCAGCATAACTTTAAAGCTTAAGCTATGACTCAAAGCAGAAGAAATTATCACCAATCTTTACGTTAAGACCATCTCATTTGAACCATGAGTATGCAGTTTTCATGGAACTCAGCCTTTCGGCTTTTCTGTAATTCCTCCCCTCCAGAAGAATGTGTTTTTCAAGTTACAGATAGGATTATTGGAAAGTTTCTTCATGGTATCACTCTTCTTAAAATTGAAGGCTACTTTCAGAAGGTAGGAATTATTAAAGTTTAAAATGAGCAGCAAACAACAAAACTCTGGCATGTATGTTTATTGCTGCTAAAGACCACAGGTTTAGGTCTGGAGTTCCAGTCATACTTCCTGGCAGGTATTTTGTGCTTTTTCTTTTCACAATGTAATAGTTCTGAACGATTTGTAATAGATATTTAAATACCTTCAGAATTTTGCCAGTCCTCAGCAAAATCATTTCCTGATGTGGTTTCTCTGCTGCTTTTAGTAAACTTGCAATGTGACTTGTTTGCCCTTTTTTTTTTGTTTCCTAAGTGGCTCAAAATATTTCTTCCATCATTCTGAAATGCCCTGAGGGTGGTGCCCAGCTGTTTCATTTTTGAGAAAATGTCACCCACAAAGTTGCTTCTCTACACTGCAATTTATTTTAATTCATTTATCATTAACTTTGCTGTGTGGTTGACCATGGATAATGAAGTTTGCACGATGTAGGATTAGGTCTGTTATGCTATGCCATTATTTTTCTCCCTGATGGTCAGATTTTGGGACCATCTGCTCTGTCAGGTTGGGCAAATCCTGACTTGCTTTTGAGACCCAAATTGAATTAAACTTGCCTTTTGTTAAGATAGCTAGTGCTTGAATGCTGAAACTATTGGCTCATCACATTAATCACCTATATTTTTTTTAAGCTATTTATGTTACACTTTTTAATACCATTTTAAAAATACTTACTTTTTGGTTCCTTTTATTCAATGTAGTGTTCATAAAAGTTATTTTGGGATATGAAAAGCTGCTTCAGCAAAGATTTCATCCAAAGTACTGATTTGAGATTCACAAAATGGCAATGTTTGACACTACTTTCATTTACCCTTTTAATTTATAAACCTGAAGACTTGGTGCTGTTGATGCAGTTATTGGAATGGTACATATTTTGTTTGAAATACTTTAAGATCTATAAAAATAGAATCTAATTTGCAATGGCACTCAATTGCAAACAACTACATTTTCTTGAGGTTTTGTTCTTTGACTTAAACTTGAAAATAAGTTGAGGTTGCGCCTTTGTTTCTAGTGGTTTACGTGACTTTGAAGATTCCATGTCCAGGTTCAAAAAATAGCAGAGAAGCACTCAACATTTTTGTTCAGCACCACTCCGTACCAATTAATCAGTCCCTGTTCTTCCCACTGTTGACCATTTATGTTTGCCTATAAAGTGGCTACTAAATAACGGAGGACCTTGATATGCAAAGTAGTTATGGAAATCTTTTTTTTGGAAGAAGCCAGGATTGAATGACCCAAGGACAGTACAGCTAGAAAGGTAACTTAGTCTAGAAAATGGGAAAATAAGAGGTTTGCTCTGATCACCAGAGAGTGGCAAATGAGGAATAGGTTTGATAGCTTTATTTCTGAAGTCTTTTTAAAAAAAAACAGATTTTTGTTCCACATTAACAGTAGTAGCAAACTCCTTTTGTGTTTATGTACTGGGGAAGCCATGCTTAGAAACTGTGAATTTAAAGAGCCACTGTTCAATCTGTTTGAAATTTTGTTTCTAAATGCCTTTCTTGCTTTCTTTTCTCCTGTACTTTGCCAATTGCCAAAAATAATTTGGGCAGGAAACAGAATTGAATTAAGTACCAGATGATTATTCAAATATGCAGGAAACAATGTAATTTTAAACATTTTAGTTAGTGGAAAAGTCCTAAGAAGTGTTTTTTTGTAACTTAAAACCTATTGGAGTGTGGGCATTGTGGAACGTACACAATGTAAGCACAATAGCTTTGATCACAAACATGCCGTTTTATAAATAAGTTGGGCCATAAGCAGCAGTGTAATTGTAATCTTGTATCATAGTGTAGTAAGCTTATGATTTCCCTACCTTCAAATGCTGTTCAGTTGTTCGGTCTGTTAAATTCTGAGCAAACGTTGGGAGCAGCAGTGTAGTGGTTATATTATGGGCCTAATCCATAGAGCTAGACTAGTGAGCTAGAGACATGAGTTCAATCCCTCCACTCCAGTGAAGCAATTTAAATTCAGTTAATTAAATTTAAATCTGGAATAAAAAGCTAGAATCTATATTGGTGAATGCACAACTATTGGATTTCTATCTGACCTGTCTGCCTTACTAATATTACCAAGAGGTGGAAATCTCCACACAATCTGGCCTATTGTGATTTCAGAACCACGTCAGTGTTTATTCTTATTTATCCTTTTGATATTGTTAGTAAACCTCTAGACTGCGCAGAAGGTGACTGACCACCACCTTTAACAAATGCTGGTTTTGTCACCGGCACTCAGAATGAATAAACAAAATTGCACATCTTTGAGGGGGAGTAAGGAATGGAAAATAAAACCAGCCTGTATTCCTAATTCCATCTTGCTCGCGTTTTTATATATCATTCAAAAGTTGATTTCCCAACTAGAAATGGGCTGCTTCTGATCAGGCATGAAGACCGAACATATATTATTATGGGCTAAGTGAATGAGTAAAACATTTGGCAGGTGGACCCTAACTTGAAGATGAGGTTAGCATTTTGGTCAGCAGAATATAAATTGGAAGAAAACTGCAGAATGATGTACAAAAGGCATTGGAATGTTCTCGTGCAAAATAGAAAAATTTAGCATGTAGTAATTGGGAAGGCAAATTAAATGTTCACCTTTTCCAACAGGGGATGGATTATAAGAGTAGAAAGGCCTTCTACGACTGTACACTGTACTGGTGAAAGCACACCATGGGAACTGCACACATTGTTTTGCATAAGTAGGGATATCCTTGCATTGGATGCAGTTTTTAGTGAAGGTTCAGTAAGTTGATTTTTGAAAGAGGATTGTCTTATGAGGAAAGATTGTAAAGCAGTTTAGATCAAATTTATTGGAATTTGTGAAGTGATCGAATTGAAACATAATATCTTCAAGAAATTCTTCAAATATAGTGAAATGATTCCACAGAGGCCAGTATCCCGTCACCAGGTCACTCTTTCTTTATTTACATGTGCACAGAATGTGGGCTCTGACCAGCTAGCTCGGGGCTAGTCCCAAGAGTGAACAGAATCCCTGAGACTCCTGTTTTATATCTGTAAGCCAGGACTCCCTCACTGGACCAGATTAACAGCCCCAAATTAGGGAACATGTACTCTAAGTAACCTACTTAGCCAAATTGCATTCCAAACACTACATAAAGATACTGAGAATATGTTGCCCCACCAGGAACCTAAAACTAAAGGGCACAGTTTCAGAAAAAGGCATCACTCATTTAATGCAAGTAAAACATGAAATATTATTGAGTGTTGAGAATCTGAGTTCTCCATCTCAGAACTGAGTCTTTGACTATGTTGTAATATGATGTGGAGGACCCAGCATTGGACTGGGGGTGGACAAAGTTTAAAAGTCACGTAACACCAGGTTAACGTCCAACAGGTTTATTTGGAGACGCTAGCTTTCGGAACGCTGTTCCTCCATCAGGTAGCTGTGGAGCAAGATCATAAACAGTATTTATAGCAAAAGATTACAACTGTCATGCAACTGAAATTATATATTTAACAAACCTAGATTAAGTCTCTTGGAATGGGTTGTAGGTTTTGATTCATTACTATGTAAATTTCAGAACTACTTTTGAAGTCCCCATTCTCAAGATCACTTAAGGTTTTATTTTTTTTAAAAAGTGACATCTCAGCTCAGACAATGTATTAAAGATGCCATGTTAGAGTCTGTGTATCCCCAAATCTTGAGTCAGACAGGTTCTATTTTCAAAAGTAGGAATTTATAAAATATTACATGGATTGACTGCCTGCAGATTGTGAGCTTTTTGAGCAAAATAAAATGCATCTGTAAATATAATGTTGCAAATGCAAATTCACCCCATAGACTTGTGTGTGCATGTGCCTGAGAGAGACAGCAAGTGTGTGCAAGAGTGCGTAAGTGCACTGAGTGTTTGCAGGTGAGTACATGCTTGGTAAGTGTGACAGATTATAAGGCTGTGAGACAGGGATTGCATAGATGAGAGTGTGGGAGATATGTATGAGAGGGGGTCTGCGTGTGCATGTGAAAGAGGGTACAGTGTAGTGGGGTCACCTGTAGTGTGACATGAACCCAAGGTCCTGGTTGAGGCCATTCTTATGGGTTCCGAACCAGTTTCAGAACCTCTGAGGGCGGCCTCAACTGGGACCTTGAGTTCACAGTCTTATAATCCCTGTCTCACAGCCTTATAATCTGTCACACTTACCAAGCATGTACTCACCTGCAAACACTCAGTGCACTTACGCACTCTTGCACACACTTGCTGTCTCTCTCAGGCACATGCACACCCAAGTCTATGGGGTGAATTTGCATTTGCAACATTATATTTACAGATGCATTCTATTTTGCTCAAAAAGCTCACAATCTGCAGGCAGTCAATCCATGTAATATCTTATAAATTCCTACTTTTGAAAATAGAACCTGTCTGACTCAAGATTTGGGGATACACAGACTCTAACATGGCAACTTTAATACATTGTCTGAGCTGAGATGTCACCTTTTTTATTTTATAAAACCTTAAATTGTCTTGAATGTGACTTCAACAAGCTCTGGGATTTGCATATTAATGAACCAAAATCTGCAACCCATTCTAAGAGATGAAAGACTTAACTGCAATCTAGGATTGTTCAATATATAATTTTCAGTTGCATGACATTTTGTAATCTTTTGCTATAATTCTTCTGTGTCTGATGGTCCTCTTCCACAGCTACCTGATGAAGGAGCAGTGATCTGAAAGCTAGTCCTGCCAAATAACGGACTATAACGTGGTGTTGTGATTTTTTTTAAAACTGTTGTAATGGATAGTTAAACCACTGTTTTGGGAGCTACAAGGAAGTAGCATTTGAGGGTTCAGTATCTGATAGTCTAAATGACATCAAGCTCAATCAAGCCTACACCGGCTCCTTTTATATTTTTTTATATTCTTTATGCATATTGCGTTGTGGTGTTGGTTATATGGAAACGCTGACTTTAACCAGTCTTTTTGTCATTGCATTTTTTTTAAAGCCTGTTGACTTGCAGATAAATCTACTTTTCCATCAGAAATAAGGGCTGTGCTGGTCAACACTCCTGGATTGATATCTAGTGATCTGATGTGAGCAATCATGTAGAAAGTTCATTGGGACATTAAACATTTTGGTGCTCTTTAAGGTTTTGTGTGAACTCCTCTTTACTCCCTTTTGTTTTACAAAGGGAAAGGAGAGGCTTGAGTAGTTTGACTGAAGTTGAGAAGTATCCAATCTGATTCAAATCTGTTCACTTCAGAATTGAATTGAAAATGCATTATATTGTGAAGTGAACAGGATGATGTTGATGAATGCTGGAGGCAGGGTGGTGGATTAAGAGGTCATGGGCTGAAATGTTCACGAAAGCACTCTGAGCTGGCAATTCTAGATGGGAAGGTAATGAGTCTAGGTCTGGCACTGTACTGCAAGCAATGCCAACTTAATACCTTTCTATGTTTTGTTGTGTCCTAGTAACTATTGCAGTTGTTGGCAAACATTCACTGCTTCTGAAATTTGAAGTATTTGTAAAGGCATGTTGAACTGATGAGCAAATGTGTAGGGTTGCCTGATATGAGATGTTTGCTGTCGTCAACAACTTGCATTTGTATTTTTTTTTAAAGTAGGGAATGTATCCCTTGATTCTAGTGAGAAACACGCTCAAAAAAATTTTGAAACAATAATGCAGTGACCAAAAGCTTAGTCAAAGAGCTGGGCTGTAGAACATAGAACAAGAGAAAGGTATGAAGACACCAAGGTTAAAGGAGGTAATTCGGCACATGGAACCCAGGCAGCTGTGGTCACTGTCTCAGATACGAGAAAAAGACAATGACATTTTGAGTCTGCACTAAAGAAATGGAATATACATGGTGGGGATCACTGTAGGATCAGAGCAGCTGTAGACAGGTGAAAAAGATCATGGCATTAATAATTTAAACATGAGGATGAGAATTATTTTAAATTTGAAGTGCCAGATCCCTGAAAATAAGGATAATTTGTGAGCAGGATTAAAACCCATTTAAAATTACAACCTTTAAAAGCCATCTGGATGGGTATATGAATAGGAAGGGTTTAACAGGGGTATGGGCCAAATGCTGGCAAATGAGACTAGATCAGATTGGGATGTCTCTCAGATGAATTAGACTGAAGGGTCTGTTTGTGTTGTATGACTGACTCCAGTTCACTAATACCCATTTTTACGGAGGGGAACTGCTGTTTTTATCTGTTATGGCGTGCATGTGACTCAAGACTTTCAACAATTTTGAATGATTCTTAACTACCCCGTAGGCAGTTAGGAATGGGCAATAAATTTGGTTGCCAGCGCCAACCAAATCCACAAACAAATTTTTAAAATTTGTTGCAGAATAGTGTGCAGGCAAAAGCTTGATTGTAATTAGGTTTTAGGAGTGTTTTGATTTTCATGTGAAAACCTTAGTTTTGCTGTTTGTCTGGTGTCCATTCAGTTATGTACGTGAAAAGTTTATGCTCAGTATATTGATGAAATGTTTTGAAACTTTAATTTTTAAAAATGTAATTGTTGCTTACATTTGATCTCTGATCTGAGCACATTGTCATTATTCAGGATTATATCTACTGGCACAGCTGAAATAGTTCTGGTGCAAAAGTCTCCCCCCCCCCCCCCCCCCCCCCCCCCCCCCCCCCCAGCCTCTTACTAACACTCATTCATATTTTGTCAGTGTCCCAGATGATATTCCTTATCCCGGTCATTATTTACGTTTGTAATGGCTTCTAACGAGTGAGAAGTAATTGTGGAGATGAAATATTTTCCCTTTTCAAAGACACTGAAGTGTGGTAGAAATCGCTTGAATAAAATAGCAGTACTTGTTCTTTAAAAGGAGTAATGAACTACAACTAAAAGCTTCATTGTTAATACAATTTTTTAAGGATGTGCATAAAATGGTGTGAACGGTTTTTAAATTTTAAAACCCCTCCAAATATTTCTGATTTTTAGCAATGGCCTGAATACTTGCACCTGCCCTTTCCCCAACTGATAGCAGAGCCTTTGGATTATCTGAGTCAACTTCATGGAATTCTGTCAGTTTTTTTTTACAAAACAAAGCACCTCCAATGCTATCTGTTTAAGCCAAGCTTTTGGTCATCTTTCCATAAATTCCCTTACAAAGCCCAGCACCGCCTTTTGGAAACATTGTTATTTTCCTATGAATTGACAAAGCATCTTTTGACATAGTGCTGTAACTGTTTTCTAACAGGCCATTTTAAAAATAAATTTCTTTCGGTATTTTAGTCAGATTGAAGCAGGACTCTAGTTTAAATTGGATCAGCAATTTGATCACGCAATGAAAACAAAAGCTAAGTTTCTATTTCAGAAATAAATCCTTGCCAGAACTGTGATTCAGAAGTTATTTTATTTGTGATTTTGGGTGACCTTTGCAATGTTAAACTACTGTATATACTTGCACATGAGGTCAACCTATACACAAGCCGACACCTTATTTTGGCCAAAAAATATGGTATTTTTCAGATACCTCGTTTAAGCAGACCCTAGTTTTTCAGGTTCTGGATTAGTAGTGCTGGGCTTTTACCCGAAATGTCGATTTTTACTGCTCCTCGGATGCTGCCTGAACTGATGTGCTATTCCAGCACCACTAATCCAGAATCTGGTTTCCAGCATCTGCAGTCATTGTTTTTACCTAGCTTTTCAGGGTCTCTTCCTGACCATATATGTGCCTAAAAGGGCATGATTGGCACATTTTTTTGATTCAATACCTGTGCATTCACATTAAGTGCACCAGTATATACTTGCACAATCAATGCGATTTTCAAATTGTTAAATTGAATGTTGATAACTATATATTGTATATAGTTACATACATTTGAACTGTGCATGCAAATATCTATGGTACCCTATGGCAGCCCTAGACCTTGTCTTCCCGCTGTTACCTCAGTTTCTTAGCAATAGTTGTCACATACAGTTGTGCTTTGAACTTCTCGTAAAAGTCCCCCAAATGTTTCTGACAAAATGTCATCATGAAGGAACAAGTATGCAGCATGGTTTAAACATAAAAGTTACTGAAGTTGTAGAGAAGAATAACAATAGCATAGCTGCAAAGGAGTTCTGTTTCTAAAATAACTTGTCCGAGATTGGGGGGTGAAAAAAGCCACGCAGTTAAAGGCTGTGCCAAAACAGAAGTATGCCAACCAAGGAAAGCTGAACAAGTGGCCACACCCAAAGAAAAGATTGTTGACTGCTTCCATTCTGATGACACTGAATTACCCATAGTGTCTCGACGGCGTATAAGAATATACGCCAAAAATGAAGCCCAAAAAAGATGGAGTCAGTGATTTCAAAGCCAGTACTGGATGGTGCAGTAGGTTTATGAAAGGTATGATTTAGTGCATAGACGTTGGACAAACTTGCTTTTCTGCCTACCAGCAGAACTTAGTGACAAGTTAATAGAGTTCCATTGCTTTGTAATCAGAATTGGAAGAAAAACGGTTACAGGCTCTCATGTATCGGCAATATGGACAAAACACCAATGAACTTTACTATGCCAGGTACCAGAACCGTGGACAAGATTGGAGCAAAAACTTGGTTAAGACTACTGACCGTGAAAGGACCCGATTCAGTGTGGTACTTGGTTGTATGGCAGATGGAACAAAGTTAAAGCCTATAGTAATTTTTTTTTAAGCGGAAAAGTCTGCCCAAACAAAAATTTCCAAAATGGCTTTGTTGTCCTTGTCCATGAAAAACGCTGGATAAACTAAGGTGGCTACAAGACTTGGATTAGGGAGGTCTGGAATATGCGACCAGGTGGACTTAAAGGAAAAAAGCTTACTGGTTTGGGATATGTTCATATCACAGATTTGAAAAGTGTTATCAGTGAAAACCTTGAACTAACAATACTGACATTGCAGTGATTCCTGGAGGTCTTACAAGCATGGTGCAACCACTGGATGTTAGCATGAATAAACCTTTTTAAGGATTTATTACAGAAGAAATGGGGCACTTGGATGCAAGAAGGGGATAAAAAGCTTCACCAAAGGTGGCAACACGCATGCTCCATTACTTGCAACCATGTGTGAGTGGATTCTTGTTCTGGAAGGAGATGAAAACTGAAGTTTGTGTGAAAGCCTTCAAAAAAAAATGTGGAATTTCTAATGCTTTAGATGGTATAAAGGCTGACTTCATGGTCAGATGGAAATGATGACAACTCAATTGATTGTCCCCTTGAGAGTGCACATGAAGATGATCCATACGACCATATGCTTGACCTGGATGACTGGAATGAATTAAACAGTAATGCAACTGATGAGGGCAATGATTTTAAAGCATTCTAATGGACTTTTGTATGTACTGGTAACTTTTTTTTTGTTTTAAGCAGTTATCTCATAATATTTGATTTGCAGTGAGAAGAGTTTTTTGCTGTGAATATCAATTTTTTTTTATGTGATGTGTTTATTGTATATTTAGATTTTTGTGTGGTTTTTAAAATAAAGTATGATCAAGCATTTTTTTTTAACTGCTCCTCTGCTTTTATTTCATGAACTGTCTTACAAATAACCCCCAGTAGATAGCCTGACCACCTGCTGGTATGCCTGTTAACATTTGTATGTATGTGTGCACTTACATGCACTTTATGGTACTGGTAACTGGAATATGGTTTTACAGTGCTGTTCTGCTGTAGCAGGCACAATGGAGACAGTTATTTCATAGATAAATATTCAATAGCGGCCATAATTCTTTTTCCTTGTTTATTATTTTATGTAGAGGTCTGGCTCTTGTTTTTTTTTTTGACTAATGCCAAGCATGAATTTCATCCCCTCAAACCTTAACTTGCGTAGAAATCAACCTTCTAATTTCAGCCTAAAAGAATGGAATTCAAAACTCTACATGAGTATTTATGGTACTTGAGAATTCATGTTTTATGATTGATACCTTGCATCGCTTGCTGCTGGGTATGGACTTTGCCATTTTTTTTTGGACTAAATTCATGAGCTAAGACCTTTTTACTGCCTTAGTATTTGTTTCATGTTTTAGATATGCCAAGTCAGTAAACTGCTGTTCATCTAGTTTTATAAATCCCAAATGTAAGGATAATTTCACTTTTTTTCATAAACCTTTTTGAGAATCTGAATAGATATCCAAATCCCTTAAGTAATTTGGATCAGCTAAGGTGGCCAAAGATGGAGTAAATCTGCTGGCCTTTACCATAGAGAAATTTCAAGGTATTATGGTAGAATTAATTCAGGATTAATTAATTTTAACTGTTAGGCATAAGCATCAGGTTGATCTCATTGTGCAGCTTCTCAATTTCTTGCTAATCTGAGCTATCTTTTCTGTCTTTTAATCTTGTGATGCAATGGTCGCAAAACTAACAATGAGATTCATGCTGACATCTTTTTGTCAGAAAAGGATGCTCTTGTATAATGCCAACAACTGAATGCTAACAAGCTCTGTTATCCTATCAAACTCCACTTTAATTGGACTGCAGTTGGCAGGGACTGTTGGTGACTAGGGCTTGACGGTTATAGCATCTGCCATTCAAACTTCTGAGTGCTTCAAGATGCAAGAGATCTCTTTAAAGCTGCTTCCTGTGTCAGCAGTACTGCAAAACGTTGTCCTTAATGAATTGAAGAATTGGCATAGTCATTAATTCCATTTGTATACCATGGCACTGAACCTGTCTGCCATCACTGTTGATGTGAAATCAATGTTTTCTGATTGACCAATGGTTTGGCTTGACTACCCAGCTTATTGAAGTTGCCAGGTATTGACGAAAATTGCGCCAGCATTTTATAAAATGCACATTGATCTATACAGTTCTTTTATTTTTAAAAACATTGCCACAGCATTTCACTAATTAGCCCTCCCTTAGGTTTTCCAAAGCAGTAATTAGCCTTTTAGATTCAAAATTAATTGAGAAGAGATTTGATAGAGTTGCTCAAAACCTACTCTTGTCGCTGGAAGAGTAGAGAATTATACACAGAATGAAGTAGATTTTCTTTTGTCAAAGATGGGATGAGGAAAAGTGTGTTGCAACTGGTTGTGATCTTAATGCATTGATTAAAACAAGTTAGTTAAAGCATGTCCAATTGTGGCTTTCAAAAGGGATTGGATAATCATTTTGAAGGGAGAACATTCGTAGTACTATAAGGATGGTGCAAGGAAGGAAAATTATCGAAAATGTACTTGCAGATAGTCAGCATGGTCTCCAGGAGTCAGAGTCAGGTGGCCATCTGCTGTAACCATTTCGTGATTCTATAGCTCATTCAAGTGAATAGAAGGGAAGGCATTGTTGCCTGAGAAACTTCTAACACTTTTTTTTTCTTTTCCCCCACACGGTTGGCTCACTGTTTTCCGACAGAGTTTAAGCAAATACAAAAATGCTGGTCTTTAATGGTGAAGGGACTTGATGCACCATTGTAATAATTTGGAGGAATTTTCACCCCTTGGGGTTGTTTCTGGGGAGGTGAAACTATTTTCTTTCTCCACAACACAAGGGTAGATCATCATAATCAACTTACCAGATCCTACTTTGTAGTCAGACCTTGGTTTTGGATACTTACGACAGAATATTTTTCTCCCCACTCTGGTTTTACTGTTGATGGAAAAATTGTCACACTGATTCAGTTTTGTACAGTGTTGGAGTGGGGATGGGAAAGAACCACTTTGTTAGCCTTGCATTGTGAACAAATACAGACAAACCTGATGAAATTGCTTTTAATTTAATTCTCCGCAAGAGTTTTAGGATATTTTCTTTTCTGTAACTGAAGTCTGGATAAGTGTGATTACGATATGAGGTAAGCAACAATGGTAAAATTTTGTAATGGTCTTGGCCTTTTGTTGCTTTGCTAACAGTTGTCAAGAGTACAATAGTACTTACCAAACTACAAAATAGTGGGACAAATTTTGTTTCATCTTGCCATTCTTGATACAGGTTTTCATCTGCTTGCCTGTTGGCATTGCTTTGTGAAAGTTTAGTTATCTCAGACTCCTCACTGTATGAGTTGGCTCTCCTTTTTGTATCTGTGACTCAGACATGATTCCAAAATTACTTATGGTGCTTGTCTGTTAGTGTCCACTGAGTCTCTAAAACAGCTCAAAAAAAAATTTTTCACATGCATGATTTTTTGTTTGTTGAACATGGGGTTGTCATTGCATTACATCCCAAGCTAGCAAGCAAAGTGTTTTGGATGAAATGTTAAACCTGATCACAGTTTGCCCCATTTGGATATAAGGATGCTGAGGCATTATTTGAAGACAAGCCAGTGAAATTTTCTCAAGTTCTGGCCAGTATTTATTCATTTTGAGCAGCATTTTTGGGAGGGAAAAGAAATCTGGTCACTTTTTTTTTGTGTGCAGGAGCTTACTGTGCACAATTGACTGTTCAGTTGCCTACATTTCCAACAGTAACATTTTTTTCCTGATAATTATTTGTCTGTAAAGTACTTTGCAATACCTTAAAGTAATGCAAATTAATACCTTTTTTGATAAAACTAACTCTAAGCACACTTAGGTGGCCATTGGGAAAATTAACATTAAATAGTGGCACCTCTTAAAGATGCTGAGGAATCATCTTTTTGTTTACATTTGTCGGTGCTGTTGACTGACCTGTGAGAGACCTACTCACTGGACCATCACTTTTGGAAATCTATTGAGTGTCTTAAAGCAAATTGTCCATCCTCCAACATAATCAGGAGAACATTGAGAAGAAGTGGAGGAAAAATAATACCTTTTTTTAACTACACTAGATTAGTGATATCTATCGACTCATCCCGATGGGCCTCTTTTAATGCTGCATTTGAGCTTGGGAGGTGTAAGTTTACTATAAATTTTCTGTGTTGTAAATACAAATACACTCTTTTTGGATCACGACATCTTTAATGCTGCAATGCACTTTATACAGGTTATTACTAAAGAACTTGTATCAGTTTGTAGAACGTTCTGGGTCAAGAAGATGCTGGCATTTTTTTTATACATTGCAAAATGCACATTCAGCTCACTGTATCCTTGTGATATTGGAACAGAAAAAGCTAAGAGCTGTGTCACCTCACTACAATCAGTAGCATGGCATAGCTACTAAATGCACCACTAAGGTGAGCAAACATGAGGTGTAAGTGAACGTGCTTGTGATACACAGCAGATCCATTAACACTGTTCAACTTTCCAATCCAAGGGTGTTGAAGCCAAAAAACTAGTGTCAACTCTTAGACCCCATTCTATTTGGTGAGCTATTTGTTACCCTAACCAGCTGAAATATTTGGAATCTATGGCAATTAATGTAAATTGAAGACTGCTTTATCCAAAAGTTGAGTAAGCCTTTGTAACATGGTGTAGTGCTATCTCACGGTCCTCTGTGGTTCCTAGAATGTTGCAATTGGTAATGGTCTTGGTGATCTAGTTGCAGAGAGGCCTATTAAGTAACAAATTTGGGAAACCAATGTAACTTGAGTCGAACATCAAGATTATTTGATGCTGAATTAGATGTTGGTGCTAAGTTAAACAGGAGAACTTTGGTAAATACATAGCAACATATAAAAACTGTCTTAGAAAATGCACTTCCTGTTTGCTTATCTTGCTTATTGTTATGACTTTTTTTCTTCACTTTGCACAAAGCTTACCTTTTTTTTTAATTTTTATTTCACCCATTCCCAATCATTGTTTCAGTGCCAACTGCCATGAAGTAGTTTCAGGGTCTTGCCACTGGGAGATCCTGTAGAGTACAGTACATTTTTTCATTGTATTTCCGAACTGACATACACACTTTCCTATTTAGTGGATGGCTTAATCAACTGGCCATGACCCCTGTACACCAATAAAATAAGTTGTAGGCACAGATGAAGACTGCAGACAGCAAAGAGATAAAACAATAACTGTTTCTGGGGGGTTGCGTGGACAGGGTATTGTCTGGTGCATTTCCCAGTTCATACAATAAGATGAGATGCTCATTCATTTGAGTAATCGGTCATTTTTTGAATACCTTTTTATGAAAGGCAATGCTCTTTGCACACTGACTACCTCTATTCTGTACCAATATTTCAGCTTGGCTAATATATACAGTATGTATAATGGTCAGACTCGATTCAATAATAAGAGCATAAGACACAGGAGTGGAAGTAAGGCCATTTTGGCCCATCAAGTGCACTCCACCATTCAGTCGTGGCTGATGGGCATTTCAACTTCACTTACCCCCACTCTCCCCATAGCCCTTAATTCCTTGCGAGATCAAGAATTTATCAATCTCTGCCTTGAATACATTTTAATGTCCCGGCCTCAACTATGCTCTGTGGCAGTGAGTTCCACAGGACCATCACTCTCTGGCTGAAGAAATGTCTCCTCATTCCAGTTCTAAATTAACTCCCTCTAATTCTAAGGCTGTGCCCACAGGTCTTAGTCTCCCCACTTGACGGTAACCAATTCCCAGTGTCCACCCTTTCTAAGCCATGCATTATCTTCTAAATTTCTACGAGATGTCCCCTCAACCTTCTAAACTCTAATGAATACAATTCCAGGATCCTCAGCCATTCATCATACGATAGGCCGTACCATTCCAGGGATCATCTGTGTGAATCTCTGCTGGACACGCTCCAGTGCCAGTATGTCCTTCCTGAGGTGTGGGGCCCAACATTAGACACCGTTTCTAAACGGGGCCTAACTAGAGCTTTACAAAGTCTCAGTAGCACATTGCTGCTTTTATATTCCAACCCTCTTGAGATAAATGACAACATTTATATTTGCTTTCTTAACCATGGACTCAACCTGCAAGTAAACATTTAGCAAATCCTGGACTAGCACTCCCAGATCCCTTTGTACTCTGGCTTTGTGAATGTTCTCACCGTTTAGAAAATAATCCATGCCTGTTTTTTCCGAAGTGCAAGACCTCTCATTTGCTCATGTTGAATTTCATCAGCCATTTCCTGGACCACTCTCCTTAACTGTCTAAATCTTGCTGCACCCTCCCCACCACCTCCGAACTACCTGCCTGTCTGCCTAACTTCGTATCATCGGCGAGCTTAGCCAGAATGCCTCCAGTTTCTTCATCCAGATCATTTAATATATTAAAGTGAACAGTTGCGGCTCCAACACTGAACCCTGCCAGTCACCACTTGTCACTAACTGCCATTCTGAAAAATAACCTTTTATCCCAAATTTCTGCCTTCTGTCAGACAGTCAATCCTCAATCCATGCTAGTAGCTCACCTCAAACACCATGGGCCCTCTCCTTACTCAGCAGCCTCCCATGAGGCACCTCTTCAAAGGCCTTTTGGGAGTCTCGGTAGATAGCATCCACTGGGTTTCCCTGGTCTAACCTCCTTGTTACCTCTTCAAAGGATTCTAGCAGGTTTGTCAGGCATGATCTCCCCTGACTAACTCCATGCTGACTTGTTCTAATCTGACCCTGCACTTCCAAGAATTTAGAAATCTCATCCTTAACCATAGATTCCAGATTTTACCTACAACTGAGGTAAGGCTAATTGGCCTATAATTTTCCATCTTTTGTCTTGATCCTTTCTTGAGCAAAGGGGTTACACATGATTTTCCAATCATCTGGGACTTTGCCAGACTCCAGTGATTTTTGAAAGATTGCAGCCAACGCCTCTGCTATTTCTTCAGCCGCTTCCTCAGAACTCTAGGGTGTAGCGCATTGGGTCCAGGAGAGCTCAGTTTTTCAACCTTTTTTTTTAGCTTTTGTAGCACCTTCTCTTTTGTAATGGCTACCATACTCCCCTCTACTCCCTAACTCTCCTTAATTCTGGTCTTCCACTGTGAAGAATGACACAAAATACTTATGTTTTTCACCTATTTCCTTATATCTCATCACTAGTCTTCCTGCTTCAATTTGGAGCGGCCCAATTTTGACTTTTGCCCCTCATTTGTTTCTTGTATATTGAAAGAAACTAGTACTATAATTTCTAATATTACTGGCTAGCTTACCTTCATATTTGATCATCTCCTTCCTTATTTCTTTGTTATCCTCTGTTTTTGTAGTCTTCCCAATCTTCTGATTTCCCAGTGCTCTTGGTCACTTTATAGGTGCTTTTTTTTTTCTTTGATACATTACATTACATTTCCTGACTTCCTTTGTCAGCCATGGCTGTGTAATTTCCACCTCCGCCCATATCTTTAGGATGCACCTCCAGTATTGTGTGCTCAATTCCACCCAAAACCTCTTGCCATTGTTGCTTTACTGTCTTCCCCACTAGGCTCTGTTTCTAGTCAATTTTCGTCAGTTCCTCTCTCATGCCCCTGTAATTACCTTTTTATTTAACTGTAACACCATTTACATCTGATTTTGCCATCTTTCTTTCAAGCTACAGACTGAACTCTACCATATTATGATCACTACCTCCTAAGTGTTCCCTCACTTTAGGATCTTTTATAAAGTCTGGGTCATTACATAGCACTAAGTTCAGAATAGCCTGCTCCCTTGTGGGCTCCATCGCAAGTTGTTCCAAAAAGCCATCCTGTAAGCATTCCATGAATTCCCTCTCTTTAGATCCACTGGCAAAATTATTCACCCAGTCCATTTGCATATTGAAGTCCCCCATGATCACAGTGACCTTGCCCTTCTGACCCACCCTATCTATTTCCTGGTACATCTTGCACTCCAGGTCCTGACTGCTGGGAGATCTGTACATAACTCCCATTGTGGTTTTTTCCTTTGTGGTTTCTCAACTCCACCCACACAGATTTCCCCCATCATCTGATCATGTGTCATTCAGTGCCATAGATTTAATTGCATTCTTAACTAACCAGGCAACTCTGCCCACCTCCTGTCTTTTCGATAAGTTGTAAATCCTTGCATGTTTAACTGCCAATTCTGAACCCTCTGCAATCATGTCTGTGATGCCTACCACATCATAATCATTCATGATGATTTCTGCTGTTAATTCATCTTTGTTTTGAGTACTATGAGCATTCAGGTAAAGTACCTTTTTAATGCTAATTTTCTTATCCTCATGATTTCCATCATCTCTAGTACTATGTCCTAAATTATTGTTCCTTTTTGTTTCATTCCTAGTCTGCCTTGAGCTTAAACCCTGCCCACATTGCTGCTTATCTTTCTACTTGCCTCCATACTCCGTTTTTGCTCTCTCCTCTTGAATGGCCTTCTGCACCATGGTGCCATGGTCATCTGGTTCATCCTGTCTGCAGCCCTTTTCCTCATCCATACAGGGAATAAAAATCTCATACCTGTTGGACAAGGTCAAGGGCGGAGGCTCCTCCACTCCTGAAACTCTGAATCCCCTTACCTGCCTCACTTGCAGTCCCACCCTGTTGTTCCTGATCACTAACTGAATTTGAATTACTTAACCTACTGGATGTGGCTGCCTCCTGAAAGTGTCCAGGTAACTCTTCTACCCCCCCAGATGTGCCACAGTGTTTGAAGCTCAGATTCCAGATCATCATTTCTGATCCAGAGTTCTTCCAGCAACCAACACTTGCTGCAGATGTGGTCACGGCCGTTCACAATAAAATCAGCCAGCTCCTACGTTGTACAGCTACAGCGCATCACCTGACCAGCCATCTCTACTTTATTTATACAAATTTGAATTAAATAATTTCTAGTACATCTCTATGGTCTTATTCAACAGACTAACTAATAGTAAACCTTTAATCAATCACACAACTGATGAGTTTACTGTGATTTAATTGCACTTATCCCTTCATCTCCTTTTAAACAATTTGTAGAGTATATGATGTGGACTCTGATTTGTGTCAAGTGTAAATTTAACTCCAACTGGAATTAGTTGCAATAATCTAATTTAGTTGCTTAACAGCAGGAATTAGTGATCAGAAAAGACAACAAGTTTTACTACTTCTATAAACTTTTCAGATCCATTTGTAGTCACTTTAAACATGCCTGTTGATTCCAGAGTTGAAGGGGTTTGCTTATGAGGAGAGACTGAGTAGACTGGGAGTATATTCATTGGAATTTAGAAGGGGTGGGGGGTTGATCTTAGAAACATAAAATTATGAAGGGAATAGATAAGATAGAAATAGAGAGGATGTTTCCTCTTGTGGGTGAAATGAGGACAAGAGGGCATAGCCTCAGAAGGAGGAAGAGCAGATTTAGGACTGAATTGAAAAGGAACCGCTTCACACAGAGGGTTGTGAATCTATGGAATTCCCTGCCCAGTGAAGTAGGTGAGGTTTCTTCAAATGTTTTTAAAGCTAAGATTTTTTTTGAACAGCAAATGAATTAAGGATTATGGTGCAAGGGTGGGTAGGTAGAGGTGAGGCCACAAAAAGATGAGCCATGATCTTATTGAATGGCGGATAGTCTCGAAGGCCAGATGGCCTACTCCTAGTTCTTATGTTCTTTTTCCAAAGTTAATGACGTTAACTAAGCATTTGAGTAGTTTTTCTACACAATGAGGTAATACTTTGCTTCTACTATCTTTCTTCCTCTAAGATAAGTACGTTGTCCTGGGTCTGACCAATGATCCCAACTTAGGACTATTTTTCAAGTGTAGCAATTTTCCTCCCTATGTTTGGAAATTAGCAGGTGGTTTATACTCCTGATCACTATCCAGTGACCCGAAGGGAAAGTATACAAAAATGGCGAAGCTTGGGTATGAGCAACATATCCGCAAATAGCCTTCTGAAACTTACTGATAATGAGGGGGCCATTTGGATGATAACCATAGATTCCTTACACTTCTTCAGAAGGAAGAATGGAAATCCCTCCCTAACAACAACAACAACATTTGTAGGTTGTCTTATGGGGCATAGACTGTTGTAGCTCAAGGAAGCGACTGACCACCACCTGGAGGGCAGTGAAGAATAGCTATTAAATGCTGACCCAGCCGGCAGCACCCTCATTCCATGAAATGAACTTTAAAAAATTATTGCAGTGAACAAATCAGTAATGAGACCATATGTAGTAAAATGATTTTTTTGGGCCATGCCCTCAAAAGGAGTACACAAAGTCACCTGCAACATAAACCAAACATTGGTGAAGCTTAGCGGTTCCGGCTTCATCTAAAGCATGAAGGCAGAGCTAATGTATAGAGTCTGGCAATTCTTCACCAGAACTCTGAAAAGGTGTCCCCTAGTTCTGGATTGATGGAAAAAGAGGAGATATCCCTTTATGATCCCAGCTGATGGTAATGCAGGACAAATCCAATTCCAGGTTGAAACTTGGAGCGATGGATCATATTTTTGATTTTAACAAAGTGGTGCCTCACGGAAACAGAAGTGCCCAATGTTATAATAAATTCTGCAACAATAAAAATGGAGCTTCTTAATGAAAGGAAGATCAAAATGGAATAAACCAAATTATTCAGAAATTCAAGTATTGCTTAAAAACAATTTTAATCCCACTAATCCAAAACACCTTTTTTTTTTAAGTTTTTAAAAGGAAAACAACAACTTTTGTGTAGTACCTAAAACACACCCTTGGAACAGTACTCAAAAGGCACATCTTGTACACAAAAACACCACTTTTACACTAATTGTACCACAGTCCCTGTCACTGGCACCTCATTGGTTTAGGATTCTGGCTTTAATATTCTGAAACTGCGGCTAGCATCTATTATACATGTGCTCAGCTTGAAGTAACTTCAGGATTTTATTCCACCTTCTGGAATGGGACTAGTCAACTTTATCCAAGGACTTCACGTGACTGTGCAAAACTCATCTCAACAAAAATCTGCTCCTCCTGAGTTTATGGGTGTTTTCCTTTTGGCGGGGGGGGGGGGCGATGTCACAGAAATTTAACATATTCTGAGGCTCCATTGTTTACCTTCCAAGGTTGCAAAACCATCTAAAGTAAACAAAAGTCCATTAATTCTAAAGCTAGGCCTCGAAGACTGTTGGAAAAGAAATCGCTATGGTTACAAGTTAACTAGCGTTAGACACACACATCCTACATGTTACAAAATCTAAAACCAAAACTCCAAACTTACAATAAGGGATATTAAAAAGATACATAAATCTCAGTTTACATCATATGGAAACAGGCCCTTTGGCCCAACGACTCCAACATTGCCCCTCCGAAGAGTAACCCACCCAGACCCATTCCCCTACCCTATATTTACCCCTGACTAATATACCTAACGTTATGGGCAATTTAGCATGGCTAATTCACCTGACCTGCACATCTTTGGATTGCGGGAGGAAACCCACGCAGACTTTGGGCGAATGTGCTCACGTCCAACTTATTGAAACGATTCAAGATGTTAACACTTCAATCAAATCGCCTCTTCCTCTTCTGAATTCTAGTGAAAACAAGCTCTGTCTGGTCAACCTTTCCTGAAGGCGAGCTTCCCTTCCAGCATCAATCAAGATCATCTCATCTGAACTGCCTAAATGCATTTACATCCTTCTGTTAGGAGGTCAAAACTGAACACTCTTGGTGATGTGATCTCATCAACCCCCTGTATAACTGAAGCATTCCATTCTTCACTTTATGTCTAAGTTTCTCTCGTATTATAGCATCCCATTGGCTGTCTTGTTTATTTCCAGGATTGAAGTGACCATGTTAGTGAGGATACATGGTGCTAGGTTTTCTCCCCCTTTAAGTGTAATTATATTTTAGATCTTCATGCTCGGTATTTGGTGTTTGTTCCCATGGTGAAACCAGTGCAGAGTGATTTTTAAATAGTGGCTTCAATTTCGCATATGTCTATAAAGACTTTACTTTAAAGTTCTTGTGAAATTAGGAGCTATTTGTGGGTTAACCTTTTATACTATTTACCAGTTTTTTTTTAAATGTTGAAGCACTTCTACTCTGAGTAGTGACCTCAAGTCTAGCAAACTTACTGAGTGAATGTCTGTTTCCTTCCATGATGACATAAAGCCCTATTTTCCTTTTTTTTTGCAAACAAAAAAAGCTACTGCAGGCCCTGCTGTGGTTGGCCATTGCTTCTGATAGCACATTGCCTGTGTGTGCTGAAGTGTAGGTGAAATTATTGCTATGTTTGGTCTTTTAAAAGATGCTTAGGTGTTTGCTGTGATCACCTTTTGCGACAGGAAGACAATAGTTTTAAATTTCACGTTCTTTATTTGAAATTTGCTAATGTAGTCCTACATCAAAAGAACTTGTAGATTCAGTGCAAAAAAAGTCTCATGGCTTCTCATGATGGATAAGATTAGGCACTGAAACAAAGGCGGTATTGGGAGGTGTGACTACAAGAATGACCAAATAGTATTTTATTTTCTGGGTTGACATTTACTCCCAGCGGTAGATGAGGAAGAACGGTTTTTCCCAAGCAACCAATTTTAACCATTTTTTTTAAAAGAGCAAGTCTTGTATTCATCATCTCTGGATGTCATAAAATGGTTTTATGACAAATGAAATTCTTTCTGAAGTGTGATTCTGATTGTAAGGTTGGAGACACTATTGCAAGTGGGATCACTGGCAAGATCCCAAGCACAGCAATGAGGAGATGACCAACGAATCTTAATTTTTAATGAAGTTGCATGAGGGATTAATACTGTTATAGCACTGAGTGTAGTACCCCTGTTCATTTTAATAATGCCTTGAGCTCCTTTTCCATCCACCTGAGGGTTTATACAGGACATCTGTAAACATTTGAAAAACATTGCTTCCAACAATGCATTATTCCTTTTTAGTATTGTACTGGAAAAACCTCGAAGTCACAACTCTCAATGGGTTGTGACCTGAAGGTGACCACAGGTGATAGCCAGACAGAGAGAGAATGTCATTTTCTAGGTTTTGTGGGTGGGTTTGGCAAGGTTCAATGGATCAAGGATGGCCTCTGAGCTCTGTTTTGGGCATGCAATTGAAAATGAATGCAAACACACATTTCATGAGCATTAGGGCTTTATCTTGACCTTCGTTTGTCTGAACTTCTATACCATATTTTCAGATAAAATACCATATATACTCATATAAAAGTCAACCCCTTATTTTTGGCCAAAAGCTCTTGTATTCTCCATATTTCATGTAAAAGTTGACCCT
This sequence comes from Chiloscyllium punctatum, assembly GCF_047496795.1. NCBI lineage: Eukaryota > Metazoa > Chordata > Chondrichthyes > Orectolobiformes > Hemiscylliidae > Chiloscyllium > Chiloscyllium punctatum. The sequence continues at coordinate 10,893,626 of NC_092780.1, read as the reverse complement.
ATTATCTCTCATTATAAACCACCTTACAAAGGAAACTGCATGTTCCTATTAACCCACTTACTACTAAATCGCATTCATTCATTTAATGCCAGTAACTCTACTCAATGCTCTTTGTTTATTTCATTGCATCACAATTCATTCGTTCGTCCATCGCCTGCCCGCCTAGCTCTGTGTACTACAGGGCATTTTGGTTCATTCATTCATTCAGACCAGTATGAAGTCTATTGGTACTTATCGCACTTTTGGATGTGTAGTGAACAAAGTTAATATTGTCAAAATGTTAATCATGTTAATTGTGCCATAATACCTGAATAAAAGTGAGATATATTAGCTACATATATTTAAAAATTTGTTAATGTTGGATGTAATGAACCTCAACAAGAGTAAATGGGAAGGAAATGGAAGAATTTGGCGGGAAAGGTAACAATGCTGACTCCTTCAGAATTTAATAAATATTTCATTTTAAGTGTGCCATTATACTAGGCCATGACTATGTTGAACAGTGTGATTTTGCAGGATTTCAATTAAATTTTTGGCATGTTAAATCTTCGTACCATTACATATAAGTAAAATTTTACCACCAGTAATTCATTCTTGTTTCTCTTGCTTTCATCCGGTGATTACATTTACTGTAATTCATTTGTGTTTTTCTTCTTCTTTCCCTGGGATTAGATGAGCGAGCAAATCAGTTTCTGCTAATGATATTATATTTCAAACTGCAGCATGAATTTCACCCCCTCCAAACTAGTGCCCATGAAATAGTCGACCCTATAAATTGAATCTTTAAATGGTCTACAAAATTCAACTTTTACATGGGTATATATGGTAATGTTGCTAAGCATTTTGCCTTCAGCAGTATGTAGGATTTCATGGATTTTAATACCTTTTCTGTCTTTGTGATACCTTTTTAAAGAACTAACAGTAACAGTAGCATTCTGGGTCATGGGTCCTTTGAGTCAGGTGCTTTCCTTTTTAGCAATGATTGAGCGCATGATAATAGTGTGTGTTTTTTTTTAGTCTTTCTGCTGTGCTATATTTGTACACAGTGGATTTTTTAATATCTCAACAGTCATTTTGCTTTGTGGAGGGGGCACCATGAGATTTTATTTTTCAGACATAATTTGTCTTTTTAACCAAGTTGAGGCAATTGTGACTTGTGAAATTTGGTGTGATCCTATTAAAGGTTAGGGAAATGGCGAAAGCAATGTTGGAAGATGCTTTAAAGCTTTCTGCATAGCAGTGTGTTGAGGCATGCCTTTTTGTTTCAAAACCATCCTAGTGTTCTTAATGAAATAAATATCCTTTTTTTTTTCAAAGAAACTATTTTGGCCTTGAGTGGTGAGTATCTAAATGAATGCTTAATTCAGATTAATCAAACAAAATGGTTCGACACTTAGTGTCATAGATGTACAGCACAGAAACAGACTCTCTTTTGGTCCAACATGTCCATGCTGACCAGATGTCCTAGGTAAATCCAGTCGATTTGCCAGCACTTGGTCCATATTGCTGTAAACCCTTCCTATTCATATACCCATCTCGATGCCTTTTTTAAATGTTGTAATTGTACCAGTCTCCACCACTTCCTCTGGCAGCTCATTCCATATACGCACCACCCTCTGTGTCAAAGTTGCCCCTTAGGTTCCTTTTTAAATCTTGCTCCTCTCTCATCTTAAACTGATGCCCTCTAGATTTGGACACCTCCACCCTAGACAAAACACCTTGTCTATTTATCCTATCCAAGCCCCTCATGATTTTATAAACCTCTGTAAGGTCACCCCGCAGCCTCTAATGCTCTAGAGAAGTAACCACAGCCTGTTCCATATAGCTCAAACCCTCCAATCCTGGCAACATCCTTTTGTAAATCTTTTCTGAACCCTTTCAAGTTTCATAACATCCTGCTTTCTATAGCAGGGAGACCAGAATTGCACACAGTATCCAAAGCCGCAACATAACCTCCCAACACCTATACTCCATGTACAGACCAATAAAGGCAAACATTATCAAATGCCTTCATCATTATTATCTACCTGTGACTCTATTTTCAAGAAATTTTAATTGCCCTAATTTTAATAATCTTCTGTTAGGCTCAGCATTTATCAAAGCCAAAGATCAGTGAATTCTACACTGATATAGGATCATAATACATCTGGGCAGTGACTACATGCTGCTTTAAACAAAAACAACGATCCATGTGATGCTTTGCCTGTCAAAATTCAATCATCTTGAATGTCAAGTATATCCTCCATGCAAGTCTGACTCATTGAATATATTGAGGTAAAAGCAAAGTACTGCAGATGCTAGAAATCTGAAGTCTTAAATCGAAGCGCCTAGCAGTCAGTTTGCATCTCCTGGAGAGATCACTTGCGGTGGCTTCTTTTTGTCTCCCGCACTGGATATATTCTTGCATCCCAATTCCAGTTCCTTAGTAATATAGTCCTTGATGGAATGATCGTGACTGAGCGGTCTTGGATTCAACTTCTACATTGGCCCCAACATCTATCTCCCCTCTAACTCAATTGCCTCTGTTTTCGTGCTGCTTGACCAACATCCTGTATTGGGTGAGTGGACATTTCCTCCAGTTAAATCCAAAAGCTGTTATTGACTTGGGGCCCCACAAATCTATTCCCATGCTACCAATAGCATTTCCTTCTTGGTTACTGTTTCAAGCTGAAACAGATGTTTTGTAAAATTTGTCCTATAGAACACTCCCTTCACTATGTACTTCTATCTTCATGATACAGCCATTTTTACACCCCACCTCCTTAGCTAATTTGGCACTAAACCCCTAACCTGTGCTTTTGTTACCTCCAGTCTTGATAATTATAATGTTTTCCTGGCCAGCATCCTCCTTTCCAATCAGCATCAACTTGAGCTCCCCTAAAACCTTGTTGATTGACTCTTAATGTGCATCAGGCCCAGTCACTAATCACAATACACTTGCTGACCTACAGTGGCTTCTGGTCTGCAAAAGGATCAATTTTAAAATTCCCATCCCTGCATTAGAATCCCTGTATTTCATTGTCGCCTCAGAGTATTTCACTCTGAGAATTCTTTATCTCTCTAGCTGTGGCCTCTAATACGTTGTCGCATACCTCACCCCATCGTTGCCTTTCAACCTCCAGTCCTTGCTAAATTTCATTCTCGCTGGCCTTATCTTTTTGTCGTTTATCACGTGCCGCCGCCACCACCACCAGAAAAAACAAGCTGCCACTTTTTCAAAAATAGCTGTTTGACCAAATCTCTGTCCAATCTCTTTGGTCTTGTTATCAATTTAGTCTTCCCATGTTAATGATGCGAAATAAAGGTGATTTTTTTTTTGTTGAAATCACATTAACTTGGTGAAATTTTGTCAAAACTCTGCATGTTTAACTGTTGGATCGACATGTAAATGTGTTGTTAGTTTGCATGCCAATTTTCAATTGCTAACCCTTTTGCATTTTGAATGAATTTTGCTACCAATGAATATCCACTTAAACTGCCAGTAGATTCAGCTTAGAAACCTTTTTAGTTGTGCTGTTTAAATGGGGCCATTGGCCTTCTGCTGAGCTTGGGTCAGATAAACTTGACTGTATCATGGCAATGAATGATTCTTCTGGGCTAGAATTTGACTGTATTGATTTGTTTACCTTTGGAATAATTCCAGTTTAATGCTTGCCTTTGTTTGATGCCTAAAGTGGAAATGCACCTCATTCTTCCAGCAATTATGATGATTGATATTTCAACACCATTTGCAGGATCAGAAAGTTTTTCAAATTTATAATCCATCAATTTGCACCTTTTTTTATATATCAGAAGGTTAACCTGAACTGCACACTTCTCCCCATTTGAAGCCCAAACTATAAAGGGCTTAAGAACCAAAAAAAACGAAACCCTGATGACCGTCTATAACAGGGTCAGATGTGAGATTAAGGTTTTGTTTTTCTAAGGCAAATGGAGCTAATAATCTCTCTGGTTTTATAATAGCAATTGGTACACAATTGTGTAATACTCAGTTTGTCTGATGTGCTAGAAAAAGAGGGAACTATTCCATAGGCAACAATAGTTTGTGATAATCTGAAATTAGTCACTAGAAGGGATTCTGAGAGGCATAATATCTCCAGTTACTTGTACACCTGTTGCAATGCCTCTATTTTATGGTTGGTGTACTGAAGACCTGTCTCTACTTTGGCTATGTTTAAACTTTTTGTTTGTTTTTTCTTTATCTACAGAATATTCTCATTTCTGGATGTGGTCACCTTGTGTCGCTGTGCTCAGGTTTCCAGGGTAAGGTTTTTTTTTAAATTTACCTTCCTCACTTTAAAAGGACTAATCTGGGCTGTCACCGAAGGCTCAGCTAATTGAAGTGATTAGGAGAAAGTGAGGACTTCAGATTCTGGAGATCATTGTCAAGAATGTGGTGCTGGAAAAGCACAGCAGGTCAGGTAGCATCTGAGGAGCAGGAGAATTGACGTTTCGGGCATAAGTCCTTCCTCAGAAATGAGGCTTGAGGGCTGGGGGGTTGCTGAGCAGTAAATGGGAGGGGAGTGGGTTGGCGGGGGGGGGGGGGCGCGGGGGAGGAGAGGCAAGGATGGCTGACAATGCAATAGGTAGATGAAGGTGAGGAAGAAGGCAAGAGGTCAGAGAGGAGGGTGGAGCGGATAGATGGTAAAGGTGATGGATAGGTCAAGAGGACGGTGCTGAGATGGAGGCTTGGGACTGGGATAAGTTGGGTGGCGAGGAAATGAGAAAAGTGGTGAAATCCACATTTAATCCCCTGTGGTTGCAGAGTCCCAAGATGGAAGATGAGGTATTCTTCCCCCAGGTTTCAAGGGATTAGGGTTCGGTGGTGGAGGAGATTCAGGACCGGCATGTCCTTGGGGGGGCAGTTGCAGTGTTTAGCCATGTGGTGGTGGAGTTGGTTGATGCGGGTGTCCCAGAAATGTTCTCTGAAACAATCTGCAAGTAGCCGTCCTGCCTCCCCAGTGTAGACGCGATCACATCTGGTGCAACGGATACAGTAGATGACATTAGTGGAGGTACAGGTAAATTTTTGTCGCATGTGGTAGGATCCTTTGGGGCCTTAGACTGAGGTGAGGGGAGTGTTGTGGACGCATGTTTTGCACTTCCTGTGGTGGCAGGGGAAGGGGGGTGGGGGGGTGGTGGAGAGGGAGAGTGCGGAGTGGATCTGGCAAGGGAATCTGAGGGAGTGGTTTCTCGTGAATGCTGATAGGGGTAGGGGAGGGAAATGTGTCTCTGGTGGGGTCTGTTTTTAGTTGATGGAGGATGATGTGATGTGAGGTATGATGCGGTTGCTGGGGTGGAAGGGGAGGGTTCTGTTGTGATGGGATGGGTGGGGTTCAAGGGAGGAGGTGCGGGTAGTGGAGGAGTTGTTGTGCTGGAGGGCATCATCTACCATGTGGGAGTGGAAATTGCACCTTCTCCCCCACCTTCATATGCCTATTGCATTCTCTGCTACCTTCCACACCCCCTCCCATTTATCTCTCAGCCTCCTTAGTCCACAAGCCTCATTCCTGATGAAGAGCTTATGCTCGCAGTATTAATGCTCTTGCTCCTCAGATACTGGCTGACCTGCTGTGCTTTTCCAACACCATACATTTGACTCTGATTGAAGTGATTTGATTTGTTTTTCTTCTGGATTGGTGTTAAATCAATGCAGGTGACTCCAAAAGAAAAAAGTCAGAAAGGGTTCCTGCTCTGGGTCAAGATTCTCTAAAGGTGTACATTAGGAAGGTGTTGATGCTTTCTGGAAGGGAGAAGTAGTCTTAGCATAAAAACAACTGGGGGATAGAAAATTCAACCAGACTAACTACTTTTGTAACTTAACTCTTTTGACATAGTTCGAGTTAACTTAACAGCAATGATGACACTTTAACAAGCAGCACGGTGGCAGGGTGGTTAGCACTGCTACCTCACAGCGCCAGAGACCCAGGTTCAATTCCCACCTCGGGCAACTGTCTGTGTGGAGCTTGCACATTCTCTCCGTGTCTGCGTGGGTTTCCTCCCACAGTCCAAAGATGTACTGGTTAGGTGAATTGGTCACTGTAAATTGCCCGTAGTATTAGGTGAAGGGGTAAATGCAGGGGAATGGGTCTGGGAGGGTTGCTCTTCGGAGGGTCAGTGTGGACTTGTTGGGCCGAAGGGCCTGTTTCCACACTGTAAGTAATCTACTAAGTGTCCTTTTTTGTTTTTGCTCCTTCACTAGATGCTCATTTTTTTTTTTCAAATCTGAAGAATCAGTGTAGACATTAACTCAGATAATCCAGGGATATTGAACTCCACTCCTGTCACTTTATAGTCAAGCTGCCCTGCCGTTCAACAAGATTGTCCACTCAACTCCACCTTCTTGCTTGACACTTTAGTTAATAGCAGTGTCTAACGTAGCCTTGAGTGTACTAAATGACCCAGCTTCCACTAGTCTTTGTGGTAGAGAATTCCAAAGATTATTGACCCTTGGAGGAAACAAAACACCTCATTCCTTTTAAATGGGAGACACCTTTTATTCTGAAACTCTGCCCCGATGGGGGAAAGCCTCTTTCAGCATCTACTATCAAGAATATGATGTCTCATTAAGATCACTTTACCCATTCTTCCGAACAGCAAGTTGCTCTAATGTTTTGCTTCAAGTAGTCATGATTTGGAGGTGCCGGTGTTGGACTGTGGTGTACAAAGTTTAAAAATCACAACACCAGGTTATAGTCCAACAGGTTTAATTGGAAGCACACTAGCTTTCGGAGTGATGAAGAAGCGTTGCTTCGAAAGCTAGTGTGCTTCCAATTAAACCTGTTGGACTATAACCTGGTGTTGTGATTTTTAACTTTGCTTCAAGTAGTTTGTCTAAACACTGGGTATGTTGTGTCAATGGCGATGATGTTTAGTGTTGTAAAATATTCACTTGCAAGAGACATGATATAGAGAGCATGGGTGCCAGTGAGCTCAGTTGACTGGACAGCAAATTTGATATCTAATTGATGCAAACTGTGGGGGCTTAAAATCCTGTGCTAGTGAGGTCGGCATGAAGGCCCTCCCTTAACCTCATACCTCACCTAAGGTGGTGTTACCCACCGATTAAATTTGACACCAGTTAATACTCTTTCTCTAATGGGAGAGCAGTTTATGGAGTTTGGGATTATGACAACTTTCACTTTTCATCAAGAACATGGTCTTTACTAGTTTGGTAGTCATGACCTTGCTTCTAAGAGAGGATAACTCCTTTGACTATAAATAAGGGGAAATAAAGCTGATAAGCAATTACATTGAAACCTTCAGTTTTGTTGAGGAAATATTTGTCAGCACTGTAAGTATTAGACAAATCTTCAAGTATGACCAAGTATGCAAATTATTGGGGTGACCACATATTGAACATCTTGGCATTTTCAAGATTCTTGAGATGCTCAGTGCTTTGAGAAGAATTTGGACAAGAAAGCCAGTGATGTTAGAACTGTATTCTGTTTAAATGGGTGACACCTTATTCTGAAACTGGAGTTTGTACTAAGGTTTCTCTCAATTTTGCTTTGAGATCTGAAGTCTTGGCTAAATTTTCTTTCTTCTCCCAACCTTCAAAATAAGGTGGTGGCTGCATTTATTAGACTCCTACCAAATTAAACTAGTACAAAACTTCATCTTACTATTAGAAGCTTCTAAAGTAGATGAGGAAAGGCCAGAAAAAATATATTTTAAAAAAAGCATTTTGCATACGTTCTGCTTCTGATCCTGTTAGAACAAGAATATGTGGCTTGTCAGGGTAAAAAATAATGTAAACTGTGATCTTCAGTTGATAACTTGGAATTTGTAGATTGATTGTTCTTGGTAACAGATTTCAATTTGTAATTTAAGAGATCAACAACTGGTGGTTTGCATGTTGGAGGAGATTGACTGACTAAATTGGAAGTAGGTCTGATGGCAAAATTATACACATTTTGTATATTGATGCAATTTGCCAGATGTGGGTTTAATGAGAAACATGGCATTTTCCTCTGAACGTTTTTGCAATGTCATTGAATTTCTTTACGTCTTTTTTGTGTTGGATATAAAATCGGAAATAAATTCAAGTTACCTTCTTCTCCGCTATGTTTTGAATGGAAGATCATTTGACCCCTTTCTCTCAGCTTAAATTTCTTAAATTGACATTCAAATATCTCTTGTACTGCTATTGTTGCTCTTTCTATCCTGTTTTGCAGATGAATTTCTAACTTTTGTCCCTCTCTTTGGGTAGGCTAGTTTGTAGTTGCTGATTTAAAACTTTGTATCCTCTGCTATTTTACTTTGTGCCGACTTTGAAGTCCATGTGATTAAAAGGAGACTATCAATGTGGAAACAATTGAATTGATCGTGTGTATTGGGGGTAGTTGTATCTTTCAGGATTTTTGGGTCTGTCTTTGATATATCAATGTCCTGGATTTCAGTTTTAGGGGGCCATTATTTCAGTAGTTGCGAATGACATAAAACTTGAACATAGCAAACATTTGATGTGCATATGCTTCAGGAGCTTATGCACAGATACCCAATTGTGGAGAATATGAAGGTCTTTGAAATGATGAATGGGAGATTACTAGGGTGGTGCCATAGATGGGGTCTTCAGTTGAGTTGAAAGGCATGAGAGGCTGAGGTGGTTATTCTTTTGGAGCATATTTAAGAACATTTGAATAAAATAAAGAAGGTTTTTGATCGAGTAATTAGAAAAAAACTGGAAGATAAGGACACAGAAGAACTAGAAGAAACGAGAAGAAATTAGAAGATAAGGATACATATTCAAGCTAACTGGCAAAGAACAAAAGAGATTAACAACATTTCTTTTGATGGAGTGATTTGTTCTGATCTTAAATGCACTGCCTGGAAGAGTGATGGAGAGTAGACAGACAGGAGACTGAAAGAACACATCAAGTAAGAAAGTATCAGGAGGTGCAGAACTTGATGTTTCGGGGGTAACCCTCCTTCAGAGGGATGGAAGCAGATTGAGTAGAACAGGAAATGTTAGCGCTGCAGTAGGAAAATAGCTGGGGATTGCAATACATTGAAAAGTTATTCCAGAGGGCAAACGTGGGCTGAATGACTTCCAATACTATCAGATTCTAGGTAATGTTTTAGACTCTCCTCATCTAAACCTTTCAATGGTTTGTATGCTATGAGCTTTCCGTGCTCTGTCGTATCCCTGTGCCCACCACACAACCTTTGATTTTTCTTTGCATTATAAACCTTTCATTTCAACCAATTTCTTTGTATTTCATTAATAATTTTGCTTTTCCCTGTATCATTTCTGGTATTTTTTTTATTTTATTTTGGATGGCACTTCATGTTTATCCTGATTCTATGTTGTATTATCTCAAAGTGATGTTTGTACTCTACCTTTCTTCTCCTAGTCTATCAGCCGAAAGAAACATTTGAAAATACTAAAGCTTGCATATTTCCATGTAATCTGTAGGGTGCCAAGTATCTCACTTAGTGGGGTTAATAAGGGATGATGAAATGTTGAGTCAGTGGAACTTTTCGTGTTGAGATCTCTGTTTCTAATTTGTGTTCCTGAGTTTGATTCAAAAGCTCCATACAAGCTGGTCAAATTAATAGATGCTGCCAACCTAGAAAAGGCATTTGAGTTTGACCAAGCAGCTCAAACTACAAAATAATATGGCTGACAGGATGGAGTATGAAATTTTAATACTGACAAGTGTTTATGAATGCAAGAAGAGGAAAATGAGTGACTTGGGAATCGGGTCAGATGAAGTTGAGGAAGTTGAAAAGAGGATTTTAATTAATTTGTTGCTCCCTATGACTAATTGTTGCTGAGGGCAGCAAAGCAAGCAAAATACAAACTGGAGTCCTAGCAATGAAATCTGTGTAATCCATAGTCTACTGATCAAGCTGGCTGAATACTTCCTGAAACAAACCAAAATTGCTGGTAAAACCCAGCAGGTCTGTTGTCTTTTTGAAGGTGGGAGGGAAGCAGAGTTAAAGTTTAGAGTCTGGTGACCCTTCAGAGCCATGGAGCATTTCGTTCTGATCAAGAATGACCGGACTCGAAACATTAACTCTGCTTTCTCCCCCACAGGTAGTAACAAACCTGTTGAGTTTCTCCAGCAATTTCAGCTTTTGCTTGAGATCTCTAGCTTCTGCAGTTTTTCATTGTAGATTAGATTAGATCACTTACAGTGTGGAAACAGGCCCTTCGGCCCAACAAGTCCACACCGCCCCGCCGAAGCGCAACCCACCCATACCCCTACATCTACCCCTTACCTAACACTACGGGCAATTTAGCATGGCCAATTCACCTGACCTGCACATCTTTGGACTGTGGGAGGAAACCGGAGCACCCGGAGGAAACCCACGCAGACACGTGTGTAAATACTTTCCGATATTGACTGTCAACGCACTAAGAAGACATTTTAAGCATTTTGTATAGCTCAAAGAAAAGTTGCTAAAGTGAATGTTGGTCCTTTAGAGAATGAGAAGGGGCAGTTATAGATATGATGAAATGGCTGAGGCATTGAACAGGTACTTTGCATCGGTCTTCACAGTGGAGGAAAGTAGTAACGTGCCAGTAAGTGACGCAAAGACAAAGGTAGGTGAGGAGCTGGAAGTTATTACGGAAGAGGTAGTCTTGGGTAAGCTAATGGAGCTAAGGATAGACAAGTCTCCTGGTCTGATGGTATGCATCCCAGTGTATTAAAAGAGATGGCGGGAGAAATAGCAGGTGGACTGGCGGTAATTTTCCAAAATTCGCTGGATTCTGGGGCAGTCCTAGCAGATTGGAAAATAGTAAAAGTGACGCAACTGTTTAAAAAGGGAAGTAGACAAAAGATGAGGAATTATAGACCAGTGAGCTTAACCTCTAGTGGAGAAAATGCTTGAGTTTATTATCAAGGAAGAAAAAGCAGGGATCTCGAAAGAAATTGTCCTATTATACAGACGCAGCATGGGTTCATGAGGAGCAGGTCATGCTTCACAACTCTTGTGGAATTCTGTGAAGACATTTCAAACAAGACTGACAACGGGGATCCAGTGGATGTGGTGTACCTAGATTTCCAAAATGTGATTGACAAGGTGCTGCACATGAGGCTGCTATATAAGATGCATGGCGCTAGGGGTAGAGTATCAGTGTGGTTAAAGGATTGGTTGACTGACAGAAAGCAAAGAATGGGGATAAACGTGTGCTATTCTGGTTGGTAATCAGTGACTAGTGGTGTGCCTTGGATCTGTGTTGGGACCACAATTACTTACAATTTATATCAATGATTTGGAGTTGGGGACCACATGTATGGTGGCAAAATTTACGGATTACACTAATGAGTGGCAGAACAAAGTGTGCAGAGGAGTGTAAAACTTTGCAGAGGAACATAGATACATGGAATGAGTGGGTAAAGATCTGGCAGATGGAATGCAAGGTAAGTAAATGTGGAGTCATACATTTTGGTAGGAGGAACAGCAAAATAGATTATTAATTGAATGGTAAAAATTTGCAGCATGCTAATTTGGAGAAGGACATGGGTTTCCTTGTGCATGAATTGCAGAAAGTTGGTTTGCAGGTACAATAAGTAATTAGGAAGGCAAATGGAATTTTGTCCTTCATTGCTAAAGGGGTTGAGTTTAAAAGCAGAGGGGTAATCTTGCAGCTGTACAAGGTGCTGGTGAGGCCACACTTTAAGCACTGTGTACAGATTTGGTCTCCTTACTTTGGAAAGGATATACTGGCACTGGAGGGGGTGCAGAGGAGGTTCGTTAAGTTGATTCCGGAGTTGAGGGGGTTGGCTTGTGAGGTGAGGCTGAGTAGATTGGGATTATATTCATTGGAATTTAGAAAGGAGGATATTTATAGAAACATATCAATTCCCTTCATAATTTTGAGAAACTGTATATAGAGTCCCGGACATAAAGTTCTTAAAAGAAAGTGTTTGAGCTCCTGTGAGAAAGGGGTTAAGGTCCTCTTGTGATATTTGAGGCTGTACGAGTCTTTGCTCTTGGGAAAGAGAGTGGCTTGGACTGCAGTTCCATGTGCTCTGCTGCGAGTTTTTTTTTGTGTGGGTGTGATTCCGTCGTGAGGGTACGGCTGGTCTTTCCTTCGAAGCCTCATTTGGTTGTGGAGTGGTGTTCCTTAGTCCAGTTTCGACTGAGGCGCGGATGTTTCAGTGATCTTTTTGTGTGTATGCGCCAGGTGCTGTGGGTTTTGTGAAAGTTTGGGAATCTGGACCAATGCTTGTTTTTTTTTTCTGTCCCGCAGTGGTTGATTTGGAGTCTGCGGACATGATTTATTTTTGTCAGACTCTGGTGTGGATCTTTTGGGGCCACCACCTCACTTTTTTTTTTTGACTACTCATATTTTTTATTTTATAGATCATCACCGGGTGAAATGAATGGGGGGGTCACAAGTGTGCGTGTTTTTCCCTGTATTAAAATGAGAAGATTTTGGACCAGAGTGTCTCAAAAAAAAAATGAAATGTTGAAATTAAGGTTGTAGCTTGGGTCAAAAAAGGAAGTTTCAATTTAAATTGTACCATGCTGAGAGTGTTTGATGTTTAAATATTTTGGTTCAGAAAATCCTTTTAAGTAACTGTTTTGCCTTGTTTGAATTAGGAACTCAATTCAATGTGTTTGTGCTATGTAATAGGGCAGATTTTGTATTTACATTGAAATTGTACAACATTATGTCCTTTTTAAAATTATCAACCTTGTAAACTTTAAGCAAATTGATTGCCTTGAGCACCTGATTTGTTTGAAAATCTACAATGCCTATTTTTTTTTAAGAAAAAGTTGGGTTAGTGGTCATGCTTTAGCCAGAAGTGTATTGTATTAAAACATCTTTGCTACTGAGTTTTAATGTAGGATGTTCACAAAAGAGTGCATTTTTAGTTTGATGTTTTGTTAAGATTTTCTAGAGAATATTAAAACTTGAGGCTGGGCTGTTTAAATTCGTTCAATTATTGTTCAGACTTCATTGGTCCCCTTCGTATTGCAAATTCAAAGAATGTTGATCTCTACCTAAGTTGCCACTGCAATTCTGACTGTTTTATTTAGGAAGTTTCAGTTGGAGAACATGTATTCAGCATTTGTTTCCCACAAATATTTTAAATTTTAAATCTGAACTGAAACTGACTCTTTAATTGCTAAAGCACAGGAAATATTTTGTTTTCCTGCTGTTCTAGATTTTGGAAATACTTTTCCTGACAGCTTTCACATTAGCCAAGTATTAATTTGTTAAAGGAAAATTTTTGAATACCCTGAATGGGGTCCCCCAAGAGTTTGATTTTTAGGACCATTGATTGTTGTTTATAATTGACTGAATTGTTTAGGCTGTACGATTTAAAGTTAATGGATTGTATAAAATTTGATAATGTCATAAATAGTGAACAGAGTAACAGACTTCATGACGACTAAGAATGTTGAAATAGGCAGACACAATTTAGTGTTGTTAAATGTGTGACTGTCTTCATACTGATAACCACCTTGGCAAGGAAGGAATGGGAGAAGAAATGCAAAGATACTTCCAGCAGCTAACATCATCTCCCTAGAGTTTCTCCATTCACAAGTGAAGCACACCTTCAGACCACCACCCACCTCTCCACAACCTGATCCAATGGATTCAATCAGGTCCCCAGTCATGAGCATGAAAAGTGAAGAAGCTAACAACAGTGAAAAGGAGGTCTGTGTGCTTTTTGTCAGTGGCCTTCCTATGGGCATTTAAACCATGTTCTCTTTCGACCATTTAAAGGATATATAGGTTCATTGATCAAGCTAACATCGCAACAGCCCCTTAGCTTTGTTACATTTAACAGCACAGTGGGAGCAGAAGGAGCAAAGAATGCTATGTTCACCTAGCCTGCTGCTGCAGGAATCGTCCATCTGAAGCATCTCTGCAAGGACTGAAGTCTCATCAGCTTTAAGTATTTAACTGCACTTACCCAAGATTTCAGATTTCTCTGTGGAGTGATGCAGAAGTGGATTTTGTTTTCAGATTGGACTTTACTGAAGACTATCTTGGATAACTGGCTCATTTTCGCTCAACTTGGAGGGGATGGAGTGGTCACTAAGGACTTTGAATTTAAGAATTTTACTGGTGAACTTCTTCCCAAGTGGGAAGATCCTAGAAATTCTATTTACTACACAGACTCATATCTTTTGTTGTAATAAAGATTGTATGCTGTGCGTCAATAACATATATAGTTGTAAGAGTCTTGTGAAAGCTAGTAGTACCATTTAGGTGGTTATCATGAAATGATAAAAGGAGGAAATGAGAGTGTGTATAAAGTATGAGCTGGGAGGGTAAAAGTTAAGTTTTAGGTTGTGTAACGAAGGCTCAGCTAGCATAACTCTGACTAGATAAGAACTTGCAATAAATAATGAGGTGCTGGAGGCAAGGGTAGTGCGTTAATGAGGTGAAAAGCATTCATTATGTAAAGCCAGTTAACAAGTTTAAGAACACCTATTGTATAATGCCAGATGGCTTAATCTTTACTGTTGATGCTTGCTGATTGTAATGGTCACCCAATCAATATCGATATTGCCTTATGTGGAAGCTGCTTCCTGTAAGTGACAATATAACTCCTTAAGAATCTACTGTTCATGAAAAGACACAGAACCTGTATCTCTGTGCACATGGGCGATCATTTTCTCTCCCTACAAAGCCCAGAATAAAGATGGAGGTAAAGCCACACTGTGTCTGTAAGTGTTTGCTTTGACTGATATGGGATTAGGGAAACAGAATGACAGATAAAATAGAAATAGATAGGATGTTTCCATTGGTAGGTGAGACTAGGGCAAGAGGGCATGGCCTCCGGATTAGAGGAAGCAGGTTTAGAACTGAACTGAGGAGGAATCTCTTCACCTAGAGGGTTGTTAATCTGTGGAATTGCTTGCCCAGGGAAGTATTTGATGCTACTTCAGTAATTACTTTTAAAGGTCGATACTTTTTTGATAAATAAACTAATTAAGGGATAAGGTGAAAACGTTGGTAGGTGGGGTTGAGCCCATAAAAAGATTAGCCATGATCGTATTGAGTGGCAGAGTAGGCTCGAAGGGCTGACCGGCCTCCTCCTTCTCCTAGTTCTTATGTTCTCCTATCAGTGGTCTAAGTTATGAAACAAGACTGGAGAAACATAGGGATTTTTAGTTTTGAAGAGGAGTGACGGAGAAGAATGTAGAGCAATAGTGTTCTTGAAGTACCTTTCCATACCATCTATTTCAAATAAAGCCAAGATGAAAGGTAAGCATATAGATATAAAAATAAGTAAAGATTTCCTAGATCTATTTAAGGCAGTTTTGTTTGAGCGATTTGAGCTCTTGTGCAGTAATAAGCTAAGATGGGCTGTTATTATCATCATCAACACTTTGGGATTTGGAGAATAAAATGTCTTTTTATGCAAGTTTCTTGAAGGATGAGACCATTTGTAAAACTTTCTATTTCTGAGCAGAAAATTCTTTAATATAGCAAAGTTATTAATTATTTTGAATAACATTTTACCTGCATAGTACCTCTGCCTCAGTTTGAATTGGGTAGATCTATGGTATTAACGTCATGCATCTGAATGAGCTTGCTGTGCATAAATTTGTTTTTGGCATTCTTGCATCAGCCTTTCTGTCATGAATTCAATGTCTGTACTTAAAATGGAACAACCTATGTAAACTTGTCTCAGTAATCATAACTATCTCCCAATAATAACATTGTAAAGTCTTTGTTTGAAACCCCTACCTTTCAGCTTATACTGAAATCGAATGATAATGCTATAACAAAATTACACATTTAACTGCAAGGTTTGTAGCTCAGGTTGAGGTTTCTGGTGTAGGTTTGCTCGCTGAGCTGTAGGTTTGATATCCAGACGTTTCATTACCTGGCTAGGTAACATCATCAGTGGTGACCTCCAAGTGAAGCGAAGCTGTTGTCTCCTGCTTTCTATTTATGTTTGTCCTGGATGGGGTTCCTGGGATTTGTGGTGATGTCATTTCCTGTTCATTTTGAGGGGTTGATAGATGGTATCTAGATCCATGTGTTTGTTTATGGCATTGTGGTTGGAGTGCCAGGCCTCTAGGAATTCTCTGGCGTGTCTTTGCTTAGCCTGTCCCAGGATAGATGTGTTGTCCCAATCGAAATGGTGTTTTTTTTCCCCTCCGTGTGTAGGGCTACGAGGAGAGAGGGTCATGTCTTTTTGTGGCTAGCTGGTGTTCGTGTATCCTGGTGGCTAACTTTTTCTCCCTGTTTGTCCTATGTAGTGTTTCTGGCAGTCGTTGAATTTTATAGGCGACGTTGGTTTTGTCCATGGGTTGTACTGGGTTGTTTAAGTTTGTTAGTTTTTGTTTGTGTGTTGGTGGGTTTGTGTGCTACTAGGATTCTGAGGGGGTCTTAGTCTGGCTGTCATTTCTGAAACTACTTTGATGTATGGTAAGGTGGTTAGGGTTTCTGGCTGTTTGGTCTGCTTGTCATGGTTTGTTCTTGAGGAATCTGCGGACTGTATTTTGTTTTTGAGTATCCGTTCTTCTTGACTATGTTGTATAGGTGGTTCTCCTCTGTTTTGTGAAGTTTGTCTGTGGTGCAGTGTGTGGTGGCTCGTTGGAATAGTGTTCTGATGCAGCTTCGTTTGCGTGTGTTGGGATGGTTGCTGGTGTAGTTAAGTATTTGGTCAGTGTTTGTCGGTTTTCTGTATACGCAGGTTTGTAGTTCTCTGTTATCCTTTCAACTGTGATGTCTAGGAATGTGAGTTTGTTGTCTGTTTCTTCCTTCTTATTGAACTTTATACCTGTGAGGGTGTTGTTGATGTTAAATGTCTCTTCTATCTTGTTTCGTTTTGTATTTTTACTATTTCATTTTACTATTTCACTATTAAAAATTTTCAAAAATAGGCCATGGAAGGTCTTTTTAAAATGGGGCTGGAGTGATAACCACGTGACCAGTAATTGCCCACTTCATCCAAAGGCTACTTGGTTTTCATCTCCTCTGAGCTCAGTGAGAGTAACCTGTGTTTCATGGTCCAAGGCTACTATCAGCAGTTAGCTCTTGGGGTCTCTCTGGTGTTGGGATTCAGTAGATTTGGTTTTTGGGATTGTGTGAAGTAAAAACTATTGAAAATGATTCAGAAGTTTAACATTTTGCTTGTTCCATTGTTTCTAATTTTAAATGTATGCTTAATGATTCTAGCTAGGTTTTCCACTTCCTTTGTGTTCCCCTAGCTTATTCTACAATTTTGTACCAAGAGATTCTGTTTATCCAACTGCATTCAGTATTGCAGGTTTTTTTGTTTAATTTCTACCCTCTTTTTTTTTTCAAAAAATTAAAAGTTGGAATTTTTATAATGTGGAAAACTGGCACATGTATGGAAAATGTGCCTTTAATTATGAACTTTTGAAGAGTAAAATTGTAAAAATATTTATTTCTTGCTGAATAGGCATTTAACCTTCTATAATATTTCCTAGTTCTCAAAATTTATATACAGAATAAGTAGCTCATATCCAGTGTAATCAGAACAGACTCCATAGACCATAGATCATTGGAATTAATTCAGAAAGAACTATCTTGGCCTGATCTTTAACTACATAATGATTATCAAAGGGATCTTTTAAATCAAAATTGAGAGGAGATATTAAATTTTAAAGAAAGATCTATGGTATGTTTTCATCTGAACACCAGTGAGAGTGAATCTGAAATCATTGTGACAAATACTTTTGGCATTTCTTGCACAGGTTAATGACCAGAGAACAAGATACCAAATAGGGAACCCTCTTTTTATTACTAACAGAATAAATAGTCTGAGAAATTCTTATTACTCTGAAAATTTCACATCATTATGTTCCTAGTAAGGCTATTTGTTGAGTTGCTACTGTATTGTGAAATGGGCTGTGATTGATAAAATGGAATTACTGGATGTTTATTGCTGCAAAGTGATGAGATCATGAAGTTTCTTGGTTTGGCCCATATGAGATGTCTTGTGGTGTAAAAGGTTAATGTTATAGCCTGTACAACCCACATCCCTGAGCATTTCAGATCGTTTCTTTTCCATCACCTTCCTCTTCCAAATTTACTATTGTGGTCAAAGTGCTGTTGCTGTTTAATTCTCAGCTGGACTTCAAAGATGCTATCTTTTGGGAATTTTGCAACTGGATGGATGAATGTAAAATTTTTAATATCGTGGATCCTCTCATCTTTGAGCTAAGTGGGGGCAGATCTATTGCATTGTTCATTGGGACACCAATTATCTCTTCAGTAACTACTTTGCACAACTCTCCCTATACCATTTCGAATGCTTCAATGTCCTCTTGTCTTTTTGTTTATTTTCCACTCCTTTTTCTTTTGCTCTCTCTATATGTAACTTGTAAACATTTCTCAGTGATTTCTATGATTCTGTTTGTCTTAATCCTTGTCTCTAAAAGGTCTTTTGTCCTTAATCCTTTGTCTTCTGATGTTCACCTTTTTGACAGCTCTCTGCGAATTTATTAAGTTTTGATTTTTGCCTTTTGAGAAACTACTGAACATTGTAACAAAATGGCAGGATCTGGGTCATGACATTAGATGGAATTACAGGGTGTCTAGGAGCTGTGGCACACAAGTAAGAGGAAGGTTGTGCTTTGGGAGTGGACCTGAGTAGTCTAAGTGACTTGGTAGAAATTATGGTAACTTTTTTTGTTTTGGATTATTTAGTGTGGAAATGGGTCCTTCGGCCCAAGATGTCCACACTGACCCTCCAAAGAGCAACCCACCCGGACCCATTCCCCTACATTTAGCCCTTCACCTGACACTATGGGCAATTAGCATGGCCAATTCACCTAACCTGCACATCTTTGGACTGTGGGAGGAAACCGGAGCACCCGGAGGAAGCCCACGCAGACACTGAGAATGTGCAAACTCCACACAGACAGTTGCCCGAGACGGCAATTGAACCCGGGTGCTAACCACTGTACCACCGTGCCGCCCCATATTGTAGGTTCTTTAGGTGTGAGGGCAGTTTAGTATTTCACACTTTGCAGCGAATGAATCTTATAATAGTCCAAGGAACATTTGAAAATGTGGCCAGAGTCTGGGAGTTGACTATAACCTGCTTTGATTAGACCTTTTACCTTCCTAACTTTGTTCATCTGGTCCGTGATATTGAAGTGAGCATACAGAAACAGTCTATGTCTGTGCGTACATAAACCCCAGTGATTCCAATAGTCTTGGGGGAGGGGGGGGGGGGAGAAAACAATTAGGTTGGAAGGAGGGCTGCTTTGTGTGTTGACTTTGAATGGTGGATCAGACTGTGGTACATCTGGAAGTGAAAAGTTAACCAGTAGGATGGAGGTTAAATATGGCTGAGGAAGGCGGAAAGAGATGGAAAGGTGGATAAAGGTGGCAGAGCGAAGAGAGAAGCCAGTTTGTGTATGTGATACTAATTGATTAGGGAAGAAATTCTAGGAGCCTTTTCACGTCAGTGAGTTTTTTCCTTAAAAATGTGCTGTCCAACTTTCCTGTATGTTTGATTGTCAAACTGCGAAGTGAGACACAATTTGGCAGCCAAAAAGTATTTGAAAGACCTTTTTGTGCTGGATTCTGAACAATGGCTTTTCCTAATCTGTTTATGTTTGATCAAATCCACACCAATCATGCTACACATTTTGAGCAATAACATACTTACCTTACCTTGCATGACATTACATCTAATTGTGGATGTAACAATACTGAAGTATTGTTCATTTGGATTAGAATTTAGAACGTGTTATGGCAATCTGATGTTTGTACTTTTGGTTTCTTTTTTCTCTAAAAGAAATCCGATCTGGAAAATCTACTCGAGCTTGTCCTTTCCATGGTTTGTCTGATTGTGACATCCAAGGACATGTTTGGTTGTGTTGTAAGCTCCCAGTACCTGTAGTTATAAATAGAACAGGGCTGCATCAGTTGGCAAAGGTATTTTAAATAATTTTGTCAATTTGTGAAAATATTTCTTTGGTGGCATGACAAAGTTTTGTTGGACTAGTAACCCAGAGGATGGGTAATGCTGCACAGGCATGGGTTCAAACTTCACCATGGCAGCCAGCAGAATTTGAAGTTGGTTGAATTGAATTGTTTTTTTTTAAAAAAATCCACTAATGGTGAACGTGTTAGCTGACATTGTTGTAAAAATCCATCTGGTTACAGATGCTTGTTTTAAGGAAGTAAATCTGTCGACCTTGCCTGGTCTGGCCTGTATGGGAATCTAGATCTGCATCGACGTGGCTGACCCTTAAGTGCCCTCTGTCCTGGCCTTGCCAACCACTCCATTCAAGATCTATTTAAAGTTGGATTTGAAATGCTGTCCTTGTCAGCATACCCACATCCCATGAAGGCGTGAAAGAGAAAAGAATCTACAAAAATGCAAAATATCAAACTCAACCAAATGTACTATCTATTTATTCTTGTTCATTAGCAAAGTGGTGGTTGGAATTGAGGGTTATCAGGTAGCAGTTGGTCACCACTAACCTTCCCTGTTTGAGGGATGTCAGGCATGCTTTAGTCCAGATCTCGACATAACTTTGATCCAAATATGGACAGCCATTGAATTCTTTTGGTTAGAGGAGAAGGAGTGCTTTGACCATCAAGGCAGCTTTCCACCACTTGTGGAACTAAGAAATCCTAACTGACACTAATGTGGGTCAGAAAACCAGCTGTCCTCTAGCTCGATTCAAAGCTGCTGTATGAAAGATAGTTATGGTTGTTCAAGATTAAACTCCTTGATCCTAGTCTACTGTTGCAAGACCCATCTGTCTTTAGCTGTTTCTTTCATGATCTTCCTCCACTGCAATGTTTGAAGTGGGAATATTTTGAGTGGTTGGATAGTATTCAGTTAAACTCTCAATTCCTCGGATAATTTGGCAGTCGGTACCCATATATAGTATTAACATGAAACCATTCAAGCATGAAGTGACGAAAAGCATTAGTTTCACAAGTATCAGACAGTGACCATCTTTACAAAGAGTGCATAACCACCCCCTCAAAAGACACTGGTACAGTGGTCTTGCCGTATTGCCTTGTTCTTGATTAGTTTTGCTTGTTCCACTTTAGAAGTGGAATATAAGTGCCATGATGAAAGCTGTGCAAACTGAATTGAACCAGATTTGAAAGAGAGTGGCCAAGAATGCAAACACAATTTAATTATAGCAGGGCATAGATACTGTTTGAAAGAATACTTTCATCTTTCTACCAATGCTCCACTTTTGCCTTTCAGCAATTGCTGTCGAAACTTCCTGCTATTGTGTTCACATAGGGCGTGGTCTCTGCGGAAACTTGAGACATTGCGAATGAGACAAGAAGTGGGTTATTCTGTTTAAAGTTCGACATTTAGCCACATAAGAATGATATATAATTTTATGAATCAAATGTGAGTTGACATATTTGTTTCTAAAATCTGGTAATCAATCCCAGCTTTAATGAAGTACCAACTGGTAGAAAATTTGTATAGAATAAACGTAGGCTTTAATAAAACTCAGCACGTAGCAAGTAATTTAATGCCTGATGAACAGTTAATGTTATGCTGTAAATGATGAATACAATCCCCAGTCCCTAGACTGAAAAATAGTGGAAGTAATTTTGACCTGATTGTTTCACCGTCCATCTATAATATTCTCTATAAAAATGTATAATAGAATAAAGGATGCTTCAGCCAAGAGCTAGCATCAAGAAAAGCTGGCTCCAACTGTTGCTAGTGCTTGTCACATACCTTCTTTCCCCTTGTAACACAGGATTTTGTGTTGTATAACTACTCGTGAGCACAATGTGGAGAGAGCACAACATGGAATTTTCTGTATTTAGAGATTTACGTCAGACTTTCTGGGATGATACCCATGGTATCTGGAACTTTGAGCTCACTTGCCAACTGAAAGAGATGCTGTTTTATATTGTTCAGAGCATAAAGCCATCCGGAGAGTGGTAAGAAAAATGGAACTCTTATATAAAATATATCGAACAGATCTGGTTCAATTGCATAGGGTTCAGTACTTCCAAGGTATCCTGACTGAACAGGTTGGCTGGACTGAGACCTCAGTGTTAAACAGAAAGGATAGTGTCCTTGATTTGTGATAATGTCCTAGGTCATTCAAGTTTTATTGGTGCACCTCTTTTTAGAAAATTGGTACATTGCTAATGGAGAAAGTGAGAACTGCAGATGCTGGAGAGTCAATCAAAAAGAGTGGTTGTGGAAAAACGCAACATCCAAGGAGCAGGAAAGGCGACATTTCAGTCATAAGCCCTTCCTGATGAAGGGCTTATGTTTGAAACATCAACTCTCCCACTCCTCAAATACTGGTCGACCTGCTGTGCTTTTCCAGCACCGCAAGTTTCAACATCCCTAATGGACCATACGTCATAGCAGACCCCTTATTAACAGGATTGTTAACTTGGGGACAAAACCAATTGCATTCAATTGCAAAATGAAAATAGTTTTTGGCCTCCAGTTAATCACATCCTTCCATCTGTTATTTTCTTCATTTGTCAATTTATTTATATTTTCTCAATTTCTCTGCATTCTTCTGTGTTTACAGTACTGGAACGTCCTGGCACTGGATGGTAGTAACTGGCAGAGAATCGATCTGTTTGACTTCCAAAGAGATATAGAGGTACTGTGCTCAAGACCTTTACGATGAATTGCTGATGGAAATGCTAAACACTGCAAGAGAAAAATAAATAACTGGCAGTGTATTTTATATTTTGTCAGTACGATTTCATGGGGAAGTAATGAGATGTGCTTTGGTCGTAATTGTTTGGATGCAATAAAAGGAGCTTGCACTCATCGTTTTGGAACTCTGAAGCATTATAAAATCTATGAATTATGTTTGTGCTATAATCACAACTGGCACAGTCATAAAATGTAGCCTTTTACGCACCATGATGTTCCACAAATGATTAGATGAAGACAATCGTGGTGTTTTATTTTGGTATACCACAAGACCCAGTTTCACATGCATGGAGGAGAAAAGTTTCCTTAATGTCAGCTCGGCTCAATTGGTAGTGCTCTTGTTTGAGGTGGATTGTGGTTTCAAGCCCCATTCTCAAGATTTGAAGCAGTGTGGCTTTGCAATAGTTGCTTTCCTTCAGGTGTGGTGGTACAACACACTGAGTGCTAGTTGGCCTTTCCCAATGTCTCGTACAAAAGGTGCTGTAGCATCATTCAGAAACGGGCTAATGTTTCTCACTCTTTTTTTCTTCTTCTTGAATTAATAGTGCCAAAAAAGATTGTGAATTCAGCAAATCATTTATGGAACGTTTACTGTGTGTAAAGTGGCAACATTTTTTTACTAGATAGCCAACTGTTGATTGCAGAACAAACATCATTTGTTGGTTTTGTAATGCTTCAGAAATTTCTAAAAGATGGGAGCTAGCACAATGAGGGCAAGCTCATCTTTTACCTTTTTTAGATGGGTATTAGCTGACTTGGTGAAAGATATGTTAACACTGCAGCTGCCTCTGTCACACTCTTGTGTCCCTATCAGAAGTTCTAATCATGTTATTTCTGTGTAATTTACAACCAAGGACTTGTATGGTTTGTGATCTTTGCATAGTAGTAAATGATTAATATCTAAGGTTAATGGTAGTTGCAATATTTTTCTGTGCTACTTCATTGGTGTAAATTGCTTTAAACTCAAGAAATTGCTTTATATAAATTAATTTAGTGAGGAAAGAGAAAAGGTTTTACCCTCCAGTGATAGAATTATCATCCTGCTATGGCAGTTCCAAAGGTCTACTGTCACAAACAAGTTGGGGCCTTCCCCAAAAAAAGTTGCTGTTCTGGACTCATACTAAATAATCATTTAAAATTTAACATTTTTTTTCAGATTTTTGATAATTTCTTTCCACTTCTTCCCCTTGCACCATTTTAAATAGACTTAGCAAATAGAATAGAAAAAATATAGTAAGGGACGGAGTGATAGCACTGATCCATAAATGTGTTCTCCATCGTCCATTTAATTAGGTAGTGGTATATTCCTTTCTGTCATGCATCCAGGAATAACAGAAGCATCAAGCTTTCAATAAAATGTTTCCCACGGTATGTTTCAACATTTTTATAAAATGAGTAATTCCAACTGCTTTTTGCGGAAAAAGGCTTGATGGCCTTTGCACCTCGAAGGTGTGTGGTCGTGAATTACTGGCAGCTTTCCAAGAATGTGTGGCTGCCTGATTTCTGTTCAACATCACCTACTGCAGTCCCAGAGTTCAGGAGTACTGGGAAAACGAGAGGTGCATAAGAATTAAAATAAGAGAAGGATGTGACTGTTAAAATATTGTAGTCACAGTAGGTCAGTGAGCTCCAGACTAGGCAGTGTGGGAAGCTTTAAATGTAATTGGTTGCGGGCACTGCTCAATTATCAGAAAACCAAGTAGAACAGAGGATGTCTATGCCCATTTTTTTTAAAATGGAGAGAGCCTGAACAGAAACTTTACCCCTTTCCTGTCAGGGAGCCAGTTTGTTTTTGTTCCTGAAATCTTTTTAATGATGATGGATTCAGAATTAGCTTGTTGTCACAAGTAAACTTTTCATTGTATTCCGTTGAGTACAAATGACCATGTACAGCACCATCTTGGGTACCTAGATATAGATTCTTCAGTACAAAATCTTAGTGGTGGGGGGAGCTATTAGAAAAATAAAGATATGAGCGGATGACAGAATTTTACCTTGGAAGTCCATCTGTATACAGCATGTGTTTTAATTACGGGCAGCCTTATTAAAAAGAGAAATGCTGTCACTAGCAACTTTACAAATTAAATGGCAGCAACTTAATGTGGGGCTTCCTTATTGGCCAATTAATTGTTCCATGTAAAAAAACATTTTAGGGAGGTGCAGTGGGTGTAATGTCAATAAATGTTGCCTTCCTGTTGTTGAGACCATGCACTTCAGTTGATCAGTTTCACACACCCTCTTCCAGTTACATTTTTTTGCCCTGCTTCTGGGCTGTGAGAAAATGCTGGTAGTCTGCACCGCCTCTCAGCAATAATGTTATGACGTAAATATCAAACTGAAATGTCTCTCTCGACATTTTCCATCCCTTCACAAGCCAAGTGTGCACATTATTCTGAGAACCTTCTAGATTCTGGGTGTTCTACCGTATTGTCCAAGATTTGCTTCTGCAGAAAGACAACATTACATTGGTAATAGGAATTGAAGGATCAGTGTGATACAACACCCAGTACCTGACCTCAGCAAATGCTTAGATGATATAAAATGTAGGAGAAAAGAAAAAGGCCAATCCAGGTTGTACACTTTGCAATAGAAATCTTGACATGGTGAAATGGAAAGCAAGATAAAAATGGAGGAGGTTGGGGGGTGGGGGAGTGAAGTTTCATTTTCATTTTAGCACTTATGTCTGTCATTGTTGGAGAGTGGGGGCAGATGAGACTGGAACCCAGACCTCCTGGTTTAGAGGTAGGAACATTTATGCATTGCAGAAGCCCTGCTTCTCCAGGATAGAGTCCAAGGCCCAACCATTCACAACTCCTCTTATCAATGACCTTTCCTACAGACAGTATCTAGGTTTGGACTGGTGAACAGCAATTAACGTTAGGCTATCTGAGTGCAAGGGACTAACCATGTCCAACAAGAGAGAATCTCACCTCTTGTCATCAATGGGCTTACTGTAGTTGAATGCCCCACTATCAACATTCTGGAAATTAACATTAATCAGAAACTGACAGGCCTAGCCCTACAAAAACGGTCAAAAGGTGTGGTGCTGGAAAAGCATAGGTCAGGCAGCATCCGAGGAGCAGGAGAGTTGATGTTTCAGGCATAAGCTCTTCATCAGGAATACTGTGGCTACAAAAGTAGGTCAGAGACTAGCAACCTTGCAGCAAGCTTTGTATTAACTGGCACCTACGGGATCAGGAGTGTCCCTATTGATGAAAGAGTCCACATAATCAAAACACATCCACTAAGTAATAGAAATGTAATGCAGCGGGGAGACACATCACTGTAGCTCACACGTGACTCCGCAAAGCTTGTCCACAATCTATATGGTGTAAGTCAAGTGTGGTTTTTAAATACACCCTACTCATCTGGATAAATGCAGCTCCAAAAACAGTCCAGTTTGCTGTACAGCACAAAGCATGATTAGCATCACATTCTGTATGGAATGAGCTGCCAGAGGAAGTGGTGGAGGCTGGTACAATTGCAACATTTAAGAGGCATTTGGATGGGTATATGAATAGGAAGGGTTTGGAGGGATATGAGCCGGGTGCTGGCAGGTGGGACTAGATTGGGTTGGGATATCTGGTCGGCATGGACGGGTTGGACCGAAGGGTCTGTTCCCATGCTGTACATTTCTATGACTCTACCTCTGCACAATGTCAACGGTATGTATCATCTACAAAATGTACGACAAGAATTCACTGAAGCTCCTTTGACAGAACAGTTCCAAACTCCTGACTGTTATCTTTTAGAAAGACATGACAGCAGCACCACTACCTCAAAGTTCCCCATAAAGCCATTCAGCAGACTGATTTGGGGCGGGGAAGGAAAATACCATTACTTCTGTATCACTTAGTCAAAGTCCTGGAATTCAGATTCACAAAGTGGTTAAGAACAATCTACATCAAGGGTGACCTTTTATAGAAGTTTATAAAATTATGGAGGCATGGAAATGGTGAATAGCCAAACTCTCTCGGTGGGGGTGGGGGGTGGGGGGAGGGGGGAGGGGGGAGGAGTCCAAAACTAGGTGTTGGGGGGGGGTGGGGGGGCATAGATTTAAGGTGAGAGGAGAAAGATTTAAAAGGGACCAAAGGGGCAACATTTTCACACAGATGGTAGTGTGTGTATGGAATGAGCTGCCAGAGGAAGTGGTGGAGTCTGGTACAATTACAAAATATAAAGGGCATCTGGACCGGTGTATGAGTAGAAAGCGTTTAGAGGGATATGGGCCAAATGCTGGCAAATGGGACTGGATTAATTTAAAGTATCTGCTCGGCATGGACACGTTGGACTGAAGAGTCTGTTTCCATGCTGTACAATTCTATGACTGTGTATAAATGGACTGCAGTATTTCAAGCAGGCAACTCACCAAGTTAAATTGAGATGGGCAACAAATACTGACCTAGCTACTGAATTCCACATCCCACAAATGAAGGAATAAAGTTAGCAATTGAGTATTGCGCGCTCTTTTAAAAGAAGGGCTTGGTGTAACTGTGCCATTGTGCAATTACATAATATAGAAAAGCCAAAGGGCAGCTGTACCTAATGGTTATTTCCAAAGTTCTGCATATTATGCAGTGTGTTTCATGGGCATTTCCTGTGATGACTGCTAAAGATGAGCCTCTGTCCCAGATTTCTAAAATGTGTGAAATGATATGCTCTGGGAAAGTCACCAGTGGTTCAGATTAAGTGGTGATGCAAAAATGAAGTATTTAAATTTGGAAAAGTACATCTATCTGTAATAATGCACCGCCCTTGATTTTGTTTTCGTATCTGTAATTAAATTTACCTGCTCAGCAGCATCTGCAGAGAGCACTTGCAGGCGCCATTCCAGCCAGTTGAATCTGTCAGTCGGTGGTTTACCATTCAACTACTGCTCGAGTCCGTCTGAGCAGTGACTGCAGCCACAACAGAGCGAAGAAGAGTGAACCCTTTGAGTGAAAAGTAGCAGCTTGGAGCTGAATGTCGGTACAGAGCTCCTGAGGTCATGTCACTATTCAAAAGGGACATGAGTTTGGCTGCTCAGGAACCAGGTTTGCAGACTGAGTTATGACTGGAGAGAATAGTAATGGAAGAGTTTTTTTTTCTGACTGGAGATCTGTGATTAGTGCTGGGAACTTTGTTGTTTGGAAGTGAATGTAGTAAGTTTGCAGACGATGCAAAGTGTGGGTGATGAGGAAGATTGCCAGAAGATACATCAGGATAAAAGAGAATAAGCTGGAGCCTTGAGTGGAAAAATGGCAGACAGCATTTAATCTGGACAAATGTGAACTAATGCATTTTGGAAGATCTAATGCAGGAGGAAGTATTGTGTAAATGGCAGAAACCTTTCAGAGCATTATCACACCGAGGGGTCTATGCATACAGGCCCACCGATCCCTGAATTTGGCAATGCAAATGGAATTGGTGGCAAGAACGGATTTGGCATGCTTGCCTTCATCAGTTAGGGCATGAAGTATAAAAATTGCCAAGTTATGTTGCAGTTGCATAAACTTTAGTTCAGCTGCTTTTGGAATACTGCGTCCAATTCTGGTTGCCACACTACCAGAAGGATGTGGAGGCTTTGGAGAGAGTACAGAAATAGCTTACTAGGATGTTGCCTTGTTTGGAGGATAGAAGCTGAGGACAGAATCGGCAAATTTGGTTTATTTTCACTCAACTGTCAGAGGATTAGGGGTGACCAGATAGAAGTTTACAAAATTGTGAGGCATGTATAGCTGAAGTCTTTTTCAGGAGAGATGTCAATTATTAGGGGACTTAGTTGAACGTAAAACAAGGTGAGTTTTTAAAGGAGATGTGAGAAGCAGTTTGTTTTTAAGAGTGGTAAGTGCTGGGGAGGTGATGGAGGTGGGTGCAATTCTGATGTTTAAGAGGCATTTTGATAAATCCATGAATAGGCAGGGAGTAGAGGGATAAGGGTTGTGTAGAGGAAAGGTTTTTAATTTAAAAAGATGTGCTAGCGCAATCTGGGTGGGCCAAAGGACTGTTCCTGTTCTTGTTAACTCTATGGCAGATTTTAATTGACGGCTGTCTTTGTTAACTCAGTCACAGAGATCATTTTAATTTGATTTGAAGATGAAAAGTGGAAAATTTTCTGGAACTTATGCAAACCCATTAGGATGGAAGTTGATGTTGCTTTACCTTCAGTATTGGATGGAAAGTGAGTTGTTCTATGGGACTGAACAGGTTTGAGTAGTGGTGATAAAGGAAGAAGAAATAGTCAAACTGCCCCACCCAACCCTGAAGGGACTGGCTTTTCTGTTTATCTTTCTCGTTTTCGGATGCTGACAGACCTGTTGTGCGATTCCAACATTTTCCGTTTTTAATACGGAGTCCAAAGTCCAGACTGCCAGACATTTACAGTTGGTCCGCATTTCTGACTGTTGAGGCAATTCCAGTGCCTAAATTGGCAGCAGTGTGCATATCTGTCATTCCATTGGCTGTCTAATCATTTTAATCTGTGAGCATCCTTTGTTGAGCAAATCTTTTTATTGTATGAAATACTTTTTTCAATAATTGTGCTGACTTGGAACATCCTGTTTGTAGAGTCTATTTAATTGAAATGATGTATTTTAGGACATTTTCCTACTTGATCACGGATTTTTCGGAAATTAGTATGTTGGGAGATTAAATTCCTAAATTGGCTTGACTTTTCCTTATGTGAGCCTTGCAAAGGATTGCAACAGAGACATTGGTGGGTGTGTCAGATCATCAGACAAGTCTGATGGGAGGTTTTTGTTCCTAACTCTAATTTGTGTAGGAACATGAACAATGCCTTTTTTAAAAAGCCTACTAAATGAGAGGTTGGTAATGTGGTTTGATTCTTTATTCATCTTTAAGCTTTGTTTTTCAGTTTTGTGGCTATGGTTTCATGTCTGTAAATCTCTGGTGGAGAGACAAGAATTTTTGAGAATATCAGGAAACCTAGTTCCAAGGACCTCTTTTAAATATTAACCTGTCCTTTTTACCTTTTTGAATGTTGGTTCATCCCCTGTCATTTGTGGTATTTTGTTTTCTATTGTTCTGAGCCCTCATTTACATTAGGTCAAATTCCTTTCAATTAAAATATTTAATCAGGTTTCTATTGCATTTTGAAAGCAATACTGGAAATTGCACTTTTAAACTTCTCAGCTCAACTTTGTATAAATGTCAAAGTTCCATATTGTAAGGAAACATTCCAGGTTTTGAAATTTTTTTTTGATAACACAGGGCCGAGTGGTAGAGAATATTTCCAAAAGATGTGGTGGGTTTTTGCGGAAGCTTAGTCTGCGAGGATGTCTTGGAGTGGGTGACAACTCTTTAAGGTAAAACTGTGAATTATATCTATTTATTAGTGATGGGTGAATTAGTAGTACTGGCATGTGACTGTTTCCCCAAATGGTGATGTAGGGGAAGGCTTTAAGTGAGGCTAAGATGCTGGAAAAAAGTAGAATGGGGTTAAGCACCACTCCTAATTGGCATATGTCCCATGTGTTCTAGCTACATGTTTATTGTGAGGAATGTGATGCTGCACTCTTGAGGATTGTAATATGCCTTCAGTGCTAGCTTGATTGTTGTGGGTTGAAGCCTTGCTATTTACTGCAGCTTGAACCCAAGCATAACACTGGGCATTTCTAGAATTCCAAGGCACATCATGGTTCTTGATGTTTCCTAGAAAAGCATCCACAATTTTGAAACCTGTTCAGACTAAATGTAGGTAGAAAGACATGTTTGAACTGAGCCCATCAACTGCCAGGAAGTTTAGAAACAGGAATAAGCCTTTCAACTCCTAGAACCTTTTCTACTTTTAAACCTTTTTTTTAATCAGCTTATTTAGTGATGTTGTTATTCACCTCTGGAGCAGGTGGAACTTGAACATGAATGTTCCAGTCCAGGGATAGGATCACTGCCACTGTGCCACAAGAGTTTTTAATTGGATATAATGGCTTTGCTTCCCATTTGTTAACATCAATGTTAAGCAACAATCTCTGTCACTATCCTGAAACCTCAAACTGTCTCGCTATTCCACAGTAATTTCTGGATACATTTCCCAGAACTCTTCCAGCCTTTTTTATGAAGGCATATTCCCTAATTTAGCTCCTGAATGGCACAGCTCTGACTTTAAGACCTTGACTCTCTACTCTTGATTTCCCCTTTCAGAGGAAACAGTTTCTCCACATCACCCTATCAAGTACTTTTTTTAAAATTTGAAATGCTCCAGTCAGATCACTTCTCAATTTTGTTTTACTCAAGAAATGCAACTCAAAATTATGTAATCTGACTGCTTCTGGAATTTTCTGTCGAATGCTCCCCTAGAATTGACTGGCAAACTTTGCTTGGGGTTGATCCTTAATCCTCCTAGTGACACAATCTAATCCTCAAATATCTTGTCAGGTTTCTTGTGCTCTTGGTCATCGTCGAAAGCGGTTTGTGGACAAACCTCTTCATTGGTGTGGGTGGGGGATATGATTCACTAAAAAATGTCCATGAGTTAGGGGCGGGGGAGATTGTCATGCTGTTTTGTATCTGGAAGTAACTGCCATAACAATGATGTGAGAATGGCCGAATTTAAATCCAATACAAATCCTGCATCAGATTATAGCAGCAATTGTCAGACCCTTATCAGAAAACTCGATCTGGTTCTCTAATGACTTATTTTTAGCCAAAGGCCCCTGCTATCCTTGCCCAATATGGCCTCATCATGGCTCCCAACTCAACAGCAATCTGGTTGCTTTGTAACTACTATTGTTGGGCAGTTACGGATGGGCAATAATACTGACCTGGCCAATGACACCCACACTCGGCAAATGAATAATAAAAAGTTCATGGGACTTGGAGGAGGAAAGTAATTAATATTAACCATCTTGTGCAGTGTGATTCTTTTTAGATTGATGGCACATTATCTTTGTGATTTGATGTGATTGTTGAACTTGGATATCTGTAGCTGGAATAAGAATGTTCTTCCTTGTGGGGGGGGTGTTATTTTTGGCTGAGGAAAACACCTTTTTATTTCCCCCCCCCCCCCCCCCACAACTGTCATCATTCTCCTTCATTGCTTTTTTTTTAAAAAAAAAGAGCAAATATTCAGGCAAAAGATGATATAAATATTGCCACAAATAAAAAGCAAGTCCGGGCTCAATAATGTAATTTTTTATCTTTGTTGCTGTTATGATTATATATCAGCAATAGTAACTTTGAACATGGATATATTAATAGCTCATGGCTAATCTAGGAAAATAATGATTAACTTTAGGGAAAATAAAAACTAACCAGCCACAACTAATTATGACTTTGTCAGACTGCAGTCCCCATTCTGCTCTGACCATGTTTAAAAGTAAAACCTTGAATAATCAGCCTGCTGGTGGTGTATAACTTGATCTATTCTTTGGATTAGATTAAATTAGATTAGATTACTTACAGTGTGGAAACAGGCCCTTCGGCCCAACAAGTCCACACTGCCCCGCCGAAGCGTACCCACCCATACCCCTACATCTACCCCTTACCTAACACTACGGGCAATTTAGCATGGCCAATTCACCTGACCTGCACATCTTTGGACTGTGGGAGGAAACCGGAGCACCCGGAGGAAACCCACGCAGACACGGGGAGAACGTGCAAACTCCACACAGTCAGTCGCCTGAGGTGGGAATTGAACCCGGGTTTTTTAATGTGAACAATTTTTGTAACTTGATTTTGGTTTGTGGGCTGAGCGTTACCCTGTGAGTTATTTTTAATCTTGCTGTCTGTTTAGCATAATACTTCAATCAATTAGGAATATCGAAGTGATATCTTTACCTGGGGATGTTTTCCTCATGGGTACAAACTACCTGTTGAGGTAAACAGGGGGAGAATAGAAGTTCAATCATGTGTTGTCATGAAATATTTACTCTCTTTGAGCCAATTAATGTGCTATATATTTGATGTACTTTAAATTTGATGATACTCCTGTGAAGCAATCAAGAAGGTTTTTCTAATTAAGGATGCTTTACAAATTTAAATTGTCTTGTGGTTTTGAATGAAGAATATTGATTCAGCACCACTTGGTGGAATATTCTATTTCTTCTTATTTTGACTAGTGCTGCAGTGCACATAAAGTTTTTTTTCTTGTAATAATTGCTGTCTGTCTTGTATCTTGTTATTGCTCTAGGACATTTGCTCAGAATTGCAGGAATATTGAACAGTTAAACCTGAATGGATGCACAAAAATCACAGATGCGTAAGTAAGCTAAGTGCAGTCATCTGAGAGCTAGCTGTAGCCTTTGCCCCTTATCCAGGTTTGTATTGAAAGGAAAACAAGTATTGGAGTGCAAGAGGCTGCCATGCCTGCTAAGGCAAGGAAAAGGGATTAATTGGGCAGTAATAGCTCTCAGTGGGTGTAATGATGGGCTATGTTCATTCAAGAAAAAAAAACTTGTGCAATTTTTTACTTTGATTGAATAACCATTTCACACATGCAGAGGTACATGTCCCACAAACTGTGCATTTGTGGGACTATATCTTAGTCAGTATTGTGAAGTGGGGGAAAAAGGAAGTTCTGAATGTGTGCTTCTGCTATTGATAGTGTTTCTCTAGTAGCGAATAGTTTACACAGCATTAATCGACTGCTTTTAACATATTTTCGTTGAACAGGAATTTTGATGCTGGGAAGTTGGTTTGAATGAATGTAGAACTACAGTTCTGTACAGCTGCAAAAGGTTCCCCTCCATTGTATTTTAGTCCTTGCGGTAGAGGCTGGTATTCTTATTAACTTATTTTTCCCCTGTTTGCTTGTCCCTGACCTAGTAGCTTTTTAAGTGACCCATGCATATGGGTACAAAGCCTCTTTGCTTCTCTAGAATTCTTAGCTTTATGCCACTTAGAAAATATTCACACCTGTTTTTCCTCCTATAAAGTGTGAGACTCCACGTGTACTATACTTAATTTATCAATGTCCCTTTAACAAGTTTCTGCTCCCATTTACCCTCTCTACTGAGTTACCTACTGTTGTCAGTGAACTTGGACATACAATTCTCTATTCCTTCATTTATATCCTTCATAATTAAAATGAAAAGCTGAAGTGTGAGCAGGGATCTCTGGGGGAACCATAAGAGACACTAGAAGACATCAATCATTATGTACTCTTTATCATCAGCCTGACTCCTACCGCTGAAGCAATTATCGAGCGTGACAGCAAGGTTTGTGGTACCCTTATGACATTTGTTAATTTTTAATCTCCCCTGTCATGAGAAATCTTGCCAACTGAAACTCCATCCAGACAATGTCTACAGACAGTCACGAGGTGTTGAGGCAGGAACCTTCACACTTTTAAAAGGAATCTGGATCTGCCCCTGAAACAGCGTAATCCTGCATCGCTATGCAAAGGTGCTAGTAAGTGGAGTTAGAATAATAGAGCTGGGTTATTCTGCTCATGCAGTCACTAAGGACTTGAGTAGCCACCTCTGTCGCCTGTCCTGTAAATTTTCTACAGTGCAACGGTCTACAGTCTGTTTATCTTCCTGACTTCTCTTAAAAGAAAATCTGCTGGATTGGTCAGGCATGACTTCAGAAGTTGAAGAAAACTCTCTAGTCAGCTTTGTTCTGAGTGACCAACTCCCATTGCTTTTCCAAGACTCAGGTCTGTAGCGATCCAATGTCTTTGGCTTTTCTCTTCCACTCTTTCTTCCTTTCCCACCCCCCCCCCCCACCCTTCTGTCTTCCTTTTCCCCCCCCTTCTTTTTTTCCCTCCCCCCTCTTTTTCTCACCCCCCTTTTTTTCTCTCTTCACCCCCCCCTCTCTTTTTTCCCTCACTCCCTTTTCTTTCCTTCTTTCCTCTTCCCCCCCCCCCCCCCCAATAATGGCAACACTTTTTTTCTTTCTCTCCTTTCATGTTCTCTCTTGATCGCTCTCACGCCCTCTCTCCCTCTCAAAAAAAAGGCGACACATTGTAATTTTCCAATCCCATTATAGAGTCCATTGCTCTTGTAAAGATAAATCGGTGTGCACACCAGCAATCGCATGATATAGTACAAGGCTTAGATTAATTTTAATTATAGTTGCTGAAATTGATTTTGTTCTCTCTGCCATTTTCGATATCCCATCTCACCCAGGTTCTCTACTCTAACTGCATTCTTCGATCCATAGTGCAGGAAATTAAAATGCTGAATGGTTAGTTTCTTTTTCCCATGACTTAACTTTGTTTTAAGTGAGTGCAATTAACTTATCTCAGCAAGTTGGGTTTTCATGTAAGTAAATCTTGCTGTTAAGCAAAACCATGATTGTTAGGATTTTGTCTGCCTGCTCTTGCCATTACCACAACTGAGACAATGCTGCAAATAGTCAGTGTGTTAGGCAGGAACTGTGGAGAGAACAAAGGAGGGTGAATCCTTGCCAAAATAATTGGAGGAAAGCTCTCAAATAATGAGATTGTGGTGGAATGGGGATTGGATTCTTGATAAATTTTATGGGTTGTGCTTCTTTACAGAACCTGTACTAGTCTAAGTAAATTCTGCTCCAAGCTAAGAAGTCTCGACCTAGCTTCATGCACATCTATAACAAACCTTTCTTTGAAAGCGCTGAGGTGAGTGAGTGATTCAGAACTTCAATTAATTACTAATTTGTGTTTAGTAACTTTTAGTACAGTTTGTAAGTACTTTGTGTTTAATGTTTGATCTGTGAACCTATTTTTACATCTGTGATATGCAATGAATTTTGGTAAATTGTAAATTTAAAAGGTAGACATTTTCAAGATTTGAATGTGTAATACCAATTGACTCTTTCAATAATAATTGGATTGTGTTCGGTTGCAGTGGCTGAAATGCCTTCTAAGAGGGAGCTACTTTCAGAAAGTTCATTCCAGTACAGCATGCTTAAAGCTGGTGGGGCATGTAAAGTCCACCTGGCCTTCCCAATCTGTCTGAAACTTTTCTGGGGCAGGAGTAGGAGAGATGCTGTGCAGTCCACTCACCCACCCTTAGGCTTATTGAGGCATGTAAGTGGCCAATTAATGCCACATATGGGTCTTGTCCTGTCGCTACCAGTATTTTACTCTCAGTGGACTCTTCAAGTCACTGGACTCAATGTTAACTCTGCTTTCTTCCCACAGATGCTGCCAGATCTGCTGAGTTTCTCCAGCAATTTCTGTTTTAGCCATGAGGGCTAATACTGGGAAAGGAGAGTGATTTTTTTTTGGGGGGGGGGTTATTCCCTGTACACTCTCAGTCCAAAAGGTAATCCCATCATGCTCCTTTGCCTGGCTTCCTAAGACTCCTAACTTTTGAAGTTACTCAGGCTTCTCGGCATGTTGGGACAACCTATAGTCCCAGTATTTTCACTGGCATCGGTTAGTATATGGAGCGGCTGGTTTAAAAGGTTGTCCGCTCTACATGGTGGGATTTTCTCCTGAAGTAGGATGGATGTTTTGCCTTAAACCTATTGGCATTGTTCTTAATTTTAAATGGCAGCAGGATAGCTGTTTGGATCACAGCTGCTGCGCCCACTGACTTTTCTGCGGAGGTGGAACGTTGCCCCTTAAAATGTGGCCTTTGTCATGATGTGCCATCAAACCGAGGATGGAAAAGGAGGAGGCAGCAACATTTCATTATTTTAGTGGCTCCCAATTCAGAGCCAACATTTTTAAGATCTGAACACTTGGCTAACGGTCCCTTTTTTTTCTTGCATTTTATTGTCCTTCCCTCTGCAAAGCGCTGAACCATCATTTGGCACAAGTCAAATGAGTAACAAGAGGAGAGGTTGCATAATTGTCTTTAAATAAAATAAAAGCCAAATTTCTTCTTTTGGATTTGAACTTGGTCAACAGCTGCTCTGAGAGAGCCCAATGTTGCATGAAATTTGAAATACCTGAGCACAGTGACAGACGATTGGGATTGTGAAGGTCAACCTTCTCACTACTGAGGTCTAAAGTTTTGGCAATACCACTGTAAGGATGTGCTGTTCTTTCGGGAGGACAGGAAGGTTAGAGGCACAAAAGGAAACTCTGATAGCCTCTTCAGGCAAGCATACTAAAGTAAGACTTCAATGCAGAAAGGCAAAGCTGTTATCCCAAGTAAATCATGTTTGGATCAATATAATTATTTGTAATTCAAGGTTTATGTAAAGATTTGTGATTCTGGTGCAGGATGTAGATATGTTTGCAGGGCTGGAAGGTTGATTTGCAGATGTGGCACCCCCTGTCTAGGTGACATCTTCAGTGCTTTGGAGCCTCCTGTGAAGCGCTGCTGTACTGTCTCTCTTCTGGAATTTGTTTGATTCCGTTTCTGCTGCTTCCGTTTGTTCGTTGTAGTCACCGGTACTTTGGGCCTAGATCAGTGTTCTTGTTGTTAGAGTCTGTGGCTGAGTGCATGCTTCTAGAAATTCTTTGGCAGTGCTAAGTTTTTAGCTTGTCCTTTGGTCGTTGTGTTGTCCCAGTCGAATTTGTGGTCCTTGTCATCTGTGTGTATGGCTACAAGGGGCAGTTGGTCATGGCATTTAGTGGCTAGTTGGTGTTTATGGATGTGGATTGCTAGTTGCCTGCCTGGTTGCCCTATCTAGTGTTTCATGCAGTCTTTGCATGGAAATTACATTAGTCTTGCAGATGGGTATAGGGTCTTTTGTCCTGGAGAGTTGTTGTCTGAGTATGCCTGTCAGTTTATGGACTGTCTTGAATCCCTGTGGTTGGAGATGTCTGTTCAGAGATGTTTACCTTTACATTTTAAAAAAAAGTCTCTGAACTTAAAGCCAGACTTCTCCAACCACTGGGATTCATGACAGCCCATAAACTTATAGGTATGCTCAGCCAACAACTCTACAGGACAAAGGACCCTATACCCATCATGAGCAAAACTAACGTGTTTGCAGGAAACCCTAGATAGGGCAAACAGACAGACAGCTAGCAATCTGCATCCACAAACACTAACTAGCTACTTCACTCCACAACCAGCTGTCCCTAGTAGCCATACACACAGATGGCAAGGACAACAAATTTGATTGGGACAACACAACAATCCTAGGAAAGAGCTTAAAAATGTGTTGCTGGAAAAGCGCAGCAGGTTAGGCAGCATCCAAGGAGAAGGAGAATCGATGTTTTGGGCATAAGGCCTTCCTGAAGAAGGGCAACACATTTTTAAGCTCTGATCTCCAGCATCTGCAGTCATCACTTAATCATAGGATAAGCTAAACATAGAGTCCATGGCTGAGTGCCATGCCAGTCCTATCAACAAGCACACTGACCTAGGCTCAATGTACCGGTCACTACAATAAACAACTGGAAGCAACAAAAACTGAACCAAATAAATCCAAGAAGAGCCAGCTCCAAAGCACTGAAGGTGTCACCAAGATGGGGGACGAAACTTCTGTAAATCAACTTCCCAACTCGGTGAACATACCCACAATCCTTTTATAATTCCAGAACTCCATAATAATTCTCCAACTGACATTAGTGATATACAGTGCCATTTTATGTCAGGTGATGTGATTGGATAGTCTATCGCTTGTTTTTGGGTCTTTTTTTTATTTCATTGTTGAGAATAGTAAGTATGACCAACTGAACGCTCTATAACTGTCAGTGCAGATTGGTAACTAATCATCTGCAAAGGTGACATGAAATAGAGCACTAATTGGGGAAATGCAGTAGAGTATGGAAAATGTGAAGGGAAGTATGCAAGTGTGTGACTTCTGCTACAGTACAGCACAAGCTCCATCTGCAATTCTAAAGGTAATACCTATCTGAAGAAGGATGGGCAACTGAATATAGCTGTAGTAGTTTTCATGCATTATAACCTTGAGATTTGCATCCAGGAGCCTGAAGCAATAATTTTGGAGGATTACTAAGCCACAGTTCTAAAACTGCATCCTTGTCAGCATCCTAGGCAGTAATTATGTTACTAAATTAATAACCAAAGGATTTGAGCTCCAGTTCCACCAGTCCAGGTGGAGAATTCAGTTTGAGGGGACCACCAAGCTATTGGCTTGCCATTTGATCAAAAGAAACAAATGTTTCACCAATGTCTATTGGGGAAGGCCACCCACCATTTTTACCTGGTTTGACCTATGTAAGTGGTCCAGTCAGCTACTCGGTTGAGTCAAGTCATAGAATAAGCAGTTCCTGATAAGATAGCTCATCACCAGCTTCATGGCAGTGAGGGGCATGTAATAATTGCTGGCCTGGCTAGTGATGCCCAAATTCTAGGAATATATCAGAACCTAGGAAATATGTTGCAAATATGTAATGTAATCAGAAGAGGTTTTAGAATTTGTAACATAAATTTTAAACCAACCTTGAAAGTCCATAGGAGTGGCAACTAAACTGATATTAACCACAGCCTTGATCTCTTTTAATCTTGTGCACTGGTTTAATTTATTTACAATTAAATAGCAGCTTCTGATTCCTTCCATAATTGGAAGGTTCCAATTTCTGAATATGATGCTCTCTGGAGGTTCTTTATTCTCTTTAATATCTTTTATATCATTGGGGAATCATTTGCAGTAGATTAACGACAAAAGTGCATTGTTCTGTCTGTGTGGCTCTAAAAGGAAAGTTGATTTTGAAGCACTGTGACCATAATAGGAATGAAATATTTACATGTCTAGGCCACAAGGGAAATTAAAGTTGTACTACTCTATTTTCTAATGTATTGAGATCTCTGATGAAATTCCTCAGTGAATTAATGGTGGCATTGTGTGAGAGGGAGGGGTGTGTAAATTGCAGAAAAGAAGTTTTGAAAGTGATTACTCAGGCAAGTAGCTGAAATTTCTCCGGTTCAATCTACAGCATTAACCATTTATATTCATATAGCACATAATGAACTGTCCCAAGGTACCTCAAGGGAGTATTATGAAGCAAAATAGGACTTTGAGCTACATGATATTTTGGATTGGATGAACCAAAGTCATAATCAGAGTTAGCTTTTGAACAAATCTATTAAAGGAAAGAAGTGAGACCAAAAGTGTAGAGAGGGAATTCGAAGTGTGGAGACCAGGCAACTGAAATCATTGGCACCAATAGTAGATGCTATAGGAAGGATATTGTGAAACTTGAAAGAATTCAGAAAAAAAAACATGAATGTTGCCAGGGTTGGAGGGTTTGAACTACAGGGGGAGACTGAGTAGACTGGGGCTATTTTCCCTGGAGCATCTGAGGTAGAGAGGGTGACCTTTAAAATCATGAGGGACATGAATAGGATAAATAGACTAGGTATTTTCCCTGGGGTGGGGTGGGGGGGGGGAGGGGGGTCCAAAATTAGAGAACAAAGTTTTAAGATGAGAGGGGAAAGATTTAAAAGGGACCTAAGGGGCAGCATTTTCTCACACATTGTGGTGCATGTATGGAATGAGCTACCAGAGGAAGTGGTGGAGGCTGGTACAATTACAACATGTAAAAGGCATCTAGATGGGTATATGAATAGGAAGCATTTAGAGGGATATGGGCCAAAGGCTGGCAGATGGGACTAGGTTTATCTTGGGTATCTGCTCAGGTGGATGAGTTGGACCAAAGGCTCTGTTTCTGCTGTATCTATATATTACTCTAGATCAATTAAGTATGTTAAATGCCAGCTGTGTGTTAGAAGTGTCAGGCCTATAGATAACAAAGGTATGAATGGGCATTTCAGCAATCGAGCAGAGACTGGGGGCATGTTGGGGTAATGAAAGTAGACTGTCTTAGTAATGCCACACCAGTATGAATTTGCAACTTATCTCTGGCTTAAATGTGCTACCAACTTTGAACAGAATGATTTAGTCTCTATATTGGCAGGGAAGGGGATGGAGTCAGTAGGTAGAGACTGATTTCAGTCCACATTCAAAATTCTACGTCTACAGTTATTCTAGCACTTAATTGGAGGACATTTCTGTTCTCCAGTACTGGATGTACTGAATAAGTGGTCTGATAATTTAGCAACAGTCTGGAAGTCCTGAGTATGCATCATCAGTATTCATATGAAAACTAAGATTGTTTATAAATGGATAACTCTCAAATAAGTAGAGAAGATAAAACATGCTTGCATCTTGTTAATTATCACCCCACTGTTAAATAGTCACTTAATACAGCATTATTGCTCCATTCGGATAGTGGAAGAAAGAACAAACAAAGTTGGAAAGTTTTAAATAAGAATACACTGCATTGTGTAAAAGTGCACTTTGGGGTTGACTAATAAACTATTTAAATTTGAACCTTGTCATTTGTGACTGATCATCTTGATGTGGTTCAACCTGTTAATACATTGCAAACTCATATCATATGTTCATCTGATTTTAAATAAAAATGTTTCACTTGCTCTTATTTTTAGCTTAAGCAAAGTAATTCTACTGATATTTTCTCATTGAGTATTTATTCAGTGATCCTGCACTTTTAGAAGGAGCTTCACTCGAGTTTCGGTTAGATAATTGACAATGTAATATTGGATTGGTGGGAGAACTACGTTGTGCCAATGAGTTAAGCATTCTTGCTGCAAACTCCGGATCAGTGGACCAATCCTTTTACATATTGCTTAAAGTTAAAAGTGCAATTTTTTAACCATTGTCACATGTCTACAGTTATTCTTAAAGAGGTTTGTTTGTTTGTTTTCAGTGAGGGATGTCCACTTCTAGAACAGCTGAATATATCCTGGTGTGACCAGGTGACGAAGGATGGGATACAGGCACTAGTGAGAGGCTGCGGAGGATTGAAGGCTCTGTTTCTTAAAGGATGTAC
This sequence comes from Chiloscyllium punctatum, assembly GCF_047496795.1. Lineage (NCBI taxonomy): Eukaryota > Metazoa > Chordata > Chondrichthyes > Orectolobiformes > Hemiscylliidae > Chiloscyllium > Chiloscyllium punctatum. The sequence continues at coordinate 10,852,394 of NC_092780.1, read as the reverse complement.
ACAGGTCTGTGTAATGATCCATCATTTAAATGGATTATATTGTGCGGTTGCTGGAACAACAGTGAAGTTTTTTTTAAAAAAACAAATAGTCCAGCTGACTACACTGGACTAAAATGCTAAAGGCTTTTTAGCTTCTCTCCTATGGTCACATGTTTGTTTTGAACTAAAGCAACATGATTGATACAAAGATTGAACTGGAGTATTGCAGAAGTATTTCAGCAGTAATTATTGTCTTAGAATTGCAAAACTGCCTGAAAGTGTTTCAGTAATCACCTTGCAATCTTTGCGCAATTCTCATCTTTTCAGATACAATTTTACAAAGAAAGCAAGGTTGCTCTAACGCATGAAGTGAGAAGTAATTCTTTGCACAAGGATAGTAAAATTCTAGAACATTTCACTCCACAACCCCCACCCCACCCCCTCCAAAACAAAAGACCTGTTGATGCTGGATTCATTGAAAGTTTCAAACCTGAAATCGATTAGATTTTTTAGTTGAGTATTAAATGTATGGAATTAGTGGGTAAATGCACATACAGATCAACTGGGGCCTAATTGAATGATCCGACCTGAAAGTTTGGGCTTTTTTTAATGCATTAATGGGGGGTAGGAATTGTAGGCCAGTGTTTATTGTCTATTCCTGAGACGGTGGTAGTGAGCTACTGCATTGAACTGCTGGAGTTCAGTTTGTGTGGTTAGGCCACAATATTATTAGTGTGAGAGTTTCAGGTCTTTCACCCCAGTAACACTGAAGGAATGACACTACACTTCCAAGTCAGGTTGGTGAGTACTTTGAAGGGAATTTGCAGGTGGTCTTCGACATAGCTGGTGCCCTTGTCCTTCTAAATGATAGCGATTGTAAGTTTAGGAGGTGCATTGTTAAATGTCTACAGTGCATCTCTTAGTACACACTGCTACTGCTATTTGGTGGAGGGAATTGATGTTTATGGATGTGGTGCTAATCAAGCAGATTGCTTTGTGATGAAAGGTGTCAAGCTTCTTGAATGTTGAAGCTGCATTCATCCAGACAATTTGGAGTTTGTTCCGTCACGCTGCTGGTTTGGGCCTTGTGGATGGTGCACAGGCATTCTGGAATCGGGAGATTAGTTATTCAGTGCACTGCTAGCACCTGACGTGGTGTTATAGCCAAAGTATTTATATGGCTCGTCGAGTTCAACTTTTATTAAATGGTAATTGTGAGAATAATGAAGTGGGGTATTACATCAGTGATGATGATGATGCAATTGGATTTCAGGAACTTGTAGTTAGATTCTCTGTTGGAAATGGTTGTTGCCTGATTATTTGCCAGTCATCTGCCCAAACCTGGATGTTACTCAGTCCTTGCTGCATTTTGATAAGCAAAGCCTCACTTTCTGAGAGGTCGTGAGTGGTGTTCAACATTGTGCAGTCATTGGCGAACATTCCTCGCTTACCTTTTTAGGATGGTAGGAAGGTCTTTGAAGCAGCTTAAGATAGTTGAGTTAAGCCACTACTTTGAGGAACTTTTATCGAGTGGTTCTCCTCCAGCGAGGTATTTAATTGTCCACTACTAGTCATGAAAAGATGTGGCAAGACTCTGAGCTTAGAGCCCCAAGGTTGTGTGATCACTTAGCCATGTGTCTTTTCTTGCTACTTTTTCTGTTTAACATACAAGTAGTCCTATTTTGTAGCTTCAGCAGGCTGACATCTGATTTTTGGATTTGCCTGGTGCTTCTTTTGGCTTGCCCTCCTTCATTAATAGCCTATTCTTTCTGTTTCAATCCTGTATTGTATTTTATGACAAATGGGATAATACATTTGAGATCTGCTTCTCTCCATTAGATCCCAGAAGTGAAAGCATGTTTTCTTTAGAATATTTCCAGAGTTTGCTTTTATTTGAAGGTTATGAAAGGATTTGCAAGGGTAGAAAAGATTTGTTTCCTCTCGTGTTGAGGACCAGAACGATTAGTGGTGTTTATCACTAATAAATCTAAATCTGGGAACTTCACTGCCCCCTGGACAATTAGGGATGGGCATTAGAGTCCCCCTCATCACTGGGCCTGGAGTCACGTGTAGGCCAGCCCAGGTAAAGATGGTATTTTTCTTCCCTGAAGGACATTAGTGAACCAGGCGGGCTTGTATAATGATTGACAGTGGTTGAATTGGGCCAGATTTTGATTCTAGACTACTTAAAATTGATTTCACACTTTTTTTTTACTGCTGGGAATCGAACCATATCTGCCAAGACGTTAATCTGTGGTTCTGTATTGCCATTCCAATGGCATTAATACTATGCCACCACCTCCCCATCTATTGGATAAACAGATTACAGGAAGTAAAGTAGAAGTGTTGATTGGATTAGATGAAGATAAATAGGAGGAAATTTTTGTCTTTGTGGAGGACGAATGCTATTTGGATTTGTGGAGCTGGATAGCCAGATTCTGTGCTGTTAATATATTGTAATTTCCAGTAAGAAAAAAATATTGTGGAGCAATATTGCATTTCAGTGCAGTTGCAGTTAAATGTAAATAAAATCTTAACCTAGACTCAGCATTGGCCTGGGGATAGTGTTGTGGTGAAGTGTGCTCCCTTGAGCCAAATATCTCTGCTTCGGTTCAGAAGCTGATCAGGTTTATGCTTTACACATTGTGTTCTTGAATAACTGAAAACACCTTGTTATGAAAATAGTCAATCAATGGAAACTCTGACTTAACAATCATGTGACATTTGATGTTTTAAGACTTTACTGTTACAAATAAACTAAAATTAATATTGACTAAATAATAGAGTATTAGTTGTGTATTAAGTAATTTCTTATAGTTTCATGGCAACCAGTAATTCAAAACAATGTTTACACATTATGCTGCAGTCTCTGCAGAGTTATAGTCATTTCAGCGAACAGTCCAAAGTTATTTCCAGCTTCCAAAGGCTCATTTCTCTCAACTTACTGGAGTTGTATACTAAAGGTAATTTCCCTCTGCCCCTTCTGAATTCCCAAACCAACTTGTAGTCAAAAGACCTCACTTCTCCTGGCCTCGACAAGGTGAATCTGCCTGTGACCTTAAATTTCCATGGGATCCATTTTCTCAATTAGAGAATGTCGAGGGAGCTGAGTGTGCAGGAAAATGGTTAAAAATCACAACACCAGGTTATAGTCCAACAGGTTTAATTGGAAGCACACTCTCTTTCGGAGCGACGCTCCTTCATCAGGTGATAGTGGAGGGCTCGATCGTAACAGAATTTATAGCAAAATTTGCAGTGTGATGTAATTGAAATTATACATTGAAAAATTGATTGTCTGTTAAGCCTTTCATCTGTTAGAATACAGTGATAGTTTCACTTGAATGCAACTTTAAAAAAAAGGGTTTTGTGATTTACACATGAAAGAAGTGAAACTATCACTGTATTCTAACAGATGAAAGGCTTAACAGACAATCAATTTTTCAATGTATAATTTCAGTTACATCACACTGCAAATTTTTGCTATAAATTCTGTGTTACAATCGAGCCCTCCACTATCACCTGATGAAGGAGCGTCGCTCCGAAAGCTAGTGTGCTTCCAATTAAACCTGTTGGACTATAACCTGGTGTTGTGATTTTTAACTTTTGTACACCCCAGTCCAACACCGGCATCTCCAAATCAAGAAAATGGTATTTATGTAAATCAGTATGATCTAGTTGAGCATGTTCAATGAACCAAATGACCAACTCCTTGTCTAATTTTCTATCTTCCTAGAACATATACCTAGAATGTCAGTTAACAGGCAAAATGTGCAGAGAATAGTCCCTGTCTCATCTGACTGCAGCAGCTATAACTCTTCTTGGTGTTATTCTCTGTCTGTCACTGTCTCTTTTTGTCTTTTTTAATTGCCTGCCTGAGAGTCTGAAAGTCTGCCCTAGCAAAACCAGCCAATCACAAATTCCTTTTTGTTACTGTCTCTCGCCCTGAATTTCAAAAGTTTATTTAAAATTTAATTTAAAAGTGCATCAGTCATGAATCTGCACCAACATTAAATTGTATTGCAAATGTACATACTCAACAATGTCCAGTTACAAAGTGCTGTTGCTAGTTGTATAGTAAAGCTACAACTTAAGAATAAAGTTGTCATTTGCAGTGCTGTCACTTGTGGAAGTCATTCTTGTGGGGAAATTTCAAGATTTGGACTTGTGCATAGGATTACTTTTTATTAAAAGACTAATTGAGACGATGTGAAATGTTATTGTCCAAGCTCTACTGGGCACTCTGGTACCTTAAACTCAAATAGCATAATTCAGTGATTTAATGTTATCCCAGTTTTCAAAAATTGTCACAGCTGTCATAATGGGATTTATTTACTGCCTCTCTTCACCTCCTGAAGGTTGGATATAACGATGACTTAATTAGCAGCTGTAGCTAAATGTTTTGTTTCTGTGATTGATTGAATTGTAGTTAATGCACAGACTTTCTTTAACCAAGAATGGTTAAACTGCTAAATTACTATTTTTTGTTATACTTGCTTGCTACACACACAGCTAGAAGATGAAGCTCTGAAATACATTGGTGCTCACTGTCCTGAGTTGGTCACGCTGAACCTCCAGACTTGCTCAGTAAGTACATGTAATAAAGCAACTCTCTAAAGCATTTAAAGATAAAATACTAAACATTGTTAACGTTCAGTGTTTTCAATGAGAACAAAATATATTTCGCAAAAAAGTATCTCCAAAGACTATTACTGAGAAGTAGTGTTTCACTACTTCTCAAAAATATTGTATTGTGTCAATTATTCTGATTTCTGCACAGCTTGCATCAAAATTCCAACCTTGGATATTAGCATTTCAAAAGGAATATTCAAACTGACACCCTGATCACACAAAAATATTGTATTTTAATCTGTTAAGAACAATTAAGCTGTAACTAAGTCTCAGTACCTTGGCATTTTTGACTATTTTAAAAATTTTCCTCCCCTTTTTTTTTGTGTGTTGCTGCCTAACTAAGAAAGCGGAGTTCAGTGATGGCTCTTTGCCGTAGAGATTTTTTAACGGTCTGTTGGCTTTTCAACTGTGAAAGGCATCATTTGGCTAGCATTAACACACTGCTTTCCACTGCATGCTGGACAAGAGTGAGAACTCTTAATGACACTCCATTATTCCCTAATCTCATTATTGCAAACAGTAGTATCTGATGTTACTTTGCAGCTGATGTTGTTCTCTACTAATTGTGCTTCTTGGCACAGTCCAGGGAGGGAACCTAGACCATTATAAATTTAAATCCAGTCATCTTGATGTGTCATTACCTGGTAAGTATTTTTAAACAAAAATGGAGTGCCTGGAGATGTCAATACCTTTTTGTAATATTGCTATGAATGGCAAAATAGTTAAGCCAGTGAACTTTGCAGACCTTCAATGAAATAACATGTTGGTGAAAGTATCTTCTCTCCCTCTGCATTGTAATAAATGTTATTTAATTAGGCCACCTTTCTGAGCTGTGATTCTTTAATTTACTCCTTGCCTTATGTTTTAAAAACACTGCCCTGCCCTGATACTGAGTTACTAGCCACTATTCAGTTATATCATGAGTTGATTGGATGCTATCTGAAGATTGACGGATTGAGTCCTGTTCCAATCATTTCTAGCAGTGGATCTGTTTAGGGCTGTTGTGGTACAGTGGTTAAGTCCCTATTTCTGAGCCAGGAGGCCCAGTTCAAGTCCTATTGGCTCAAAAGGTGTGTAATATCACTGAACAGGTTGTTTTAAAAAATATCTTTGATGTCTCCTCTTCCACTCTGGTTACATTATAAGTCACGGAGCTGCTTTTACTTACTCTGTAAATTTTAGGGAAATTGCTCCTTATAGCATTTCCTCATAGAGGAAGCATGTAAGTTGAGTCATTTGAGAGCCATTTCCCCTTTTAAAATGGAATCTTAAAGCTCTTAAACTGCTCAATGTTTCTGAGGCCCATCTTAATGTTTTTATAAAAGTTCATACAAATGTTTATTTGCAGGAAATCCTCCAGCTGGGTGTCATTTGTAGAAACTGCTTAATGTTGTGGTCATTGATACTGGGAGGCAGATCAGAACTAATAGACATGGAGAAATGTTATTTGACCCAACAAGTCTGCCTGTGTTTCATCTTGACATCCACCCCCTTCCCTTCTCTCTCAATCACCAGTACTTGAACCCTTTGAACTCTGAAGCCACGGTTTAACACTCCCTTATTGGCCTGACTTTCTCTTTTGTTTTGTTTTTAGCTGGTCACTTTTTGTTGCTTTTCCTGTTCCAACAATATGCCCTCTTTCCTGAAAGACAGGACAAGCAGTCGGTTTGCTGTCCATAATCTGCTGGTGTCGTTATTGAACCTGTCATTAGAAGCCAAGCCCAAATTGGTATATGTTGACCTGATTTGGCAAGTTGTTTGGCAGAGAATTCAAAGGGATTCAAAGAATGTGTCTCTTCACCATCTCATCCACAACCTGTAAATCATTTCTGTTTTTCTGTCATCTTGCAGCAAATCACAGATGAGGGACTGATTACAATTTGCAGAGGATGTCATAAACTACAATCACTGTGTGTCTCTGGTTGCAGTAACATCACTGATGCTATTTTGAATGCACTGGGACAGAATTGCATTCGACTTAGGTAGGTACAACAACACGAGCAGAAGCAGCTGAGTAATGACCTGTTTTAGTGCCAATCCAGATGCATTCATGTAGCATAACCACCTGAATGTAAGATTATAATTGTCATTTCACTGTTACATCAGTCATAAGAGAAGCTCCTCTTTATGTACATTCTCATAACATTGTGCTTTGCTTTTTGAGTGACTGTTTTAGTCTTCTATTGATAACATTCAATGGAGCAACTGAGTTTGTCAGCAGAACTCATGAGAATAAACTGGATCTTGAAAGATTTGCCTTTTTAGACCTATGTTTTTTCAATTTACAGTGCATTAAAATATTACTTTCAAATCCTATTAAATTTCAAAAGAAAAGGAAACTTGTAAATTTGTGTATTTCTGGCAGTTAATACTTTCATTCTTTGTTCGCAGTCTAAAAGGAAGGGATAGGTTGTCATTTTGTTAAAGCATTAACCTGAACTTTGAACCAAATTGACTTGGATTGAAGACATGCTATGGAAAGAACTATATATGTAATTTTCTTTTCTAAAAGCTCAGGGTACATCTATGAAGTTATCACTAATAGAGTACTTTCTGAAATAAATAATTCCCTTCTTTCACCAGTTGTACATCTAATGATTTAAAGCTTGACATTAATCAAAAAGGACAAATTAGTGATTTTTTTTCCCCTTTTTTTTTGACTGATTTTTCTATTTGTTTCTCAGGATATTAGAAATTGCTAGATGTTCACAGTTAACAGATGTGGGCTTTACGACATTAGCTCGGGTAAGTGCACATGTCCCAAGTGTAGCCTTGCACATTGAAGCAATGCCTTGTGTGCCTGGACGGTAAATGGTTAGTGTCTTAAAAATATACACTACAATAATGATTAAGTCCTCAGCATCATAGAGGCTTTTTTTTTTGTTTGTTTGTTTTGCTGAAGTGTTTGCTTCAAGAAAGTAGCTGCTGCTCAGAATGAGTCTGTGACTGTGCTTGTTGGTCTGACTAATATTTGTGACAAAACATCACCCTGCTCAAAGAAGAGTATAAACACAAAACAAGTCAAACTTCTTGACTCATATGTAATCTGAATTGTCCTAGCAGATCAGATTTCTCTTGCCCTCATTTGAATTTTTAATCTTTTGACGCTGCTTTGGCATTTAAACAGAAAATCTATCCGGACCCAGAAAATGACCATATAAAGATTGTTTACTGGGGAGCAGGGGAGTCATTGCATTTTCCTTAACACAACCTGCTTCCATTTTCAGAATTGCCATGAACTTGAGAAGATGGATCTGGAAGAGTGTGTTCAGGTGATTCAATTTCCAGTGTTTTTACAAACTCTTGCTTTTGTGAAATGAATGGTGATTGATTTTTCTCATGACAGCAGTTTTGCTGCAGATCATCTTCAGTTCAACAGTAATACTCTCTGACATCTGAGCTCAATCTCAGAGCTGCACAAATTATGGTTTAGTGTAATGTCCCAGTCTGTACTGGATGTTGACCACACCTAATTGCATGAGAAGAAAACCAACGAATCTGATGCACTTCATTTTAATTCTTGGGATTAGGAGAGGCCATTGAATGACACTGTCCTCGGATTTTATTTTTAGTCAAAGCTGATTTTTAACTGCAGCAAGCCCAATGATAACTCTGTTTATTGCCGGAGGGGAAAGTCTGTATCTCCATTCTTTTGGTTCCTAAGAGGAATCAAGCATCAATCTCTTGTTCCCAGTTGTTGTTTTTGTATTCAGGACCCTGCTGCTGTACCATACTGTGTTATTGTATTCTCCCTATCTTTTGCCTCCATTCCAGTTTCTATAATTGATAATTGTGTGGTGTTCAGCTTCCATTCACTATACTTGCAAGCAAATAGTCTTACTACAATGCTTAATTGATTGGAATCATGGTGCTGTAGCTGACACTTGATCTATCTTCAGCGACAGAATCATAAGTGGAAACTAAACCCAGTTATTATCAGTTGCATCAAGTATTCTCCAAGTTGTATCACAAGTATTACAATCAAGATTACATCTGACTAAACAAAAGAAGCTTTGAGCTTCAATGCTTTTAAAACTCTCGAGCAGCAGCTGATGAGAATGCACATGACCATCTTTAGTTCAGAATTGGTATCTTTCATTCGCAGATAGTCCTTAGCTAGTCAGTACAGTAAATGAGTAATAAAGTACTTCACATTGTGCATCTATAATAAAAGCATTCTTATATTTTTCTGGCATTTTATTATCCTATTCAAAAACACCTCTGAAAGGGTTCAGAAAAGATTTACAAGGATGTTGCCAGGGTTGGAGGATTTGAACTATAGAGAGAGGCTGAATAGGCTCTCTCTATAGTTCAAATGGAGGTTTACACAATTTTGAGGGGCATGGATAGGGTAAATAGACAAAGTCTTTTTCTTGGGATCGGGGAGTCCAGAACTAGAGGGCATAGGTTTAGGGTGAGAGGGGAAGGATATAAAAGAGACCTAAGGAGCAACGTTTTCACACAGAGGGTGGTACGTGTATGGAATGAGCTGCCAGAGGACGTGGTGGATGCTGGTACAATTGCAACATTTAAGAGGCATTTGGATGGGTATATGAATAGGAAGGGTTTGGAGGGATATGGGCCGGGTGCTGGCAGGTGGGACTAGATTGCGTTGGGATATCTGGTTGGCATGGATGGGTTGGACCGAAGGGTCTGTTTCCATGCTGTACATCTCTATGACTCTGATTAACTTCATTTGGGAACCAGGGTGCCATTCTGTGCTTGTGACATTCTGGAGAGATGAATGACCAATTTATCTGTTTGTTTGGACTGGGCAGGATTGGGTGGGGCATGTCGACCAGGACTATGAGATGATCAACGTTGACTTGAATCACTGAAATGCATAGAATTTTGGGTGATCTTCTAAAGAATGCCATTACTGACAGTACAACACTGTGTTGTGCTGGTGTTTTAAGCTAAAGATAAGTTGTTTAAACCCCTGGCTGGAGCTCCGAACATCCTAATGCAGAGGAAAGTTAATTCAGTTGGTGCATTAATCTAAAATCGCAATGTAATTGCAATGAAATATAAAACCTGTATGATCTTTACAGTTAAGAATCAATTGATAGGGCTAAACATTAAGACAAATGGCCAATGACGCCCAAAAAAGATTTATCTGTTTTCTGTGCAGATGTTCAACATGTCTCCCACTGCAGGTTATTAAATTTAAGTAGATGCAAGTTTTGCTCAAAGAGTTAAGCTCAGTACCTTTTTCATAGTTTGCTATTTTTTAGTTTTGGATAATCTTTCGTAGTTTGTGATTGAAGGGGTTTTTATTGAAATAGATCGCATTTTTATTTAATCTTTCAAAAGTTTCCTTTGAGAACAATAGGTTGAATGATCTAATACTGCTCCTATGTTCCCATTATGATTCACATCAGAAATTCTACAACTTAAACTTTTTATTTCTAATGACTGAACATCTTGCTGTTCAACAGTAGATAGAACAAGCTATAGAACCTCTAGAGCAGTTCGCAATGAGCAACAAATTGCACTCTTATCTCATGAAAGAATATTTTTAAAATGTATTTACTTGCCTTAGGTGCCATACAATTCTAGGACCATAGTATGTACATTGACCTCAATCTAGCCTTACTTTAGCATTGAAAATGGTAATTTTCAGATGTACTTAGTCATAGGAACAAGAATTAAGTTGTTACAACATTTTTTGAAATACGTAAGGTCACCTTTTCCCCATCAAATATTAAATAATCCACGATATATCTGTTCTTGTAAGAATTCAGTCGTGACTGATTAAACAATCCCTGAAAAAAGTAAAGTAACTGAACTGGAAACTCTGAACGATATGGAATTCTGTTTGCACCAATCATAATTTAATGTTTTCCTCATAACATATTTGTCTGGTAACAAAGCTTGTCATGTGTAACTTGCACCAAATAGGATTTTTTTTCCCAGCAGCATTACCTTTTTACTGTTCTTGCTACAAAAGAGAGCAATTCTTCTTCCAAAGTCAGGGTTTCAAACGTCATGTGCATCTAATGACCAGTCATTGCATAAGGTCCTGGTGGAATGTTCAGCACCTGTGCAGGGGATCATGGCTGGACCATACTGCAGAGAATCCCTCCTGCCATGCTAAGTTGGATAGAGTCAGGGTGGATTTGGCAGCTCAAAATTGGGCCTTCACTGAGTAGTAACTGGAAGCAGGAACCCATGCAAGGGGGTAATATTGTAGTCGTTATGCTACTCCAGTCAGAAACCACAAAACATCAGGTGGTTGTCCACAGGCCTGTGTACTTCCCTCCACATCACCTGACAAAGAAGCAGTGCTCCAAGACCTGTTGAACTATAACCTGGTGTCATGTGACTTCTGACTTTATCCACCCCAGTCCAACATCAGCATCTCCACTTAATGCTGAAAGCATGAATTCAGTCATGACAATTCAAAAATGTTGGGTTTTTTTTTTAAAAGTCTGCAAATACAAATCTGGTATTTGTAGAAATCACCATGAAATTGTCACTGCTTTGAAAACCCACTGATTTAATAGTGCACTTTGGGGAAGAAAGCCTGCTATGTTCTATCTGTCTCTTCCCTATATGTAACTCGTATTCCTGACTGCTTTGTTCCCCTCTGAATTACCCTCTAAAGCCATTCATTACATCAAATATTGGATAGTAACTATTAGGCCTCTACCAAAGCTTGCATCCAGCAAATGATTAAAGTGTATTCTCTCCAAAAAAAATTGTTACTTTCCTCCCTGCATAAACCTTGCTAACTTGGCACAAGCTAGCTGTTCATTTCTTGTTCTTTTGAATGATTCTCTTACAACTGAAGTGAAGAATTCCAGTTTTAAAGTCATATATTGTTATTACTTAAACAGGTATCTTTGTAAAGTATCTAAGAATGGCACCATCTCTTCGATCTGTTATCAAAAGAGGCAATGTTACACCCCTATCAGAAAAAGAGGGTAATGCAGCTATTGGACTCCAACTGTTTTTTTAAACTTCATTCATGGATGTAGTGTTGCTGGCTAACCCAGTATTTGCCTTTGAAAAGGTACTGGTAAACTACCTTCTCCATGGTGTTAGGAAAGCATAAATAGTATATTTCAGTTTCCAATGTTCACTAATTCAATTTACTTCTGTTTCTCTGACAGATTACAGACAATACTTTAATTCAGCTTTCCATCTACTGTCCACGGCTTCAAGTATTGGTGAGTAGAAACAGAAAGCTAAAAACTGAAGTTTATTGAGTTTGTGTTTTTTCATCATTGCAATTGGGTTGTGCTGATCTGGAGTAAACTGCACCTACAAGCCATGGTTTCGTAATCACCTAGGTTCTTGTTAGGCAAGGGCATTATCAATCTTCATTTTAATATTTTCAATTGATCTCCAGTCTTGAAATGTTTTTTCAGACAGTCAGAGATTTCCATTGCCCTTTGTGGGGAGAAGTACTTCTTGATATCACTGCTGCACAGTCTAGCTCTAATTTTTATGTACCATCTTCTGAATTTCCGTTACAGAAATTAGGGTTCAATAGTTCCTCTTGATCAATAGACTCTTTTATCATCTTGAAAAGGCTTGATTATGTTGATCAGTAAAGATACTTTTTGCTGTTCCACCATAGTAACTGTACCTAATGTTCATTATAATGAGGTGCTTTCTTCAAGATTCATGTGAGATTATAATATTTGTGTGCTCAAAATTTTAGCCTGCACAGCATTAAAATGCAAAATCTTCTCAATTTGCAAATTGCTAATTTCTACATCACTTTTGTTTTGTGTTCTTCTTCATTCCTTTGACTTTTCCTCTCCCTGCTCTCCTCCCTAACTTCCTCCCATACCGAGTATGTGTCAGTGCTGTTAAAAATTCAGAAGGTAAGAATGGCACATTTCCTGATGATCCTTCAGCAATGACCACTCCAGTCACTGGGCAATGACTTGCACTGATAATTTAAGTCGAATAGCAAGACTGGCCTTGTGTTGCTTGTTGGGGTAAATGCTGAGAGGATTTTGCCCCTCATGGAGAATCTCTGACCAGAGGGCATTGTCTCAAAATAAAACGGTGCCAATTTCAGACAGATGATCAGGAATTTCTTCTTTGACGATTGAGAGTCTTTGGAACTCCTTGCCACAGAGAGCTGTGGGGTCAGAGTCATGTGTATATTTAAGGCTGAGATGTGTTTTTGATGAGTAGTGGAATCGAGAGTTACAGCAGAAAATGCAGGAAAGTGGATGTGAGGAATATCTGATTTGAATGGCAGAGTAAGCTCTAGTTGAATGGCCTACTCCTGTTCCTACGTTTTATGGTCTTCAGTATGCAGTGGTGTTTCAGACTAAGTGATCTAGACTGATGGGAACCTAATGTGGTTCAGTTGTTGGGTTTATGAAATTCACCTCTTGTGATTGATTGTTCCAATCTACCACTTAGATTAGATTACTTAGATTACTTAGTTAGGCTGAAGGGCCTGTTTCTACACTAACCAGTCCGCACTGACCCTCCGAAGAGCAACCCACTCAGACCCCTTCACCTAACACTATAAACTGGCAATTTAGCCTGGCCAATTCACCTAACCTGCACATTTTTTGGACCGTGGGAGGAAACCGGAGTACCCAGAGGAAACCCACACAGACACTGGGAGAGACTTTGTATCATGACATGTCCAATTTTGCCCTAAAGAGGTCCTACTTAGGCCATATTAAAGTAAAACGTTGACAGTGGCAGACACCCAAGTTAGATAATAAAAATTCAGCAGTAGATTTATATGCCTCTTCTTTTTGTCTGTCTGCTTGACTGTTTGTGTTTCATTAAACGGTTCTGTTCTCGTATTTCTGCTAATGAGATTTATGGCTTGCTGCTGTTATTGTGAAATGTTTCCTCCTAATTATATGAGATGACTTTACTGCTGTTTCTGCGATAATGGCTTTACATTTTCTATGCTACTGACTTTTAGGATTTCATCTCTGCTTGATGTGCTGCTTTCCCCTTCCTTCTCTTCCAACAAATGCCGGAAGGCAAAGGTTTCCGACATACTTGGAGTGTGACTAAGCATCCTTTGCAAGAAACTTCCATTTGATAGAAAAACAAATAAACTCCTCACCGTAGTGACTGGAACATTTTTAAATAGGAATGTGGGCTAGTTGCACCTGAATGTAACAGATTTTTACCCCACTGTCATTTCTATGCTTTTAAGAACTTCTGTTTTAAATTATTTCAACTCCTGGATTTAAATCCCTTTTCCACCCCTCCCAGTGCCATGTGGCCAGGGGCTCGCTCGCTCTCCCACTTATTTCACTTGAATGCTGCAAATCTCTGACTCTAACCTTATTTGTATCCTTCCCTTCTGCCATCTCAACAGTGGGTGCCAAAATGCCCTTGCTAATCCCGATTGACCACCTCACCCTAAATATTTTCATAGCTTCTTTCAACCAAGCATTCAAGCCCCTCAACCAATCTGTCCCTTCCTGGCATGACATCTCATTCTTCTTTTTAAATATTTGAGACGTTTTTTTTTGCTGTTGCAGGCACTGCACAAATTTTGAACTAATATATCTGACACACTTTCCCCTGTGCAGAGTTTATCGCACTGTGAATTGATCACGGACGACGGAATTCGCCATCTTGGGAATGGGGCCTGTGCTCACGATCGATTAGAAGTGATTGAATTAGATAACTGCCCACTGATCACTGATGCATCACTCGAACATCTAAAGAACTGTCATAGTCTGGAGAGAATAGAGCTCTATGACTGCCAACAAATTACCCGTGCTGGGATCAAGAGACTTCGGGTTAGTGTCATTTTCTCCTGTCTGATTGAAATATACTTGTTTTCATTATTAGCGTATAATACATGGTCCACAATCTTCCATTATATCCCATTTCATTATAAGAGTACACCTTGCTTGGTGTTTATTATGATTTTTTTTTAGATTTTAGATTTTTAGATTACTTACAGTGTGGAAACAGGCCCTTCGGCCCAACAAGTCCACACCGCCCCGCCGAAGCGCAACCCACCCATACCCCTACATCTACCCCTTACCTAACACTACGGGCAATTTAGCATGGCCAATTCACCTGACCTGCACATCTTTGGAGTGTGGGAGGAAACCGGAGCACCCGGAGGAAACCCACGCAGACACGGGGAGAACATGTAAACTCCACACAGAGAGTCGCCTGAGGTGGGAATTGAACCCGGGTCTCTGGCACTGTGAGGCAGCAGTGCTAACCACTGTGCCACCGTGCCGCCCAAAGATTTCAATTTTAGAAGGAAGGCCATGTTTTTCTGATAAACACACAAACAGTTTGTGAATATGTGACCTCTGAAGTCTAGTTGATGTGTAAGCTTTGGATGACTGACTTCAGAAGTTCCTTTCGGGCCAGAGATCAGATCAATGATTTTAATCTGTTCTGAGGAAGGGTCATTGAACTCAAGGTGTTAGCATTGTGAACAGAAATCAGAGTTGACAACCTGTTGAGATTTTCCAGGAATTTCTGTCTGTTGTCTTATGATTTCATTGGCTGATGGGGGTCTTTTGAGAGCCTGCAGATATTGTGGTACTAGTTGCACGCTCAAACATTTTTCTCAGTGTAGTTCTGTTCATATTTGTGAACTCCTATGCCATGAATAGGATCGGCCTAAATTCAAGGGCAGTAGTTCAGAAGGAATATAGCATCTGAACAATTCAAGTATCATTAGAAAAGCAAAATGCTGTGGATGCTGGAAATCTGAAACAAATAGAATGTTGGAGAAACTCAGACCTGATAGCATCCATGCAGTGAAAAGCTGAGTTTATGTTTAGAGTCCAGTGTTACGTTAACTCTGTTTTACGCTCCACAGATATTGTGCCACTTCATCTACCTTGCTGGTAGATCAAAAATATACTCCAGCAAAATGGTTCTCACTGATGGATAGCATCATCTAGTGGTACTGGTCTGCAATTACAGAATGACGAATGGATGATTTGCTTAAATATCTTTTTCTACTTCCATTTTAAGATGCTGACTTGTTCTTCCTTGAATGGAAGATCTAGAGTTCATAGGAACATACAAGCAGGAAGAGCCATTAGAGTGCTCTGCCATATCTAGATCGTGGTGGATCATCCACCTGTCATTTTTCCCTTCGATGTCATTAGCAGCTATAAATTTAACTATCACTGTGTTGACCATGCTGAATGATTGAGCTTCAGCAGTCCTCCTGATTAGAGCTTTCCAACAACTTGCATGACTCCAGGATGTTTTATAGCTAATTTAAATATTTTTGACATGTAGTCACAACATGCAGCCAATATGCGCGCACAGGTCCCACAAATCATAATATAATTAAAGACCAGATAATTTGTTCTAATCATCTGATTGAAGTATTTGACCCCAAGACTAGGGTAGACCTCTCAATTTGAAATAGATCTCTTGCATCTGCCTGACAGAGTGAAATGAGTTTGGTCTTTCAAATGAAGCATCATAACAACAATTCTGTTTGTGCAATACTCCCTCCATACTGCACTGAAGCAGAACCTGGAGTTTGGCATCAAGACTCTGGAATAGGCTTTGAAATGACAAGCTTCTGACTTGGTTGTGTCATATCCCCTGGGGTGAAAATGTGCCATCAAAACCTTTCCACCTCCACACTGGCTTCTCCTGTGAAAACATGACAAGTGATTTTGACAGCAGAAATTGATAAATGTCCTCAAACAATGCATTGGCATATAGACATGAACTGATGACATTGGGCCTTCGATGGATAGTACAGTCAGTCCTGCTATAACGCCTTAGTTCCATTCTCATGCAACCTCCTGCTATAAGAAAATTACATAATAGCAGCACCATTTAAACCAATGGGGCTGGAAATGCTTTATAACCAATCCATGCTTTAAACGTTTGTGCTAAAGAAACATTGCCTCAATTCATCAATCACGGTAAAGCAAATTTGCATTGATGAAATGCACGTTATAGCCAGTCAACATGTATATTTAGACTTATGGCTAATCATAAGGTGGTTCTATTTGTTTAGTTTGAATATGTTCAGTTCACAAACTTGCATCTTGTCTTTTTTTTAATTAATTGCAGACGCACCTACCAAACATCAAAGTCCATGCTTACTTCGCCCCAGTGACCCCTCCTGCATCAGTGAGTGGTGGTCGCCAGCGTTTCTGCAAGTGCTGCATCGTTCTATGACATCGACTTTACTTTTTACAAATCTATTTAAATAGCATTAGAATGGAGACGATTGAATGCATCATCAGTGGTGATCCTGGTGGACTGTGGTACTGTACAGAAAGGGCTGTCCAATCACTGTGGCTACGGCTGATCACATGATTACCAGGCAGTGTGGGTGATTCCCATATTAGTGAGTGCAGCCATATACTAGTTCTGTCACTGTATGATTCTATTCAGATTTCCCAAGAATATGGATAATTTATTTTTTTTTAAATCAATGTCTGATTAAAAAAGAAATTGGTTTTCATGTATTGCGGTGGGGAAAAATCTTTTAACCTGTTTCTGAATGATATAAACTCAAGTTGGCAGCACGAGAATGCTGTGTGGCATAACCAAGTTTTAAACTGTGTACTAACCCTTTTGCTCACTCATGTCACTTTGCATTGTAAATGGGGAGAATTGCACAATTGAATCCTTGGCTCTGAAAGTCTGTACTGAGTTTATTGCCGGTCCTGCTATTGCATCTGAGGAAGGAAGGTTATTGGATGCCACTTACAGAAGTGCAACTCTTACAGATTTCTTTAGTCGTGCACAGTTCTTTCTGCACCTCCGCCCTGTACAAGATAGTTCCTTTAATATTCTGAACTTTATATTTTAAAAAAAAAGGTTATTTCCTCGACTCTCCCCACCTGACCATGTTGAAAACTTCCTTGGTGCGTGGCAGTTTTATGTACCACAAGCAAGCAGCTATCATAAAAAATGAGAACCTTGACTGGTAGGTTTGGTGGGCTATTTGAATATACTTTTGCTGGTAGCAGATGGATTCAGTTCGGGCACAAGTCTGTTTTCAATTTGAAGTGTGGCCTGGGCCTTTGGGTAGAAATGCAAATCAGGAACCGGAGTTGAAATTGTTTCAGTGACCACGGCCATGAAAACGATTATATTTTATTCATCCCCTGACTGAAACCAGCAAATTCAACACAGAATAGAGGTTAAAAACTTATATGACTCAGCTGCTAGCTAAATGGTTCTCTTTATTTCTGAGTATTAAAAAAAGGACAACCTGTTCTGTAATTTGAAGAATGTGGAACAAATATTGTAGCATTTATCTGGTAAATTCTATTTGTCTTGTACTGTATTACTCCACATTGACACTCCCAAGCTTATGGTTGCTGTCTCATAGAACAGTACAGCATGGTACATGCCCTTCGGCCCTTGATGTGTCACACCAACACGTGTAAGTTGTTTTTCCATATTCATGGGATTCAAAACTTGCATTAAAGCATATCTCATGATGTTGGGGCTGCAATTAAATAAACTGCAACTTCTTAACATCTTCATTGGACAGTGTAATTTTAAAGTTTTTCACATTTATTTGAGGGAAGTGAAGGCATGCATCGTATTTTGCATTTTTAGTGAGCATATTGGAGCATGTTTGAAACAAGATCAGTTACACATTCCTGAGCCATTGGTTGGGATTATAATGATCCAAATTTCAGTAGATACATACATCCTGGAATGATTATTTGATTTACACTTTCTACAGGTGCTCCCTGTGCAATTCATTTTTAAAAGGTAGTTTTGAAGGGACTGGGATTGATTTTTCCATCTCACATTTTCATGGCCTTTTCTGTTCACTGGAGAAACTTGCTGATGAAGCAGTACTAAGATAAACGAGAAATATGAAAATAGCTCCATCTTTATTTCAAAGCCCAGCCCTTAGCACGTCCCACATCCTTGAGTAAGTTGTATCACTTGTAATTGATACTTTCGGGCTGCCTTTACAATGGAGGAAGTAGGACGTACACATGGCGAGATTTTGGAGAAATAAAGACTGGAGCTGTTGCTGTATTGTGGCTTGTCTCAGCACTGTTTTAAGTTTGTACAGTGATGAACAGAAGGCTGTGGAACGTGATTAAAAACAAATTGCTGGAGAAGCTTAGCAGGTCTATGGAGACAAGTCAGAGTTAATGTTTTGAGCCCAGTGGCCATTTTTTTTTTCAGAGCATTAGCTGGACAACCAGCCCAGTCCCTCAAAATATGGCCTTTACAAATCAATTATACAGGGAACACCGATTAACAGCGTAAATAACAATCATTGCAGGAGGTATACATCCTGGCATTTATACTATTACTACCCTAACTGATGGTAGTACTGAACAATTTAAAACCTAAGTCAATCCTGGCTTGGTAGACTAAGATTTATTTATTACTTTTTGATTGCTATGGTAATTAGTCATTAAATATATTAGCAAGATGCTGCCAGTGTATGTTCAACAAAAGAACAGAACAGTCTATTACTCAAAAGAGAACCCTATGACATGAGAAACAACTACAGTAACAATCTCAATGAAAAGAAACATTTCATCTCATTCATCCAAGCAATACACTTAACAGATTCTTGAATATCAGCAAAGGTTCACCTGCATAAAGATTTTTGCTCAGCTGGTGTGGCTATAGTCGCTTTCCTTTCAAATATTCTATGCATCGCTAGAAGTGCTTTTCCTAAACCTCATGTCTTCAGTAGCGTTTAGGATGTCTTCCTACTGATCGATTGCACCCCGCCCCCCCCACACCCCCAAAACTTTCTCCTTCTGGAGCTTTCTTCTCGCTTTCTTCTCACTGTCTTCTCCTCCTGAGCCCTGACTGTTAATAACAGCATCTCTGCTGTTAGGGCACACTTCCCCCTCAATCTGCTTCTCTTCTGTTCTCCATCACCTCAATTGTCCCCTCACCACCTCCTATTATACTTTTTTTCCCCAGGTGACTTGCTAGTCATTCAGCCGAAATCATGATGAATTCAAACGGCTGACATGAACTCAGTGTTCAAAGTACATTTTGACCTTTTCAAAAAAAGGTCAGATTAGATCTTCACAGAACTGAAAACTAAAATTAGTGTTCCTTCACTTTAGACCCCAGTTTCTCAGTATATTATGACCCCTACAGCAGTATGGAAGTTAAAAACAATGGTAAGATGATAGTTAAAGATTTGTGCATTAAGTTTATTTATTTCCCTCTTTGCTATTTATATTTTTTGAACACCATGCATTTTACTAAATAACTAATCATGTTTTTTTTTCTTCTGGGTCACACCTATTTTTAACATAGATTTATTTTTGGGGGCTCACGATTGGTGGCTGTAACTTTTGGTGAGAAGTCAATTTTTACACGTTTACACTTAAACCTATGATTAGGGTTCACACTTGGTTTTTCCACTAGAGTTACGACCACATCCAAGAGCGAGCCAAATTCGTAATAGAGCACATTTTGCTGAGTTTGTACTGGCTGTGGCTTGCTTCCCTGCATGACCTCGGTTTCTGGTGGTTTTGACTTGGTTTGAATTCACTCGCAGTTTCACTGCGCAACTGTATTTCTTTTGAGACTGCTGAAACCGTCAGTTTTTGTATTTTTGTTGTTCTAGATATTGCCTAATGGGAATGTCTTTGTACTGAGAGTCCTTCTTAAGCAACAGCTGCTTATATTTACAGCTGACTTGCATGCCATATTCGTAATATGCCACAAGGATATATTTGAAATATCAGTGCAGGATGTCCTGCACTAACTTAGGTATCAGTGCTGCACCATCCAGTTAATTCACCACCCCTACTATAAGGGTAACCTCAAGAGGTTTTTGTTGATGACATGTAGCTAATTAAGAGAAATGTGGCTGCATCTCCTTCCAGTGTAAGACTCCAGTACTTCTGACTTTGTTGCTTGTTGGAATCAGGATATGTGGGCACAATGCAAGGTTTAATTCTCAGACATACAAATTTATGCTTGACCCTTCAGTTCAGTATTTTTAGTTTAAAACCTGAGCTTGTGATCAGTGTCTCTGTGGGTTGTCTGTCTATATCAGTGCATTGATATTTCACGCTATTGAATCCTCTATGTAGATTATTCTTGCTGTCTAGTCATCTTGGTGGCACTCCTACCTGCTGCCAGTGGCATCTAAAGCTGTTGACAAGGCTACCAATGTATTCTGCTTTGGTAACATCTGGAACAAATACTTGGCAAATTGATATAATTTGGTCAACAGCCTTTGTCACAAACAAGATCAGTTTTGTTAGGTACTTCCTACTTTTTTTTGACATGATATTTAGCATTGCACGTATGGTTTTACTGTTCACTATTCTGGATGCCCTACCACCTATACAGATCTCCCAGAGGTTAAAGTAGAGGGATGGTATGGTGAAACTGGTTCAAGAGACTGACGTGACTTATATTTATGCTTTTATAAAGTGTGCTTCTAAGATTCTTGCAGAATCTCAATCTAGTCCATTTTAACTTCCATTAAAAATAAAGTTGGTCTTCAAAACATGCCCAAGCAGGAACAGGGAAGAGTATTTAATTTGTTTTTCTGGATGGATGCATTTGAGCTAATTGGTGGCTTTTCCCTCTATTTTACTGAAATGGCAACATAATGGTAAAGCTGCTTGGATGATTGGAGGGTCAGCTATTCCACTTGCAATTTTGGCTTGTGTCAGGTGGGTACATGTGGCATTTGCTGACTCCTAGTTGGCTCATCATTAAAAGTATTGTGGCCCAAGAATTCAAGAGCACTGGCTAGTACTCAAGCAGGTTATTGCTCTGTTGGGACATTGGGTAAGATAGAGAACTTCCACAGAAGCACTCTGAGTCAACTTTTTGAGCAATAGGCCAAGACCTCTATGTAGATCTAGCAAGCAGCAGTCACTTCTTTGAAAGATAGGTGCTGCAAAGATTGACCTTGGCCATCACCTGCTGCAGTAAAAGCCCCACCTCATGAATATTTAGTCTCAGAGCTTGGCTAGAAATTGTAAACTTACTTATGATGAAATATTGCTGACGAATACAGGAATGGATATTGCTGAGTATCAGGCGATGGGTGGGGTCCCTAATGTAACATAATATGGATGAATTCAAAAATGAAATAAACAGCAACAAAATCTTTGAATGCCAGGAATTTGAAACAGTGCTGTCACTGCGAGTGGGACTGAGTTCTCACTCCTCGTTAGTTCCACTGTATCAGCTTAGTGTTGATGTGGAACCTGTGGTGCTATTCTGAACACGTGCAAGATTTTCAAAAGCATGTGAATGGAAGATGTGTCGCATCAGTACAGTCCACCAGCCCCAGGGTGTGCAATTTTGAATACAAATGAATAATGTACCTTCATTGGGGTTTATTTAGTGATAATTCATCTATTTTAATAGAACAATGTCAGAGTCTCCTGTGGCCTGGTGAGAGTATGATATATTTAGAATTTTAAACTTGAAGGTACTGGAAGCTCTTTTATTAGAAATAGCTGACTATTCTTCAACTTTCTTTGTTAACTCACTCTAATGTGGAAGTGTTGACTAATAAAAACCCAAGCACTCAGGCTGCTTCATTTCACCTAATTGATTTTTTTTAAAAGTCATTCCAGAAAGAAGATTTGGGGTGAAGTAACACAGCAGTCAAATGGAGGATGTAGTATTATTAAATGGCTTTTCTACACCTCTTAGATCAAATAAGTGGATGATCTCATCAGATGAAACTGCTTTGCAAAATTGCTGTGAACACTGAGATGCATTCCATGTAAAACATGAGATTATAGCTTCAAAACAAAAATCAGTCCAGTTCAGTGTTAATTTCACAATTCTCTGAAGATTGTTATTGGAGCACAAAATATGGAAATGTTGCTGACTCTTTTTTTTGCTGAGTGTTTGCCTAATCTCGTAAAGGCATGGTATTAAGTTAAATATTCAGCAAATTGATCTGTGATTTGCCTGAGCTGTTGCATTCTGGAGAGTAAATATTTTCTTAAGCTCTGAATTTGCACAAAGCCGAGCCATGGATGCTGAGTTCACTTGGTAATCCTGGTCATTAACTCAGTTGACCTTATGTTTTATCTTCAGTTGTCCAGCCAAAGTTGAATCTAGTAAAGGGATGGATCAGTGGCCCTTGGCTTTTGCTGTTATAGCTGCAAAGCTTTACTGTGCCACTTGGTGCTTCCTTTTTAAACTGAGCAATAGAATTACCAGAGATATTGGAAATTGAGACTAATTTGACAATGGAGCATTGTGTAAACATTAAGGTTGGACTTTTCTTACTGGAAAGGTGCCAGTAAGTACTATAGGGAGATGACCTTCCTTGCAGTGTGACCTTACAGAAAAGTGAATAATTTATTTCCATTTTAAAAGTGACCGTACCCACTTTCTATGCTAGCTTGACACCAGAGCTGTGGTGGTGGTGTTTGAAATCCCAGCGTGTTCGCTGCAGCCATGCACGTGCAACTCATGAGGATATTTTTCAATCTTAAATGGAAAATGTTTTGATGTTCTGCATTCTTCAAGCTTTAGTGTACTTGTTGAGGGAAATGAAGTGAACAAAGTGATGACAAAACATTGACTATTTTGAGTTGGGGATTAAAATTGGAATCAAATGGGAAAAAATGCCATGAAATGTTGTTTGGAACCATCAGCTAAAGCTTTGAACTTTCTCCCGTGAAACAGCACTTCAGCCTGTAATTGGAAAGTATGATTCCCACCTATGTTCTGATGCTTGAAGCTTCCAAGTTCCATTAGTTTCTCTGGAATAAAGTCTAGATTGTTCCCCCAATCCTTCCATTCTCTCCATGGGGAAAGAAAACTTAGCAGCATAAATGAAACTATTAAGTCCAGTGTCAACTGGATGGTCAACTGGAGCTACATTTGGAATCCATGTTATGGGCCAGGTGAGTGAAGAGCCCAGTCAGGGAATTTGAATGCCTTGCAATAACTGAACTTTAGGGCCAGTGTTAAAAAGAATAGACGAAGGCTCATCATAACAACCTGTAGAGAGTTGTGTGTTTAAACAGTCGCTTGTTCAAAGAAGCTGCAACCCAAACGTGAGTTGTCTTCAAGTGAGGAAAGGAAGAGGACAGAACTGAAGTCAAACGTAAGACGATAATATGTAAACCTTTTGTGTTCATGTAAGCATGCTAGGGTTCACTGCTGATACAAGCTCAACTTCAGAGATAAATAGAGGACCTTGCTGCAATGAGAACATTTTAATGTGATGTAGAGAGTGGGTGAAAGGGTTAACGTGATCAGGAGAAAAAGCTTTTTAAAGCTACAACATAATCTAAGGAGTTGAAATGTTGTTTTACCATTGTCTGATGAAACAATGCAGTTCATTTATGCAAGGTAAAGGCTACTTGAAGAAAAATCATTTTAAGTATGTCCATATTTTGTAAAAAGAAAAAAAAACATTTAAAAATTCATTAGCGTGATGTGCGGCCTTAATCATCAAGGTTATTCTCTTTATAAATTATGTGAGAGATTGAAGACTTTTTAGTTATTGAGAATGTGACATTTGACAGACACTCTAGTCAATGTGCCACTGCCTGTGGAAGGGATGATACACTTTAATAACAGGGAGTGGTTGGAGTGCAAATATGTAGAACTATTTTTGTGGGTTTTTTTACATTTTTTTTCCATCTTGAAATGAGAATTAAATGAGTTTCAAAACAAACCTGGTCTAGAGCCAGTTTACAGTGAGGCCTGTATGGTTGCCTGGCATAATGTCAGGAATTGTTACCTGTTCCTAAACTAATGTATGATGATTTTTTTTTCCTTCTGTGTGGTTCCTATGTACATCACATCTGGTGGGACTATCCATTGATTGGATGCATAAATACCTGTGATTTAAAAGTTTGTTTTTCTTTCTATCTGACCATTCCCCTCTGTAATTTTCTGAAAATCTGAGTTGAATCATTTTTGTCAATCTTTTTAATGTCTTAACACTTTTTTTTTTCTTCAAATTTTAACCACTGAGTGTGAATAAAGGTTGTCAGCTGTGTCTCATTTCTCAATACTGAGGTGGGTTAGACATTGCATTGCTGCCGAGTGACCATACAGGCCTTACTATTGAGAAATAACCTGATGATTTGTGTTTCAGCTTTGAAAGAACATGTTACATTTAAATGTTACGTTTGGTAAATAGGTTGAAATCTTGTTCAATCCCTTATATATAAACCTGTGTTGTACATATTGTATTCCAATTATATTGTAATCTGTGCTAATATTCTCAAACACTGAGTGTTCATAATATAATGCCAATGTATTAAATAGTGAAGTATTTCCTTTACTCTGTCTCTTTTTTTGTTTCTGAAAATGTATAACAATTTTAAGTTGAAAGTGATTGCTGACAATTTAGTAATTCTATTCCAGGGTTTAACGCATAAACCAATGTTTGATATTCCAATTTCTTCACGAAGCTGTTGAAGAATAACTAACAGTAATGTGGATGTAAGTTAGCTTGCTGAGCTGGAAGGTTTGTTTCCAGATGTTTCGTCACCGTGACTAGGTAACATCAGTGAGAGTCTCTGGTGAAACGCTGGTGGTATGTCCCGTCTCTGTTTATAGGTCTTGGTTTCTTAAGGTGGGTGATGTCATTTCTGTTTGTTTCTAAGGAAAGGTGGATAGGGTCTAATTTGATATGTTTCTTGATGGTTTTTGGGTTAAAATGGCAGGCCTCTAGGAATTCTTGTGCGTGCCTTTGTTTCACTTGACCTAGGATTTGTGTTGTCCCAGTCAAAGTGGTGTCCTTCTGTCTGTACGTATGGAAACTAGTGACAGTGGGTCGTGTCTTTTGGTGACTAGTTGGTGTTTGTATCCTGGTAGCAAGTTTCCTGTTTTTGTCCAATGTAGTTTTTTTTTAAACTGTTCTTACATGATATCTTATAAATGACATTAGTTTTGCTGGTAGTATCTAATGGATGCTTTAGGTTCACTTAGTTGCTGTTTAAGCGTGTTGGTAGGTTTGTGGCATCATGGTAGCCCATAAATCTACCAACACACTTAAACAGCAGCTAATGAACCCAAAAATATCATTTGCAAGATACCATGTAAGAATCATAAACACTACATTGGACAAACTAGCAGAAAACTTGCTAACAGGATACATGAATACCAACTAGTCACCAAAAGACACAACCCACTATCACTAGCTTCCATAGTACAGACAAAAGAAGGACAACACCTAAATCCTAGGTCAAGTGAAACAAAGGCATGCACGAGAATTCCTAGAGGCCTGTAATTCTAACCCAAAAACCATCAAGAAACACATCAAATTAGACCCCATCCACCTTTCCTTTTTAAAAAAAACCCAAAATGACATCACCCACCTTCAGAAACCAAGACCTATAAATAGAAAGGCGGGACATTCTACCAGGGCTTCACCAAAGGTTCTCACTGATGATATCACCTCGTCATGGTGACAAAACATCTGAAAACAAGCCTTCCAGCTCAGCGAGCTAACTTGCATCCATATCAACAACCTGAGCTATAAATCTTTTCAAAATTTGTTGGTTAACAAATTTGAGAGGTTTATGAGGCATTACAACCAAATGAGCCCTTGATGTGAAGTGTTAAAATAGAAAATGCTTCTCTCCATTTCAAAGGTTTGGAGGCTATTTTCTTAACTTGTTTGTGAATGGAGACATCGCTAGTGAGCTTAACATTTTTATTGACCATTTGTAATTCCCCTCAAGAAACTGATGGTGGTAAGCTGCTTTTTGAAAAGAGCTGCATGCCTAACTAAGCCATTTCAGAGGGAAGTTGATAGTCAACTTGTTTTGGGTCTGCAGTCCCATCTTGACCAGGCAAAGCCTAATGCAAACAATGGACAAGATGGGTTTTTACATCAATCTGTTGTTTTATGGTCTCCATTACTAATGCCATTTTTATTTTTGTTTGGATTTGCAGATTTTTAAATTGAATTTTAATTCACCAGCTATTGGCGTAGGAATTAAATGAATGTCACCATTACATCAGTCCAGGTTTCTCTGTTTGTTGTCTATTGAGTTATTGGGAGAGCTTGGGGGCAAACTAGGACTTCGGTGGTGGGGGTGGGTGGGAAGGTGAGAGAAATATTAGGTGTAAGATAATGAGCGGCATGGAAAGGGTGAATGCAGTCTATTTCTCTTTTTTTTTCCCTCCTTCCACCCCCCCCCCCCCCCCCCCCCCCCCCCCCCAAGGGTGAGGAATTGATATCCAGAGGGCATCAGCTTAAGGGTAAGAGATGAAAGAATAAAAGGGAATCTTCAGGGCAATCTTTTTGCACAGAGGGTGATAATTCATTCCACTAATTCATCAGTGGGTGGTTGAGGTGGATATGTTAACAATATTTTAAAAGGCATTTGGACAAATGGTGTATAAGAAAGCTTTAGAAGGATATGGGCTGGGTGCAGG
The DNA here is from genome assembly GCF_047496795.1 of Chiloscyllium punctatum. Taxonomy (NCBI): domain Eukaryota; kingdom Metazoa; phylum Chordata; class Chondrichthyes; order Orectolobiformes; family Hemiscylliidae; genus Chiloscyllium; species Chiloscyllium punctatum. Next base: position 10,825,484 of record NC_092780.1, on the reverse strand, counting down.
GAAATGGGGTTAGTATGGATGGACCGTTTTGGTCAGCATGGACTAGTTTGGGCTGAAGGGCCTGTCTCCCAACTGTAGGACTCTGACTCTATAACCACTATGCTACTGTACCCCACTGGTTTAGCACATTGCCCTTTAGCTGCTGGACCTTGTATTCAAACCCAGTCCAGATTAATAGGATATAAATCACTGTCTGTCTTACAGGATGAAATTTATTTGGATTGTTTCACCTAGTCCCAAAGGACATGTGCTCACAGATCAAATACCTTATAATCAGCTGGTGTCTCAATAGATATATAACGGTAGTTGCTGTGGAAATAAAGCAATGGTGCTGTTCTGAAATTGGGAAAGAATGATGGAAGACTGTATATTATTTGATGTGATGGAGCACAACAAAGCAACTGGTGGTAAAACTGGAAAATATGATCCACTGATGTCTTGCAGGAGCTCAATGACCTGACATTTATGTATAGGAAGGGACTTTTGAGTGATTCTATTTTAAATATCATAAGCCTGTTCAGCTAAAGTTCATCAATGTGCAGAAGAACATGTGTAGGCCATTTAGCCAAAGCCAGCTCCCATCATTTGAGACCATGATTTGATCATTATCTTAACTCCTCTTTCCCAACCTATCTCCATATAGCTTTATTTCAGTTATATCTAGAAATCTCTCGATGTCTGTCTTGAACCTACTCAATGACTGAGTTTCCACAGAATCTAAACTTTCACTAACTTCTAGGTGAAGACATTACTCCTCATTTCATTTTAAATGGCTTTCTCTTTATTAAGATTCTGTCTCCTAGTTCCAGACTCCCAGCCAGGGAAAGTGTCCCTTCTGCTTTGTCCAGTCCAGCTGTTAAGACTTTTGTATACATGATTAAGATCACCTCTTGTTCTCGTAGAGTACAGCCCCAGCCTCCATCTCTCCTCATAGGTCAGTCCTACTAGCCCAGGAATTAGTCTGGTGAATCTCCACTGCACCCTCTGTGTGCCAAGTGCATCCTTTGTTAATGTTAGGGATCAAAATGGTGCACACAACTCAAGGTGTCCTCTCACCAATGTTCGATGCAATAAGGTAAAGTTGCTATAATCCTACCCACCACAGGGCTGTTCTCATTAGTGAAAGAAGATTGGTGGTGGTTTAGTCTGTGGGTTACCACACCACCATTAACCAATTCTCAATCAGACCAGAGCATTACCTCTCATGTAGTTTTGTTTTGTTTACTAACCTATATAAACCTTATTGAAAGATTTCTGAAAATTCAAATACATTACATTCACTGACTTCCCCTTATTTACGCTTCCAGTGCCCATCACAAAAACTTTCTAAAAATTTATTGAACATATTTCCATCATAAATTTTCATTTATTCCACTGATTCAAATTTATTTACTTTATTTTCTGAGTAGCCTGTTATCGCATCCTTTGTGATAGATTCTGTTATGGCTAACAGGTCTGTAGTTCCCCAGTTTTCCCCCTTTTTAAATAGATAGGTTAAATGCAATCTTTCATTCTGCAGATTATATAGAATTCTGAAAGATGAATATCCAGGTATTCACCATCTTGATTTCTTTTTTTCACTACAAAGAAGCTAATCATTGGGACCCTCCATTTTATTAACTTAAACCTCACTAATTTTTGATTTACAAATTCTCCAGTCCCAGTAACCTAATGTCCCTTCCTAGACACCTCCATGTCTACTTTTTTGTCAACTTTGTGTTGCCTTTAATTGTTTTATTGAAAGGAATAAAACTACTTTCTAACTGTCCCTTTAATGTTAAATTCTGTTTGTAGTTCCATATGTAAATTTGTCATTTGGACAAATGCTGGTTAGTCAAGAAAAGGCAACATGCATTGAGTCCAAAACTAGAGGGCATAGGTTTAAGGCAAGAAGGGAAAGATTTAAAAGGGGATGAAGAGGCAACTTCAGAGTGCTGCACATAGGCAAAGAACTGCCAGAGGAAATGGTAGAGGTAGGTACAATTACAATATTTAATATACATTTTGGACAGGTAAGTGAATAAGAAAGATTTAGAGAAACATGGGCCAAATGGGATTAGTCCAAAGAAACCTGGTTGGCATTTGTGGGTTCGACCGAAGGCTCTGTTTCCATACTTATGACTCTGTTTATATTGAATGATTTGAATCCCTTTTAGTGTGGAAGCAGACCATTCAGCCCATAGAGTCCACATCAAACCTCTGGAGAGCATCCCGCCCAGACCCTCATCTCTGCATTTTCCATGGCCAATCCTCCCAACCACACCAACTTTGGTCTGTTTGGAGGATGGGGCGGGGGAAGAGGAGGGAGAGAACATGGAGCACCCGGAGTAGGTTCACACAGCCATAAGGAGAATATGCAAGCTCCACAGGCAGTTGCCCGAAGCTGGAATTGAATCAGAGTCCCTAGCCCTGTGAGGCAGCTGTGCTAACCACTGAGCTACCATGCTGCTCACATATATCAAATTCTAACATATAGTGTTTGTTGGGACTGGGGGAGTTTTGTTAATAAAGCAACATACTGTTAAACCACATTCAAAGCCCGATTATAGCAAAGGAAAAAAACTTGCAATTATGTAGTGCCTCTTACACTTGGAAATGTCCCAAAGCACTTCATCAACAATTAAATGCTTTTGTTTGAAGTGTATTTACTCTTGTAGGAAGTACAGCAGGCAATTTGCAAACAGAAAATTCCATACAAACAGAGGTGCGATAAATAAATGGTCTGCTTCAGTGATTAATGTTGGTTGAAAAATGATTAGTGAAACAAGTATCTCCTATCTTTTTTGTATAACACCATGGGATCTTTATCATCTCCTGCGGTAGCAGATGGATCCTGGGATTAACGTTACATCTGAACCCAAACTGACAATTGATTTTTGATTTCTCAAGGATTAACCTTTTACCTCCAACAGTCACTGGCCCATTAGCTGGAGTTCCTCAGGGATAGTGCTGTTGCACAAAATGCACCTATAGGCTTGTTGCAAACTTACCTGAGACGCAACAGAAATAGAATAAAGCAAGCCTTCTATTTTGGAAAGTGAAGGCACCAGGGAGTTTGCTGTCCCACTCCTAAGGCAAATAAAGCTCAGGATATTTTGAAGATTAATGGTTTCCATTATTATGTTGACCTGTAGCCTTTCTCTTCTTAAAGAGAAGTACTTTGCAAGGAATTCCTTTTACATTCTTTAGAATTACATTGAAGAATTCGTGTAACATGTTTCATCACGCAGAGGGTGGTACGTGTATGGAATGAGCTGCCAGAGGATGTGGTGGAAACTGGTACAGTTGCAACATTTAAGAGGCATTTGGATGGTTATATGAATAGGAAGGTTTTGGAGGGATATGGGCCGGGTGCTGACAGGTGGGACTAGATTGGGTTGGGATATCTGGTCGGCATGGATGTGTTGGACCGAAGGGTCTGTTTCCATGCTGTGCATCTCTATGACTCTACAATCATTTATCAGATGGCAATGAGTCTGGAAATAATAAATGCCTCCTGATGTCTTGATTAGTTTATAGTTGATGCCCTGCAAATCTCTGCTAGCATCATCCAAACTCTGCTGTCAACCTCCTAGCTTGCACCAAGTCCCAATCATCCATCACTCGCATGCTCGCTGATCTACATGGACCAGCAACTTATTCAATTTCAAAATCTCATCTTTCCATGGCCTTGCCCCCTCCTCCCCTAATGTCTATCACCCTGCAGTTTTTTTTAAAGATTTCACTGCCTTTCAAATTCTGGCCTATTGTGCACCCACCATTGTCAGCTGCGCCTTCAGCTTAACTCTGGAATTACCTCCAAAAGCATAACCATATTTCCATCAATGAGCTGTAGTCATATTTCTAAATAGTCACTGGGGCGTTGCTAGGAGTGAAAGTTAATGCGTTTACACGATAGACCATTGCTTGAATCTTGTGCTGTACATTTTGTGACACTTACTTCACTTTGTTTGTATTGTTTGATTTATGGGAACAATAAAGTTTGAGCTGGGGTATGAAATTGCGATTTGGCAATTTCAGTTTCCTGAAGTGTTCCTATTTGATCTGGCAACTGATAAAACAACAGGCTGCATTTGTTGAAAGCTAGGAGCGTGCCTAGGAGCAGCAAAACATTGAAATAAAGAATGGTAGCATAACAAGATGTTTAAAACCGGGGGTGGGGAGGAAGGAATGTGGAGAGATAACATCTCAAGTTAAAAATTAAAATGTGTTTAAACAAAATAATTGTGAAAGGTAGATCTTCTTTCATGTACAGTCGGTTATGCTATAACGCGGTAGTTCTGTTCTTGTGCAATCCCATGTTAGCAGAAAATCAGTAATAGCAGCGCCATTTAAACTAAGATGCCAGAATTTATTATAACCGATACAGACTTTAAAAGTTCGCGGTATAGAAACGGTGGCCCTGATTTGTGTTATAGTGAATTTGCATTAATGACACTCATTAAAGCAGAATGACCTGAATAGGCAATTGATTCGGAGACCGTGGGTAAAACAGCTTCAAAATATAATGGACCCTGGAAATCTCTGAAATGGAAATAAAATCAAAGCTGGAAGAGCTCAGCAGCTCTGGAAGCATCAATGGAGAGAAACAGTAAATAACCTTTTGTCAGAGCAAATTACTGCAGATGCTGGAGTCTACTGAAAACAAAAATGCTGGAGGTCACAGCGAGTCAGACAGCATCCATGGAGAGAAGGATTCTGCCTGACCTACTCTGATTCCCAGCATCTTTTTGTTTTCAGGTTGAGATGGTCTATAGTTCAGATGAAAGATTATCAACAGTGTGAAGGGCAGGAGAGACAAATGCATGGAGCAGAGGATAGGGAAGATTAAATAATAAACAATTTCAGGATGCAACAGGCAAAGATTCATTGTACTAGTTCAAACAAAACTGAAGGGAGAATGGCTAAATATCAAACATGAGGGGATTAAAAAAAACAAGAAAAAGACCAACCCAACAAAACCAAGGACACAGCATAACATGTAATCTGAGGTAATGATGTAAAATTGTTGAGCTCAATATGGAGTCCAGAAAACTGTGAAGGGGTGATTTGAAAGATGCACTGCTGTTCCTCATGTTAATCTTGAGCTTCACTGGAGCACACTGGGAAGTCATGATCAGAAAGCTCAGCACAAGGCGTGCAATGAAAATAGCAAACAATTGGAAGGTCGGGGTCAAGAGAGAGCAGACAGAGTTGAGAAATTCTGCAAAGCTATTGCTCAGTCTGTCATTCCAAGGAGACTACGGTGAACTAATTTGAAAAATGTACAAAGAAATAGCTGTTTCACTCAGGAGGAGAGTTTTAGGGCATTGGCCAGTGAGACAGGTGGGAGAAGTGAAAAGACAGGTGTTGCACCTCCAGCAGCTTATCCCCATTGCCAACATTAAACACTCTTCCTCTTGGAGAGGGACTGTTACTGGCTGTGACATTCTAGTACGCTCCTCAGTCGTCCCTAGTACACAGTCTTCCATGCAAGAAGCTTTCATCTTAATTTTCTCTGTGCTGGCCTTGTCTTGAATCATTCTTTATTCCTTGTTATAGTCATTAAGTTTTTATGCAGTCCATTCATGTGCTGTTGGGCTCTTCCCTTTGTTTTGTACTATAGCTATTCACAAAATTTTGTTATTTAACTGCCCTGGCCTCTATCCTATCCCACAAAGCTGCTGCTTCCCATCTCCAACTTCCACAGGTTTAAAAACTTGAATGTTTTGTTTCTGTTCAGGTCTGATAACATTTTGGGTTAAACACCTTTTTTAACTTTGTTTCTCCCCTATGATGCTGCCTGACCTACTGAAGTTTTCCTGAAACCTTTTGTTATTAGTTCAGTTTTTTGTGTTGAGTGCAAGATGGCAATTGAAATTGAGCATCTTTTACTGTTCATTCAAAAATATTTTAAGCTTCAGAAGCAGTGCACGCATTTTGTGAAAAGAAATCTTCTGGTTATATCTATTTCTTTTGCACTGAGCAAGTCAGCACTTTCTGTAAAATGTAACATTCAGAACACACACTGTTCTGGAATTGCTAAGTGATAACATTCAATTCTGCCCTTTGATAGGGATGGGGTTTTTCACCAGGTATTCAGCGCAGTTCAGGGCTGGGGAAGAGTAATTCGACATGCGAGAGACAGGGACTGAATGAATTGAGCCAGAAAGAGAATTTCCATATTATAAGTGCTGATATTTAGCTATACTATAAGAAAGGGTTTGGAGATGCTGGTGTTAGACTGGGGTGTACAAGGTTTAAAAATCACACACCAGGTTATAGTCCTACAAGCTTATATGGAAGCACTAGCTTTCCGAGCACTGCTCCTTCATCAGGTGGTTGTGGAGTAGACTCCATGACCAGCTGATGAAGGAGCAGTGCTCCAAACGCAAGTGCTTCCAAATAAGCCTGTTTAGACTATAACTTGGTGTTGTGATTTTTAACTTTGTACAAGAAAGGGATCTGAGCTAACTGAGTTTGTGTACAAGTTGAGAGCAGCTCAATAGCTCTGTCTAGCTGGGGCTCAGGGAAGTCCTGGGAGAGAAAGAAGCAAGCACAAGGCTGAAATAAGCTGCACTACTGAAAAGTCAACTGAGCTTATAAAGCGTGTATCTTGTTGTTGTTCTGTAATTTGACTATGGACTGAAAATTGGAAAAGAACCAAGGATTGTGGAAGGGATTTCTGCACGTTTTAAAGGCAAGCTATCAGCACTTATTGTAAGTACTGTTTACCCTGTTGTTTGCCAACCAGTGGAGGAGATTTAATTGCAGGTGAACTGGCACCAGGGGTGTCCATAAAATGAAGTTTGGCCGGCAACAAGTAATGATTGGTCTGCAGAGTGATGACCAGGTCTTGATGACAAAGGCCTTCTGCCTGCCAACAACGATGTGATTGTTCAGCAACCGGGAAGCCAGCCTTTCTGTGTGAACAAGATAGCAGGAGCCTTGGAATCTCTGGAAATGAAAGTGGTGTCTGCCTCTTCCAGTTTTTAAAGAAAAAATTCCAAAGCCCGAAGGATGGCTGTTGGTTTTTCCTCACCAGTTGCTGTCAGCTGCAATTTTTAACCACTTAATTAAAGACTTTAAGTTGTAAAACAGTTGCTCTGTGCTTTCTACAAGCAAGTTAAAGTATCTGTGGATGAAGTTGATGAATCGCAAGCTCTGACTGGCCATAGGATCCCCTCGGTGGACTCGAACTGTTAAACTGCTTCCCCAGTTTTTCCCTCCACACCGTAACACTTTTTTTTTGTCTGCGCATATTTATATATATAAGTATGTGTGTGTCGGGGGAATTTTAGAAGGCAGTTATAGTTTTAATTAATAGTGTTGGTGGTTCATACATAGATACTTTGAAAAGGTAAATAGTAAGAAGTCAGACGACACCAGGTTATAGTCCAACGGGTTGTTTTTTGAAATCGCAAGTTTTTGGAGTGTTGCCCCTTTGTCAGGTTACGTAACAACGTTCTAAAAGCTTGTGATTTGAAATAATCCTGTTTATGATGACTTCTGACCTTGTCTACCCCAGTTTGACACTGGCACCTCCACATCATCAAATGTATATTTAATAGTAATGATTGTCAAAGTACAGAAACTCGGTTCTTGCTTTCTGTCAACCTCTCTTTAAAAAGAAAAGTAAATTGGAGACTTTTGCCCAGCCTTTTATACAACCTTCGACTTCTGTGCCACTCTAGAAATGGTGGGGCTTGATTTGCAGGCCATTATGCCAGGGAGACCTGGAAGTTACACAGCTCCTGTGTGAAGGCTCTGGAAGATAGCTGTGGATGAAAAGTTGGAGTTATGATTGTGAATGTGGGCTGGAATGCAGTTTTGGAGTCTGGGGGAGCTTGGGCTGAAAGAGTATGAACAACCAGAATGAGAGCGGTTGTTGAGTTGGTCTGTCAGAGCATCTCTTGAAAGAGTTTCAAGGCCAGATCAACAAGCTTAAAGAACTGTAATCCCTTGTGAAGTTTTGTGAGATGTCGAGTTAGAGAAATCCATTGGACTGTTATTTGATGTACATTGTGGGGTGTGGGGATGCAGTTGATTACCTACATTTTCTACATAGTAATTCTGGATGCCAGACTGAAGTTGTCAAATATGTTACTGTTCTAGCATTAAAAAAGTCAATTTCGTTATTTGTTTTAAATTGTTGAATCTTAATTCTTTATTTTCTTAGTCTCTGCATTTCAACTTTAGTCTACATTTTAATAAAACTAAAAGATTGTTGCATAACTTGGAGATTTTGTGTGGAATCGTGACTTAAGTTTATCAGTCTGCTCTGATTTATAAAAGTTTATGGACAATCTTCTCCGTGCTGCTACCCTGTGTGAAGGAGGGGTTGCTGTGTTCAGTACTGAGTGTCCAAGACAGAAGCAAAGAGAAACAATCAATTTTGGGAGTAGTAATTGAGGTGGCTGGAGAGACCAGAGTACGTAGTAAGTTGTAGGACTAAGCCCCATTGTCCAGATGATCCCAGCTTTGACTTGGAGTATGTGCAGGATTATCTATTCATAGTGATGGCACTTAAATATATCTGCCTGCTAAACGAACAATCTAGAAAGATCAGATATGGACAGATGAGTGAGAACAGCTGGATGCCATCCATGTTCAGTTATCTCCTGGTATTTACTATGAGCTAGAAGTCCACTTGGATGTGATTCCAGATAGGGTTATGGCAATCATGAGTATGATTTAATAAGAAGTAGGGAGGAATGAGGGAGACAGTTTGGGAAAGCAAAAAAAACTGACTGAGCTATGGAGGAGCATTCGATTGTGTTTCAACACTGAAAGTTACAACAATCTGCTGAAAACCCAAGAAATTGATGTTAGCAAGAATAGACTGAGCTGAAATGGTGTTAATTTCTTATTTATCTTTGTCACAACTTTTTGTGTATAAAAAGGGTTTCATATCTTTTGAAATGTTTACATTTTTACAATGATTAAATGTATTACTATAAGGCATTATGTTGACGTTACCAATGGAGAGTGAATGGGTTATTACATGGTTTTTGAATGTTAATAACATCTACTGGAGGATGCTGGTGGCAGTCACTGTAGATTGACTTTAAAATGTGTCCTCCTTAGTTGCTGTTTTTATGTAAAATTCCAACAGCTTTTTTTTCCAATAGTCTACTATTGTTAATGAACTTGCCTGATTCACGTCCCTCTTGGGGAACAGTTGGCGGATTGTTTGAGTTGGGTTGCAGTGTTCAGCTGGAAATCTTGTTGCAAGTTCATGGTGAGCCCAAAGGATGTCAGAGACCGACGCATCTCGAGTCAAGTTGTTGGAAACGAGAAGAGGTATCATAACACGCCCCTTTCTTTCCTCCCCTACCCCCACCCCCCCACACCTCCACAGGATTGTTTAGAAATGAAACACAGTGCAGCTCAGAGCCAAAACCTGTCGTAGGAATATCGTTTCACTGACTGTTTTCCGTGTTTGTTTTGTTTCGTCTGTCTTATAGTCAATGATTCACCCAAGCAGATGTTGGAAGAATTTGATATCTTATGCATCATCTTATGCTCCCAAAGCAAGCATCAGATGAATCTTGCTGTCCAGCTCAATGATGTGACAGTGGTGGAAGTACCGCTCTGTGGTATCAGTTGCTGTTTGTGCAATAATTTAGGTTGATCTGTGCTCCTGCTGCTCTCGGAGTGAAAGATGAAAGTTCACAACTTCACCGATTTTCATTCTTTTTCAGATGCAACAGCTCCCTGTTTCCTATTTTAAAATCATGTAGTAGCCACCTAAGCTATCCACTGCAAGGGAAGAACACAGATCTGTAACACCACAGCAAAATCACAGAAGGACAAATGTCCAACTGCCCATTGGATTATGTTGTATGCTCCACTTACAATCAATTACAAATCAATATAATCTAATAACAAACTTTGGAGAGTTTAATCAAAATATTTGAAAATACCAATTCCCAAAATTATTAGTGGTCTAATCTCTTAAACGAAGAGTAAGATCATGGAGTTTAGAAGAATAGGTGGCTGTGGATGTCATAGAAACCGATAAATTTGGAACAGGAATGGACAGCATAAACACAGGAAGAAAGTTCCTGCTGACTGGGGATTCCAGAACCAGGGGCCACAGTCTATGGATATGGGATAGGCCACTTAGTGCTGAGATGAGGAGAAGTGTCTTTACTGAGTTGGGGAGCTTGTTGAATTCTCTGCCACAAAGTGGTTGAGGCCAAGATATTAATGTCTTCAAGAAGGAGTTAGATCTAGTTCTTAGGGCTAAGGGACAACACCCCTCCTCTCCTATCCCCACCCCACCAACACCACCACCGCCACCACTACCTCCAGTTTCTTCCTCACTGCACTGGGAATAGAGAGGTTAATGGTGACACTTTGTGTGTGAAGTGATTCCTTGTCTTGCAAAAATGTGTGAGACCCAGCTTGGCTCTTCCAGGATACTTTTAACCAACTTGGCCCGATCTTTTTGCCGAGAGGTAAGGACACTGTCACTGCATCATGAGACCCTCAATCCTTTTTATGTAGTTTAATATCAACCTGTTTTAGACAAATTTTGACACACCTCTGGAACAGGTAGAAGTTGACCCTGGGCCTCCTAGCTCAGAGATAGGGTACTACCATTGGACCACAAGAGCCCTACCCTGCCTGTGTATCCTTTATTAATGAGAGCTCATGATCCAAAGTGCAGATACAATTCATTTACCTTTCAGTGAGTTAATTATAAAACTGGATTCATCTGGAAGATTCCGAATCATCTGGAAGACAGATTTATAAAATATTAGAACAGCACTTTTCCTCTGCATTCTGGTTAAGCCAAAAAGTCTCACAGTGTGTGTCCTGAAACTCCAGCTGTGCAGAAGCCTCTGGCCCCCCTTGATTATGGGCTCAATAACTCACCTGATCCCCAACCAGGATATGGATCCCAGCTGCTCCCTGTCTGTAGATCTGAAGGATCTGGCTCGGTGAGATGCTGAAGAGAGCTGCCAACTTGTTGGTTAGTTCAGCTTTGGTTAGATCTTCCAAGTAGATTTCCTTGTAAACTAGGGAGGAAAATACTGAGGATGAGGCTTCTTATGAAGAGACCTGAGCCATTTATCTACACAAATGAGACAGTCAGGGTAATGTGTGTAAAGTAGAAACCCATTAATGCTTCAGAGAGATCATTGCTGCAAATGGGAAACTGTTTACATCTTCAATGGACTTTCATGGTCACTGGACAGCAGGAGCTGATAAGCTTTGCATTGGAATTCCTTTATCCCAATTTGGGAACAATTCAGCTGCCAACTGAGAATCGATTGTCCTGTGCTGTTTTATAGTCAAGTGACCAATTGTATATCTTAGTAAAAATACAACTGTAAATTGTATAAGTACATAAAGAAACCACCTTTTGTTGAATAGTCATTCTTTGAGCTGTATCCCTGAACATAGATGAAAGCCGTTGCCTCGTTTGAACCCTAAACCATATTGAACGTCACTTGAAAAACTACAAGGTAAGGGGGATGCCTTCTCCTAGGTTACTCAAATACCCAGGATATGACATGTTAATTCCTGAAGCTTCCTGGGCAACCCTGGAGAGGGAGCATCCCTTGGAGAAGGGGATGAAGGCCCATGATCATCCCTCCTCTCTGACAGCTGACCAGTTTCTCACTGACCCTCTCGGTCACCCTGGCTGTGCTCCTGACCCTGATGTGGCTACTTACCACACATGGCAGCATTGGGGGAGTCCTGGCAATCTTCCTTCTCCTTTCCCTGTGTGGGCTCCTGACACATGTAAATGGTGAGGCGCGGCCGAATGGACCTGTGGACAGAGACGGTACCGTCAGGGGGATGCTTTCTAATCCAAGCTTCTGCTGCTTTTGGCATTTTAATACAAAAAAAGCCTCATCATACCTTCCTCCTCTTGTCTCCATGCTGTCAATGTTGTGCTTAAATTCCATTCCAGAGATAGGAATACAGAATCTAAGCTGCAGAGCAGCAGTGAGGGAGCGCCACGCTGTCAGAGTCGGTGTGAAGGGACTGTTCCAGTGTCGGAGGGTCAGGGCCGAGAGAGCGCCGTGCTGTGTTATTGGAGACATTAACCTGAGAACCATTTGTCTTCTCAGGTACAAGCAAAGATTTCAATGGCACTGTTCAGAGAAGAGAACAGCATTTCTCTCCCAGGTGCCTGGTCAATGCTGATCCCTATATGAACAGATTATCTGGTTGTTATGATGTTGCTGTTGTAGAAATTAGCTGTGTTTTTTGTTTTGCAATGGTGACCAAATTGCAATTGTTTTTCAGTGTCTTTAAAATGCTTTGGCATACCCAAGGTCATGAAAATGTTGAAATAAAGGCAAATCAATCTTTTCTTTTACTTGTCTTTCGAACTCTTTAACCTCTTAAAAGATCCTTCTCAAAATGTCCAAATATCTCCTTTTATACATCAAGATCTCAGTGTTAAAACTTGTCAACTCAGGTTCCTGTAAATTGCTCAGGGGTGTTTTACTAAATTAGAAATAATATGAAAAAAGTTGTTGCTGTCCCTTGTGGTGGGGAGGGCAGTGTTCATTCACCACACGTACCATTATCCAAGGTCATTTCATCTGCAACAGGTCTCAATTCACCATAATTTGTTGCTATTCACTTCAATTCTCTCTTTTCGATCTTAAATAGTGTGGGGTAAGAAAAATACTGTTTGCTTCCCAATGTAATGACCAGGATCAAGAGCGGACCAGATCTGAGAATAATGTGGAAAAATGGAATAGCTGTAGATCATAGAATCCCTAGAATTTGGAAGCAGTTCATTTTACCCATCAAGGTGTTAGAGGTGATTTCCTTGAATTCCAGGAGCAGCAATTACTGTTTTATATGCTGTTGCATTGTTTTGGAACTTTGGGGGAAAAAAAGTCAAAACAACAGCAGTTTAAAAGGGAGAAGGGCAGACAAAGGAAGCACATGGTGAGGTCAGTGCAGGAGAGAGAGAGAGAGAGAACCTGCACAGTTACCATCTTTGCTGTTTGTATTCGTATATCGCTGGACATCGGAGTGCATCTGGGAAAATTAAACAATGAAATTCACAACTAATCTTGGAGGAACTGTTGGGCTAAGTTCACAGCACAGAATCAGATAAGTTAATTGTTTTAAGTCTGCCCAATAGAAAGGCTGCAGTAGTGAGTAGAGTGGATTCTTTCTTGATTATATGTTTTTGGAGATAAGTCTCTTGATTAAACTTAATAGATATGGCTTATATTTTAACTTGGGGCAGTGTTTTGTAGAGGAATAAGATGGTGTTATTTTCTGTAGATTGTGAAGGAGCAAAAATGGCCTTTAGTACAGTGATACGTGCTTCTTGTCAGATGTGATAGTTTAGAGAGAGTTTAAGGGTTACTGCGGATTATATCTGCCATAAATGCTGTTGGATGCGAATCTTATCAGATCGAGGTGGATCAGTTGGAGAGACAGATAGAAGCGATGAGGAATTTGCAAAACCAACAGTATGTGATGGATGGCAGTTCTAGGAAGGGGGGAAAAGGCTCAGATACAGTCACATAAATGAGTTAACTCCAGGAAAGGTGAGAGAGATTGGCACCGAGGGCAGGGGTCTTTTGTGGATATACCCATTTCAAACAGGTATGCTGTTTTGGAAAATGTAGGGGGTGATGGATTCTCGGGGGAATGTAGCACAAACAGCCAAGTTTCTGGTATTGAGACTGGCTCTAATGCAACGAGGGGTACGCCGGCTTCCAAGAGATCAATTGTGTTAGGGGATTCTGTAGTCGGAAGTACAGACAGACATTTCTGTGGCCAGCAGAGAAAAAGCAGAATGGTGTGTTGTTTCCCTGGTGCCAGGATCAAGGATGTCTGAGGGTGCAGAATGTTCTCACAGGGCAGAGGGGCCAGCAGGAGGTCATTGTCCACATTGGTTCCAATGACATTGGAAGGGAAAAGGTTGAGACTCTTAAGGTGAGATTACAGAGAGTTAGGCAGAAACTTAAAAAGGAGATCCTCAAGGGTAGTAACATCTGGATTACTCCCAGTGCTACGAGCTAGTGAGGGCAGGGTGGGACCTAGGGAGATAGGAAAGATTAGATTACTTAGTGTGGAAACAGGCCCTTCGCCCCAACAAGTCCACACCGACCCGCCAAAGCACAACCCACCCAGACCCATTGCCCTACATTTACCCCTGCACCTAACACTATGAGCAATTTAGCATGGCCAATTCACCTGGATGGTGGGAGGAAACCAGAGCACCCAGGGGAAACCCACGCAGACACTGGGAGAATGTGCAAACTCCACACAGTCAGTCGCCTGAGGCGGGAATTGAACCTGGGTCTCTGGTGCTGTGAGGCAGCAGTGCTAACCACTGTGCCGCCCTGAAAGAGATCGATCTGAGATGGATACAGCTGAGAACAGAAGTGAGTCAAACAGTCAGGACAGGCAGGGACAAGGTAGGACTAATAAATTAAATTGCATTTATTTCAATGCAAGGGGCCTAACCGGGAAGGCAGATGAACTCAGGGCATAGTTAGGAACATGGGACTGGGATATCATAGCAATTACAGAAACATGGCTCAGGGATGGGCAAGACTGGCAGCTTAATGTTCCAAGACACACGTGCTACAGGAAGGATAGAAAGGGAGGCAAGAGAGGAGGGAGAGTGGCATTTTGATAAGGGATAGCATTACAGCTGTGCTGAGGGAGGGTATTCCCAGAAATACATCCAGGGAGGTTATTTGGGTGGAACTGTGAAATAAAAAAGGGATGATCACCTTATTGGGATTGTACTGTAGACCCCCCCCCCCCCCAATAGTCAGAGGGAAATTGAGAAACAAACTTGTAAGGAGATCTCAGCTATCTGTAAGAATAATAGGGTAGTTATGGTGGGGGATTTTAACTTTCCAAACATTGACTGGGACTGCCATAGTGTGAAGAAACACCTCTCCATCTAAACCCCTTAAGTGTGTACAAGACCATTTTCTGATTCAGTATGTGGATGTACCTACTAGAGAACGTGCAAGACTTGACCTACTCTTGGGAAATAAGGCAGGGCAGGTGACTGAGGTGTCAGTGGGGGAGCATTTTGGGGCCAGAGACCATAATTCTATTCGTTTTAAAATCATCATGGAAAAGGATACAGCAGATCTAAAAGTTGTAGTTCTAAATTGGAGAAAGGCCAATTTTGATGGTATTAGGCAAGAACTTTCAAAAGCTGATTGGAGGCAGATGTTCGCAGGTAAAGGGATGGCTGGAAAATGGGAAGCCTTCAGAAATGAGAAAACAAGAATCCAGAGAAAGTATATTCCTGTCAGGGTGAAAGGGAAGCCAGATAGGTACAGGGAATACTGGGTGACTAAAGAAATTGAGGGTTTGGTTAAGAAAAAGAAGGAAGCATATGTCAGGTATAGACAGGATAGATCGAGTGAATCCTTAGATTATAAAGGAAGTAGGAGTATACTTAACAGGAAATCAGGAAGGCAAAACGGGGACATGAGATAGCTTTAGCAAACAGAATTAATGAGAATCAAAAGGGTTTTTACAAATATATTAAGGACAAAAGGGTAACTAGGGAGAGAATCGGACCCTTCAAAGATCAACAAGGCGGCCTTTGTGTGGAGCCACAGAAAATGGGGGAGATACTAAATGAATATTTTGCATCAGTATTTACTGTGGAAAAGGATATGGAAGATATAGACTGTAGGGAAATAGATGGTGACATCTTGCAAAATGTCCAGATTACAGAGGAGGAAGTGCTGGATGTCTTGAAATGGTTAAAAGTGGATAAATCCCCAGGACCTGATCCGGTGTACCTGAGAACTCTGTGGGAAGCTAGAGAAGTGATTGCTGGGCCTCTTGCTGAGATATTTGTATCATCGATAGTCACAGGTGAGGTGCCACGAGACTGGAGGTTGGCAAATGTGGTGCCACTGTTTAAGAAGGGTGGTAAAGACAAGCCAGGGAACTATAGACCAGTGAGCCTGACCTCGGTGGTGGGCAACTTGTTGGAGGGAATCCTGAGAGACAGGATGTACATGTATTTGGAAAGGCAAGGACTGATTCGGGATAGTCAACATGGCTTTGTACATGGGAAATCATGTCTCACAAACTTGATTGAGTTTTTTGAAGAAGTAACAAAAGATTGATGAGGGCAGAGCAGTAGATGGAATCTATATGGACTTCAGTAAGGTGTTTGACAAGATTCCCCATGGGAGGCTGATTAGCAAGGTTAGATCTCATAGAATACAGGGAGAACTAGCCATTTGGATACAGAACTGGTTCAAAGGTAGAAGACAGAGGGTGGTGGTGGAGGGTTGTTTTTCAGACTGGAGGCCTGTGACCAGTGGAGTGCCACAAGGATCGGTGCTGGGCCCTCTACCTTTTGTCATTTACATAAATGATTTGGATAAAAGCATAAGAGGCACAGTTAGTAAGTTTGCAGATGACACCAAAATTGGAGGTGTAGTGGACAGCGAAGAGGGTTACCTCAGATTACAACAGAATCTGAACCAGATGGGCCAATGGGCTGAGAAGTGGCAGATGGAGTTGAATTCAGATGAATGCGAGGTGCTGCATTTTCGGAAAGCAAATCTTAGCAGGATTTATATACTTAATGGTAAGGTCCTAGGGAGTGCTGCTGAATGAAGAGACCTTGGAGTGTAGGTTCATAGCTCCTTGAAAGTGGAGTCGCAGGTAGATAGGATAGTGAAGAAGACGTTTGGTATGCTTTCCTTTATTGGTCAAGAGTATGGAGTACAGGAGTTGGGAGGTCATGATGCGGCTGTACAATTGCAACATTTAAGAGGCATTTGGATGGGTATATGAATAGGAAAGGTTTGGAGGGATATGGGCCGGGTGCTGGCAGGTGGGACTAGATTGACTATCTTGTCAGCATGCTCGGGTTGGACCGAAGCGTTTCCATGCTGTACATCTGTATGACTCTAAATCCACACTGACACTCTGAAGGCCATTTAACCCAGAGCCACAACTCTTTCCCCCGCCCCCCCTCCCGCCACTCCCTGCATTTCCCATGATTAATCCACCTAACCTGTAAGTTGCTGGATACTATGGGTAATTCTGCATGGTCAATCCACCTAACCTGCACATCGCTGAATACTATGGGCAAATCTGAGTGGCTATCCACCTAAACTGTAAGTTGCTGGGTACTATGGGTGGATTGGTCATGCAGAATTACCCAACCTGCACATTGGAGGATGCTATGGGTAATTCTGCGTGGGCAATCCACTTAACCTGCATATCTTTGGAAGAAGCTTGAGCACCCAGAGGCAATCCGTGCAGACACTGGGAGAATGTGCAAACTACACATACTGTTGCCTGAGGCTAGGATTGAACCTGGATCCCTGGCGCTGTGAGGTGGCAGTGCTAACCACTGAGCTCCCCTACCACTTTGTTTTGTTGTTGAAAGGCAAGATGCTCAGCCATGATCAGTCTGAACGTTGGAATAGGCTCAATGGGGAGAATGGCATAGTCCTGCTCCTATTTCCTATGCCCCAAGAGCCATCTTCATCATTCAATGGGATCATGACTGGCACCTTCCTTAATTCCACTTTCCTGCACTATCCCTTGGTAATCCCAAAACTCTCCTCAGTCTCTCAACTTCCATTACACCTTTCTTCAAATTAGATTTGGACAACAAACATAGTGCAGCTCAAGAACAGCCCCTTCAGCCCACCCTGTCTGTCCTGACCATGCTGCCATTCTAAACTAATCCCATCTGCCTGGACATGGTCCATATCCCTCTGTTCCATGTCTGTTCATGTAAATGGCTCTTTAAACGTTGCTTTTGTATTTGCTTCTACCAGCAAATTTTAAGTGATTTTTAAAAGACAGAGATGCAGTGCTGCATTTGCAGCTTTATCTTTGAACCATTTAAAACAAAGTCACTCGCACGCTAGAAAGGGAAACTGGTTTCTGTAGTCCGGTCTGAACAATAGAGACCTCTATTTCATATCGTGGAAAGATAGCAGTAATGAAGTTCCATTGCCTCTAGAGGACACTCTTTACCTAAATACTGAACAGGTTTGTCATGACACTGGACCACAGACTGGACAAATGCAAAGATCTTTAGTCACAATGTTTGATGCGGGACATTTTTCTCGCGAATATCCAGGTGACCATGACCAAAGCCTGCCTTGACAATTTTTCTCCAGTATATTAATAAAAAGTCACAGACCTTAAACTTTTACTGGAAATCTTAATTCAGTGAAACCAAGCAATAACAGCTGGTGATGTTATTGACAAAAAGTTAACATCACATTTCTCTCCTCTTCTATTTTAACACTGATATTAACTTCATAATTTTGTACTGGCTAATGTCATTTTTAAGACAGGGGAATACATTATAGGTAGGTTTTATGCATGGATTATGGATCCATTGACCAAGAGATTACATCTGCAGACCACAAAGATTTAAACAATGGAGCTTGATGTCACTGATCACTGGGAGTAATGACCCTTTTGATTCTCGCTATCTTTTAATTATATTGAAGTTACAAAGCGAAAACAAGTTGTTCAGTCCAAATGGTCTAAATAAGTGTTTATACTCCTTGCCAGCTTTCTTCATCTAACCTAATTAACATAACTTTCCAAATCTTTTCACTCTCTAACATCTCCTCGGCTGTTCAAACGTATCCATGCTCTCCACCTCAAAGAGGTTGAATTGATTAGGATTATATTCCCTGAAGTCAGAAGAATGAGGGGAGGATTCTCATAGAAACCTGTAAAATCCACTTGGACAGGTTTGATGCAGGAAGGGTATTCCTGATTACAGATTTAAAAAAAACTGCAGATGCTGGAATCCAAGGTGGACAAGCAGGAGGGTGGAAGAACACAGCCAGCCAGGCAATATCAGGAAGTGGAGAAGTTGACGTTTCAGGTATAACCTTCCTTCGGGACTGAACACCTGAAACATTGACTTCTCCACCTCCTGATGCTGCCTGGATGTTCCCATTGTCAGGGGAGTCCAGAACTAGGGCACAATGAACTATACAGCATAGAAACTAGTCCTTTTAGTCCAACTTGTCCATTCCACTTGGATTTCCCAAATCAACCTAATCCCATCTGCCTATGTCTGGCCCATATCCTTGTAAACATAGAAATATAGGAAATAGCTGCAGAGGTAGGCTATTTGACCCTTCGATACTGCACCACCATTCAATATGATCACAGCTGATCATGCCATTTCAGTTTTCCATTCTGGCTTTCTCTCCGTACCCCTTGATCCCTTTAGCCATGTCTAGTTCCCTCTTGAATAAATGTAAATGAACTGGCCCCAACAGCTTTCTGTGGGAGAAATTTCCACAGGTTCACAACTCAGTGAAGAAATTCTTCCTCATGTCAGTCCAGAATGGCTTACCCCTTATTATTAGATGGTGACCTCTAGTTCTGAACTTCCCCAACAACAGGAATATTCTTCCTGCATCTAGCCTGTCCAGTGATAGAGAACAGCACGGAAACAGACCCTTCGGTCCAACTCGTCCATGCTGACCAGATATCCTGACCTAATCTAGTCCCATTTTCCAGCACTTGGCCCATATCCCTCGAAAACCTTCTTATTCATATACCCATCCAGATGTCTTTTAAATGCTGTAATTGTACCAGTCTCCACCACTTCCTCTGGCAGCTCATTCCACACACGCCCCACCCTCTGCATGGAAAAAGTTGCCCCTTAGGTCTCTTTTAAATTTTCCCCCTCATCTTAAATCTATGCCCTCTAATTCTGAACTACCCCACCCCAGGGGAAAGGCATTGTCTATTTACACTATCTATGCCCCTCATAATTTTGTAAACCTCTATAAGATCACCCCTCAGCCTCTGACACTCCAGGGAGAACAGCTCCAGTCTATTCAGCCTTTCCCTCTAGCTCAAATCCTCCAACCCTGGCGACATCCTTGTAAATCTTTCTGAACCCTTTCAAATTTCACAACATACTTCTGATAGGAAGGAAACCAGAATTGCATGCAATATTCCAACAGTGGCCTAACCAATATCATGTACAGCCGCAACATGACCTCCCAACTCCTGTACTCAATACTCTGACCAATAAAGGAAAGCATACCAAACGCTGCCTTTACTATCCTACAACCTGCGACTCCACTTTCAAGGAGCAATGAACCTGCACTCCAAGGTGTCTTTGTTCAGCAACACTCCCAAGGACCTGACCATTAAGTATATAAGTCCTGCTAAGATTTGCTTTCCAAAAATGCAGCACCTCGCATTCATCTGAATTAAACTCCATCTGCCATTCCTCAGCCCGTTGGCCCAGCTGATCAAGATCCTGTTGTAATGTGAGGTAACCTTCTTCACTGTCCACTACGCTTCCAATTTTGGTGTCATCTGCAAACTTACTAACTATATCTCTTTAGTGAGTTGGACGATCAGCAATGATCATAATGACAGGTGGAGCGGACTGATTGGCCTACTCCTGCTCTTATGTTAGATATCTATGTTTAATCCACAAATTAAAACATTTCCCTTCTCTGGGTGGAGGAGTCTCTCACAAATACCCTATTGCCTTTTCTGGTTAATATCTCTGATTTATAAACCAGTTCTCGATCTCCTCCACAAATGGACATATCTTCTCTGCATCTCCCCCTTTTAGAAACCTGAAGACTTCACTGAGTGCCTTAGGTGCTGTGTGGCCAGCTGTCAAAACAGAGCGGAGGAATCATTAATTTGTTCAGACATTGTGGCAGACGCTGACAGCTTTACCTCAATCGCAGTGTGTTAAAGAGTCTGATTCCATCTGCTGGCCCGCAAATTTGAATGATGTCGTCGCGTGAGAGTTTAAGTAGATCGGCCCCTAAGGGTTGAACATGGAACAATTACAAAACAATCTGGTAACAGTTAAAGGGAGCCATATAAAATGATACCAACTTGGGGTGGGCTGAGTGGTGGCCAGGTAATTGAGCATTGAATAATGGATCAAAAGCAGGGAGAGGTCAATTTATCAAATAAATCAACTCACCAACCTTTCCCAGTCCACTGAGATAGGTTATTTTAAAGTAATCTCCTGAACAGAAATCAAGTTTAACTTGTCTCAGATACAAAAAAATGTTTCCAGTATATCAAATCTCAAATGTTCTTGTCCTTTTTAAATCAAGATGATATTTGAATCCTCAGTCTTTCTTGTGCATTCTTCATTGACTAATCTATTGTAATTGGTCAATATTAGCCAGGTAGATGCTCCTTAAGATGAGGAGAAAATGAGGGCTTCAGATTCTGGAGATCAGAGTCGAAGAGTGTGTTGCTGGAAAAGCACAGCCTGTCAGGCAGCATCCTAGCAGCATGAGAGTCGACCTTTCGGGCATAAGCCCTTCATCAGGAATGTGGAGGGGAGCAAAGGGGGCTGAGAGATAAATAGAAGGTTGGGGGAGGGGCTGAGGGCAAGATAGCTGGAAAGATGATAGGTAGATGCAAGTTGGGGGGATGATGGTGATAGGTCGGAGGGGAGGGTGGAGCTGATAGGTGGGAAGGAAGATGGACCAGGTGTAGTCATCCTTTTTGTGGACATTGGTAGATGGTAAGAAACTTGTTTAGCAGCTTTACTCTGTATGTACCCAAACAGGACAATGTAGTTCAGAGATATCACACTTTGTCCATTTCGGATCAAACTCCAAATTGAATGCGATGCCCTTATCTCTCTGGCCCCCAAGCTCTCGCCATAATGTATTCTTTCTTTATTGCTATTTTTATCTTGTTTCACAGACTTTTCCCTCTCTCCCAAGTTCTTCCTCCTTGTTGCTGAAAAAGAAAGACATTTTTTCGAAGCTTTTCATCTTTCCCACATCAGAACACTTCACAAGAATGCCAACGTAAAGGGAAAACAGTGTTTATACTGGAAGAGAGGAGAATGGTGTCCAAGTGAACTTGGATTGATTGGTAAAGGCATTACCATGGAGATGTAACGAGTTAATGATTGACAGTTAACAGCCAGGCTTCATTAAAATATTAAACCAGGCAGGTTAAATCTGATTGACCAAGGCATTGCTCTGGGATATGAACTTGGTTAGAGACAAACAAACTGCAGATGCTAGAATCCAAGGTCAACAGACAGTCCTTCCAGGTGAGACACAGGTTAACCCACCTCTCTTCCAAACTGTTTCCTGCATCAAGTGCTCCCAATGTGGTCTTCTCCACATCAGGGAGAAGAAACATATATTTAGGGAATGGTTTGCCGAGCATCTCAGCTGGGCCCACAGGAGCTGACCAGACCTCCTAGTCACCGCCCATTTTATTTTCCCCTTCCCACTCCCTTTCCTACATGACTATCCTTGGCCTCTGCCATTGCCAGAATGAACCAAACTGCAAATTGGAGGAACAACACCTCGTCTTCCGCCTGTGCCGCCTTCAGCCTGGAGAACAGAGTTCTCCAATTTCAAATAACATCCCTTCCCCCAACTCCCCTCCCAGCACGACCTCCTCCCTGCCACCAACTGGATTCATTCCTCCCATTGACCAACCAGGTCGTACCCTCTGCCTGTCTTCACCTGTCCCTACTTCACCATCCTGACCCCGCCACCCCCTTTATCTGCAACTCTCCCTGAAGAAGGGTTACACCCGTAATGTTGATTTCTCCACCTCCTGATGCTGCCTGGCTTGCTGTGTTCTTCCAGCCTCCAGATTATCAACCTGGGATATGAACCTGCATATGGCTGACTCTTATGTTGTCAAGGTGAAAGAGTGGTATTCTTGCAAGGTGTCCTCATGAGCGCAAGATGAAAATCTTTGACAAAATGTGTCATTTTTTCAGCGATACTCAAGTTCCACATTACCAAATAATTATTTGTTCTTCCTTATATTTTATTCCATCTGTACAGTTCTTGTTCCCTGTGTTCTGATAATTTAGTGTACTCTAGTTATTGATGTCAATTCTCATCCGATGTATTACTGGAGGCTTCAACACTTCCCTCAGCCCAAATAGACCTTTGTGTTGTCTCCAAAATTCTTATAACTATTTTTTTTTCAAAGAAAATGAAATGAAGTCCCACATTTCACTCTTGAGTTGCTCGCTGCCATGTCCAGAAGATTAACATTAATTTGTGAATACTCCAGAGCTCCTGGAGTGCTGGCAATTCTATCCCTATTTCACTTGCATTTGCTCTTATTTTTCAGCTTGTCCTCATTATCTCCCTTTCTCTCATTCTTTTCTGGCAGACTGTTATTAATACCACACTGCTGGCAAGCTGGAGTCTTCTGCCCGTGGTTGTTGTAATTGTTCTGGGCTATATTGCTGTCACCGCAATTTTCTGACATGATCTGTGTTTTCTTTTGCCCTCACCTGTTGGTCGGTTCTGGGGTCAGAGGATGGTGCAGGTATTTTGTGGGTGTGAACAATTCCCAAAATTCCAAGCTGTCTTTTCCTTCCGAACCAGTATTTCAAGTTGTTGAAATGGATCAACCTGTCTCACAACTCGAACGTGTTCAATCACTCTTCAGTGGTATTTCAAACCAGGAGTGAACTAACCTGGACAGTGCCCCTCCCTGATCCTTGCCTTTGATGAGCATTCTGCTCATGTCGTTCTGTTGAGTATGTTTCTTTAGGAGTTTTGGTGTCCTGCACTTTTCTTGTCCCCTCCTTTTGAACGATCAAGAGGACTCTTATGTTAGAAATACCTCCACTCAGTGCCCAGGATTGTCCATGTTACTGATAAATCTTCTCGAAAACACAGTGTGCAGGTATATAGCTAAAGAAGAACTATCATGTTGAATGTTTAACTTATTTCTTTATTATTCTACTTTATAATTAAGATTTTGTACCTAGTCACCTTTATACACATCACAATAAAATTTAATTCTAATTCTAACATCCTCGCATATTCAGTAGACACAAAGTCCAGTCATCTTGCATTCCAGTAATATGGTCTCCTGGATGCCACTTAGATTTCAACCCTTCAGAGTTTTTCCTGCATTGCAAGACCAACAACAATCTGTCCTTCCCTCCGTTCAATAAGTCCACTCTTACAGCTCCTTCACCATCACTACCTTACCTGATTCCAGGTAGAATTCCACACTTACTCCATTTCTATGGCTGCTTTTAAGACAATTGCTTTCCATTATTGTACCAGAGAGTTATTTTCATCCTAATTATTAACACAATGCAGGTCTCTTAAACTATTTCTATCTGGGAAGCCGAGAGAAGAAAGAGATTATTGACAAATAGCTAATCAGACACCCTGGACAAGTCATAGAGTTATACAGCATGGAGATAGACCCCTCAGTCCAACTCAGCCTCACGGACCAGATATCCTAATCTAATCTAGTCCTATTTGCCAGCATTCGGCCCATATCCCACGAAACCTTTCCTATTCATGCTTTTTAAATGCTGTAATTATATCAGCCTCCACCATTTCCTCTGGCAGCTCATTCCAAACACGCACCACCCTCTGTGGGAAAAGTCGCCCTTTCTCCTCTCATCCTAAACCTATGCCCTCTAGTTTTTAACTCCACTACCCAGGGGAAAAGACCTTGATATTCACCCTATCTATGGTTCTCCTGATTTTATAAACGTCTATTAGCATACTTGTCTTCATTGGTCAGAAAACTGAGTATCGGAGTTGGGAGGTCATGTTGTGGCTGTACAGGACATTGGTGAGGCCACTTTTGGAATACTGCCTTCAATTCTGGTCACCCTGCTATAGAAAAGATGCTGTTTAAACTTTAAAGAGTGCAGAAAAGATTTACAAGGATGTTGCCAGGATTAGAGGGTTTGAGCTACAGGGAGAGGCTGTTAACACTTTTTTTTCCCTGGAACATCAGAGGTTGAGGGGTAACCTTATAGAGATTTATAAGAACACTTGCTCATGTTCCGATACAGTCAATAATATCCTGTCATTTAGTTGAATAACTTTCTTTAACCGACTGGTGTCTTGCAAGCTCCTTGTGTTGCGATTTCCATTAATCAATCAGATTGACACATACCCTTTGATGTCTCGTCTCAATCCCCTCACCATCACACCCTTCCAGTCTCTGTTCAGTTGACCCGCCGTCTTTGTCAGAACCTCTCAAGAACTTCGGTATTTTCCCTCTTTCTCGTTTTTGCCTTCCTGTTTCCTGCCTCTCATTTCAAATTTCCACACCTGTCATCCTCTTGCTGTTTTCACCTCCCAGTTCCCATTCTCTCCTCCTCTCTCATTCCCTTTTGTCAGGCGGATGTTGTGACTGCAATGCAGGTTAGTGGATACGTTGGCTGATTTGTAGTGGGTTGCTCCACCGACAGAGAGTGACAATTTGACATGCCTTGCCTTTGCTGCCTTCAGCAATGTACCGTAAGATTTGCACAGAGCCATTGGCCTTCACTAAAGTGTATCTTATAGTTACCCCTCCTGTCAATTAAATCTTAGCTGGAAGCAAGAATAAAATGAACAGTAACTCACTGAAATGTTTGCAGGACTCTGACTCTGTCACTTTATTAACATATCTCAGCTAAGTGCTCCAACTTTCTATGCTGCCTGTGCAATAACAAAATTCAACACTGGAAGGAAGCAGAGTATGGACACATCAAGTCACAGAGTTGTTCAGCGCAGGAACAAACACGAGGCTCCAACTCATGCATACTGACCAAATATCCTAAACCAACCTAGTCCCATTTGCCAGGATTTGGCCCATATTGGTTGAGACCCTTCCTATTCATGTACCCATCCAGATGTCTTTAATGTTGTAATGTACATTGCTAAGGACAGGAGTGTACTCTTAAGCTTCATTATCCACCTTGTGGAAATGTTAAAATCCTGAACGATTCATTCAGACTACAAATTTGTAAAACTGATGAAGCTGGTCATCTGAGTGTGTCGCACATTTTGATGGGCAGCCCATCATTACTTAAGCACTCCTTTCCCGCCCCCAGCACCATGCCCCAAAGCCTGTGACCCCAGGCCTCCTCATACTCACCTGCTGCGGATTATAATCTACTGCAGCAGGTAAAAAGCATCAAAATAAACCTAAAAGGCAAGTCAGGCTCTGGAAAGTAAACCTCACACGTGTTCAAAAGCAGCTCAGAGGTTTCTCTTTTATATATATACATACCTACACACACACACACACTCTCTCTCTCTCTCTCTCTCTCTCTCTCTCTCTCTCTCTCTCTCTCTCTCTCTCTCTCTCTCTCTCTCTCTCTCTGTTGGTTTTTAAATCTATACATTGTTACAGTCATGACTGTGTAGGTTGGATCTCAAACAACGTCAAGACGTGTCATGTTGCGGCTGTACAGGACATTGATTAGGCCGCTGTTGGAATATTGTGTGCAATTCTGGTCTCCTTCCTATCGGAAAGATGTTGTGAAACTTGAAAGGGTTCAGAAAAGATTTACAAGGATGTTGCCAGGATAGGAGGATCTGAGCTACAGGGAGAGGCTGAAGAGGCTGGGGCTGTTTTCCCTGGAGCGTCGGAGGCTGAGGGGTGACCTTATAGAGGTTTACAAAATTATGAGGGGCAAGGATAGGATAAAAAGACAAAGTCTTTTCCCTGGGGTCGGGGAGTCCAGAACTAGAGCGCATAGGTTTAGGGTGAGTGGGGAAAGATATAAAAGAGACCTAATGGGCAACTTTTTCACACAGAGGGTGGTACATGTATGGAATGAGCTGCCAGAGGAAGTGCTGGAGGCTGGTACAATTGCAACATTTAAGAGGCATTTGGATGGGTATATGAATAGGAAGGGTTTGGAGAGATATGGGCCAAGTGCTAACAGGTGGGACTAGATTGGGTTGGGATATCTGGTCGGCATGGACGGGTTGGATCGAAGGGTCTGTTTCCATGCTGTACATCACTGTGACTCTATGACTCTAATACAGGAAAGAGTTTGAGCATGACAGCCATGTTGTAAAGGTTACAATCTCCCCCTCAACATCAGCAATACGAAGGAGCTGGTCATTGACTTCAGGAAGTGCAGGGTACACCCTTGTCCATATCAATGATGCTGAGGTACAAACGGTCGAAAGCGTCAAGTTGGTGGAAGTAACGATCACCAATAATCTGTCCTGGTCCACCCATGTCAATGTTATCATCAAGAAAGCACAAAAATGCCTCTACTTCCTCAGGAAATTCAGCATTTTCCATTTGAACCCTGACCATTTTTTTAGAGATGTACATAGAAAGCATCCTATCTGAATGCACCACAGCTTGGTGTGGCAACTGCTCTGCTCAAGACCACAATAAATTACAGAGAGCTGTGAACACAACCCAGTCCATTGCACACAACCAGCCTTCTGTCTATTAACTCCATTTGTACTTCCCACTGCCTCAGGAAAGCATCCAACATCATCAAAGACCCCTCCCACCGCAGTTATACTCTCTTCCACCCTCTTCCATTGGGCAGAAGATACAAACATTTGAAAGCACATACCAGCAGTTTCAAGAACAGCTTTTTCACTGCTGTTATCATACTCATGAACAGACCTCTCAAATGTTACTGTTGGTCTGTCTCTCTGCACCTTGTCTGTGGCTGTAACACTGTATTCTGTAACACTGCTACCCTGGTGCAGTTTGTAAGGTACAATCTGCCTGTATGGCATGGAAAACAACATTTTGCAATGTATCTCGTTACACGTGACAACAATAAATCAATCAAATTGTGTCATCTGCCTGGCAGTCAGCATACAGAAGGAATAGAATGGGCTTCTAATTTTAAAATAAAGGACTTTTACCCCAACCTTTAGAACTAAGTGAAGGCTCCATCATGTGTGATACAACCCATGGTTAAACTCAATGATGAAGAAGTGGAGGTCATTCCTGAAGATAAGTGATAAGTGATGCTCAACCTGGGCTGTTTTGGCACATTATAGGAAGATCTGAGGAGTGGGGCTTTCTTTTATGTTCACACAGCACATGGGTGTCACTGGCAGGGCCCCTTATGAAGGAGGTGGTGAACATCCTCTTTAAATCACTGCAGTCCACATGCTGCAGGTAAACCCACAATGCTGTTAGGGAAGGAGTTCTGGGATTTTCATCCACGGACCCTGAAGGAACGAGGATATATTTCCAAGTCAGGATGGAGAGTGGTTTGGAGGTGGTGGTGTTCCCATGTATCTGCTGCCCTTTTACCTTCGAGATGGTCGCGGTACACACTCTGTGTCGGTACGGAGGGACAGAATGTTCATGGATGTGGTACCAACCAAACAGGCCTCTGTATCCTGGATGGTGTCAAGCTTCTTGAGTGTTGTTGGAGCTGCATTATCCAGGCAAGTGGGGAATATTCTATCTTCCTCCTGACTTATGCCTTGTAGATGGTGGACAGACAGACAATATCAGACAGATGGTGGGGAGTAGGGAAGTAAACTACTCACTGTTTTTAGCATTTCATGAAATTTCTGGACAAAGAGGACTGTCTAGTCAAAGCCCTGAAGTAAGTATAAGTCCACGACACTTAGATATTATATATAGACATTATATATTAGATATTATATATAGACATACTTCTGGTACATATAGAAGAGAATTCCTCCCTGATAAAGGTAACTATTTCCTCATGAGCTAAGATATAGATGACCTAAAGTCTTGTGGAAAAACTATTGCAAATCAGCTGATTGGAAAAAATTTCCAATAGACAGCAGACAAGGCAAAAACTGACTGCTAAAAGAATCTGGTGAAGTTGAAATTGTGTAACTCAGAGACAATACTGCAATCTGATACAGAGGGCCAACTGCAAAACATTCATTTTTTGAATAGTAATTTGAACTCTTTGTTGTAATCATTGCATTTTAACAACTGCTAGGAAGTGATTCCCCAACACAATAAAGTTATTGCAGACACTTCTTAATTTATTGATGCATTGCAGCCACCATTGATGGCAATAAAGCTCTCAAACTAATGATCCTCTCCAGGGTATTCCGCATTTTCTTGCCTGATCTCAATCATTGCCATAGACTGTCCATCTTTCTTTGTCACTATATCCATTCTCTTTGGGCCATCAGTGAACAGGACTCTTACCTGAGAAATTTGCAAAGAGTTTACAAAAGGGTGTGAATCGATGTAAATGAAGCCACTGTTGCGTTTCCTGAATTGTTAATGTTGGTGACAGATGCTGCAAGACAGAGAGAAATTCACTGACAAATCAAGATTACTTCATATTTGCAGCTGCTGTAAAATTACCACAGCTTGCTTCAGTTAACGGGAATTTTGATCATACACACACTCTCCACTTTGTTAATGATGTTGATGCTAAAGTTATCCAGCGATAGTCTTTGTAATGACTAGGAATGACATTAGCCAGGTGGATCCCTGGTTGCAGCTGTTAACCTGGTCCAATCAGAGAGCTCTGGCTGACAGATACAAACAGGAGTGTCCACTCGGTACAGAGGAGGGAGGGCAGGTCTGAAGACCTCCTCGTGGGTCTGCTCCTGGGCCTGGCCAAACTGGCCATCAACAGGTCCAGGCAGCGGGCCGTGGAGGGGGTCGTTAGGGCCGACTGCCTGCCCCTCTTCCGGGGTTACGTTAGAGCCCGGGTGTCCTTGGAGAAGGAGCACGCGGTGTCCACCGACACCCTGGAGTCGTTCAGGGAGAGGTGGGCGCCGCAGGGAGTGGAGTGCATCATTTCTCCCTCCAACTCTATTTTGATTTGATCCCTACCCTCCCCTTCACTGTTTTGATCACACAGCATTGCCCTGTGGTTTGAAGGGCAGTGCTTGTCACTGGCCACTCGGGTGTCTTTCCTATCTTCCTGGTGGTGGAATTGAATAAAGATTCGTGCACTTTGTGTCTTTTCACTGTGTCTCACACCTGCACACACACACCATGGGTGCTGGGGAATAAAAATAAGCACTACCGCACTTAGGCGGTAGTGTGGGGGTTAAATAAAAAAAAAAAAAAAAAAAAAAAACAAACAGGAGTGTCCACTCGGTACAGAGGAGGGAGGGCAGGTCTGAAGACCTCCTCGTGGGTCTGCTCCTGGGCCTGGCCAAACTGGCCATAAACAGGTCCAGGCAGCGGGCTGTGGAGGGGGTTGTGAGGGCCGACTGCCTGCCCCTCTTCCGGGGTTACGTTAGAGCCCGGGTGTCCTTGGAGAAGGAGCACGCAGTATCCACCGACACCCTGGAGTTGTTCAGGGAGAGGTGGGCGCCGCAGGGAGTGGAGTGCATTATTTCCCCCTCCAACTCTATTTTGATTTAGTCCTTACCCCTCCCTTCACTGTTTTGATCACACAGCATTGCCCTTTGATGTGAAGGGCAGTGCTTGTCACTGGCCACTCGGGTGTTTTTCCTATCTTCCTGGTGGTGGAAATTGAATAAAGATTCGTACACTTTGTGTCTTTCACTGTGTCTCACACATGCACACACACACACCATGGGTGCTGGGGAAAAAATAAGCACTACCTCAGTTAGATGGTAGTGTGGGGGGAAATAAAAGAAACAGGAGTGTTAGGGGTTCCGTTCCCTCTGAGAGCTGGCTCTGAGGGTGCTGCATCAGTGTCCAGGACTGTCCATGTTTAAATACAGGGTGACTTGGTAAAGGGATATCAGAAAAAAAAGAAGAGAAAAAAAATAAACAGGAGTGTCAGGGATACCGCTCACTCTGCGCTAGCTGGGTCAGTGTCATGAACTGTGCACTATCTGTAAATACAGAGGTGACATGGTGACGGGATACCACTTCATGGAGTTATTTCACTCTTGGAACTATTTCAGGGGTTTACTCCCTGAAGGCATCCCCTGAATTACACACAATTCAACCATTCCTTTCTGGTCCCACCACAGTTCAGTATCTGAATTCACTTCTGTGCATTGAAGATTAGGGGTCACAATGTAACCATGTTTGTGAACTCAATATTTTGGTAATCTGAAGATAGACAAATGAGCAAGTAAGCTGCCAGATGGATGGTTAAAGTGGAGTTGCTTCATTATTAATTTTTAAATATGGGAACATATAGTTGCCTACATGATCCATGTTAAAAATCACACAATGCCAGGTTATCGTCCAACAGGTTTATTTGGAAGCACTAGCTTTCGGAGCTCTGCTTCTTCATCAGGTGGTTGTGGAGCAGAATCATACAACATAGAATCTATAGGAACAGGATTGCAGTGTCATGGAATTTTATTATTTAAGAAATTTAGCTTGAGTTTTTCATCTTTTAGAATGATCATGTTAGTTTTGGTTGCTTCATATGTAAATCTCATAATTTTTTTTAAGTTACATTCTCAAGATAACTTTTAACAATAGGTGCCATCTCAGCTCAGATAATGCAATGAAGGTGTGAAGTCCCAATGTTAGGTCAGACTGATTCTATTTCTAAAGTGTGATTTACAGAA
This sequence comes from Chiloscyllium punctatum, assembly GCF_047496795.1. Classification (NCBI taxonomy): domain Eukaryota; kingdom Metazoa; phylum Chordata; class Chondrichthyes; order Orectolobiformes; family Hemiscylliidae; genus Chiloscyllium; species Chiloscyllium punctatum. The sequence continues at coordinate 10,794,291 of NC_092780.1, read as the reverse complement.
TTTTACATGGATTTATGCAGTTTTTGAGCAAAATAAAATGTAACTTTGCAAGTACAAATTCACCCCACAAGCTTATATACATATGTGTGCCAGAGAGACTGAGTGAGTGTGTGCATGTAGGTGTGTGTGTGTGTGGGGGTGTATGTGTGAGCATATGAGAGAGAGTTTGTGTATGAGAGAGGGTCTGCATGAGTGTGTGTGCGTGTGTGTGTGTGTGTCTATGTGTCTGTGTGTGTGAGTGTGTGTGTGTGTGTGTGTGGTCACCTGTATGGTGACATGAACCCAAGGTCCCAGTTGAGGCCATCCCCATGACTATTGAACTTGGCTATCAGCCTCTGCTCAGCCACTCTGCGTTGTTGCCTATCCCAAAGTCTGCCTTGGAGGATAGTCACCTGAAGGTCTGACGCACACAAGCACACGCACGTGTATAAAAACACACACAAACACAGACCCTCTCTCATATAGTTTTAGGTGCATTAGTCAGAGGGTATTGGCTATGGGTGGGTTACTCTTCAGAGGGTAGGTGAGCTTAAGAAAATACAAAAGCTCTCTCTTATATACTCACACATACACGTGCTCCCTCTCACAGACTAATGCCCTATTACACTCACACACAGACACACTCTCTCTCACAGACACTCACACCTACATGCACACACTCACCTGGTCTCTCCTACACACACACACAAGTTTATGGGGTGAATTTGTACTTGCAGAATTACATTTTATTTTGCTCAAAAACTGTATAAATCCATGTAAGATTCTGTAAATCACACTTTAGAAATAGAATCAGTCTGACCTAACATTGGGACTTCATACCATCAATGCATTATCTGAGCTGAGATGGCACCTATTGTTAAAAGCTATCTTGAGAATGTAACTTTTAAAAAGTTCTGGGATTTACATATGAAGAAACCGAAATTAAAATTATCATTCTAAAAGATGAAAAACTCAAGCTAAATTTGTTTCATCTTTTAGAATGTGTAGATATAGTAAAGTCATTTGAGGGAGTGTGCACATCTGAACAAGTGAACAAAATTCCAATATTGCACCTATCATCCATTGGTAATTCCACGTGTTAAAAATAGTGTCAAATTAAAGAAAAGGGCTATTATTGTACTAAGACAAGTGTCAGGTCAGAAAATTGGACAGAATACAAGAAACAACAAAAAATGACCAAAAAATAAGGTGGGACAAATTAGAGTATGAGAGAAAGCTAGCCAGAAATATAAAAACAGATAGTAAGAGTTTCTGTAAATAATTAAAGAACAAAACACTTAATAAAGTGAGAGCTAGTGCTGTAGAAAGCCAGAATGAAGAATTAATAATGGAAAATAAGGAAATTGCAGATGAATCAAATAAGTATTTCGCATTAGTCTGCAATATGAAGGATACAGGTAACATCCCAGAGGCAGCAATAAATGAGCAAATGTAAACGAGGGAGGAACTCAGGAAAATCACAATCACTGGAGAATTGGTACTGTGTAGGAGCTGTGCGCTGACAAGTGTCCAGGTCCTGAGGATTTCATCCTTGGATCTTAAAAGAAGTGCCAAGTGAGATAGTTGATGCATTGGTCTGAAGTTTCAAACACTCCCTTGACTTGGAGACAGTCCCAGTAGGTTGGAAGATGGTGAACGGGACTCCTTTATTCAAAAAGGAGGGCAGAAAGCAGAAAACTACAGGCTTCATATCTTGTCACAGAGAAAATATTAGAGGCTTTTTATTAAATAAATTGTAGCATGATATTTCGAGAAGTTCAAAGTAATTGGTCAATGTCAGTGTGGTTTTGCGAAAGATCACAATTTGTCTATTCACCGGAGTTCTTGTAGGATGTAGCGGGTGCTGTCGGTAAGGGAGATCTAGTACATGCATTGTGCTTAGATTTCTAGAAAGCATTTGATCAGGTGTCAAATCAAAGATTATTGCAGGCCACTGGGCATGGGCAAACCTGTCAACATCATCATCATCATAAAAATTGATACCTATGAGACAAAATATACCGCCTTGGACATTGTTTTTCCCTAATGCCACATGATGATGAGTCATTTAGATTTTCCTTCCATTCAGACATTACACAGATGGATTTATTCAGATGTCAGTCATACACTAACTAATGTTCTATCAGATTCTGCAGCTCTGGTTTCTTTAAGAAATGCTCAATGTAGGAGAAAGAGAGAATACTGACCTCCATCGTGCTCTGTACTGATCCATCCACCTGATGGTTTGGAGATGAACAGCTCCTGCAATAAGCAATGTTTCTATCAGACATCACTCTACTCCATGTGCAAAGTCAGACACACATGTCTACGGTCATCATTCTTCCCCCAATCCCTTGACCTCTACCCAACTAGAAAAACATAGGCAGCTGGCATTATATTTATTCTCTTGTGGAATGTGGGTATTGCTGGCTGGCATTTAATGCCCGTCCCCAGTTGCCCTTGAGAATGTGATGCTGAGCTGCCTTTTTGAACCGCCGAACCAGGGGTCAAAGTTTGAGGATTCTGGGTGGACCATGTAGGATGGAGATGAGGAGACATTTCTTCATCCAAAGAGTGGTGAGCCTGTGGAATTCATTACCACAGAAAGTAGTTGATGCCAAAACATTGAATGTATTTAAGAGGCAGCTAGATAAAGAACTTGGGGCAAAGGCGATCAAAGATTATTGGGAGAAGGTAGGATTGAGCTATTGAGTTGGACGATCAGCCAATCTCATGATGAATGGCACAGCAGCCTCGAAGAGCTGAATGGAGTCCTCCTGCTCCTATCTTCTATAGTTCTATGTTTCTAATCTCTGTTTAAAATGGACAACCCCTGATTTTTTAAACAGCAAGCACAAATTCTAGATTGCCCCAAAATAGGAACCATCCTCCCCACATCTCCCAAAATTCCAAATCCCCTCCAAGTCTGTCAATATCCAGACTTGGAAAAATATCACAGTTCCTTCAGTATCTCAACACCAAGTTCCTGAAACTTCCCTCCCCAAGAGCACTGTGGCTGCACCTACATCATCCCAGTTCAAGATGGGCAGACCACCCTCTTCATCTCCAGAGCAGATGAAGTCTGGCAATAAATGTTACCCCCTTGCCAAGAATGACCACAACACAAGAGCAATTTTTTTTTAAATGTCCTGGTTGTTCTTGTATTCGAACCTATTTATTTCAGCAAAAGGAAGCTAAGCAAAAATCATCACATATTTCAAATTTCACCCTATCCATTCAACACAGGATAATCAAATGTGCTAGCCAATAATCCACAAAAAATCCTCAACCTTGGGCAATGCAATCTATAAAGCCCAAACAAGTTAGCAAGATTTACATTTGCATTTCTTATGTCTTAGTTTGTCCTGTTTGGAACGGGAACAGAATGTGTGTTTTGGTCCCCCACACCTCAGGAAGGACATACTGGCACTGGAGCGTGTCCAGCGGAGATTCACACGGATAATCCCTGGAATGGTAGGTCTAACATATGAGGAACGGCTGAGGATCCTGGGATTGTATTCATTGGAGTTTAGAGGATTAAGGGGAGATGTAATAGAAACTTAGAAGATAATACATGGCTTGGAGAGGGTGGACGCTAGGAAAGTGTTTCCGTTAGGCGAGGAGTCTAGGACTTGTGGACACAGCCTTAGAATTAGAGTGTGTAAATTCAGAACTGAAATGCGGAGACATTTCTTCAGCCAGAGAGTGGTGGGCCTGTGGAATTCATTGCCGCAGAGTGCAGTGGAGGCTGGGACGCTAAATGTCTTCAAGGCAGAAATTGATAAATTCTTGATGTCACAAGGAATTAAGGGCTTATGGGGAGAATGTGGGTAAGTGGAGTTGAAATGCCCATCAGCCATGATTGAATGGTGGAGTGGACTTGATGGGCCGAATGGCCTTACTTCCGCTCCTATGTCTTATGGTCCTATGGTCTTAAAAATTGCCATTCCCTCTTTGATGATTAAGTGCAAAGAACCTCTGCTCAGCCAGTTAGGATTCATGCCATTTAGTGGAACCATGAACATCAAATCTATATCTGGTCTTTTTGTCTCTATGGGCCATCCAAGTTCACCCAAACAGCCTCAAGACTTGAATGACATGTTCAATCTCCAAGTGTCAAATTCACTTTGAAATCAGGAATTTTTTTGTCAAAACTTTCTGCATTCCTCATAATTCAGTGGGTTTATTCTTCCTTTGTTAGATTTTGGCAATAAGAATTTCGAATCATAGAATCCCCTGTAGTGTGGGGGCAGGCCATGCAGCCCATACTGACCCTCCAAAGAGCATCCCTCCCAGATCCACCCCCATCCTTCCCTCAGCTCTTTCCCATGGCTAACCCACCTAGCCTGCACATCCCTGGACACTATGGGCAATTTAGCATGGTTAATCCACCTAACCTGCACAGCTTTGGACTGTGGGAGGAAACTAGAACACACACGGGGAGAACATGCAAACTCCACATAGACAGTCATCTGAGAATGGACTCGAACCCGATCCCAAGGCAGCAGTGTTAACCACTGAGCCACCGTACTGAGTAATCACTGGAGACATGTGACAAACTTTCCTCAGTGGATTCAGTGATTATTCATGGAGTCTACAATGGAATACTTTGCTTTTTTAAGAAACATACAATGGCCTAGCACTGGGAAGGCCATTCTGCCCATCATACCTGTGTCAGTCCTTTGTTGAAACTATCCAATTAATCCTACTCCCCTTCTCTTTTCCCTTATCCCTGTGATTATTATCCCTTTAAATAGCTATCCAACTTCTTTGTGAATGTTACTATTGCATTTGGTTCTATCATCTTTCTTGGCAGTGACTTGAGTAGCTCATGATGGGAAGATCTACTCTGCTCTCTAATTGTTTTGCTAGTCAACTCAATTCTGAATCCTCTGTTAACTTTCACCTCCCCCCCACCTCCCCAGTTTCGATCAAAACCCATCATTGTTTTGTGCACCTCCAGCAATGGGTTTTGATGGCCTACATGATGGCCTTCTAACTTCACCCCGTATATTTGCACAAGTTGAATCACAGTTTGTGTCAACAACAAATTCAGAATAAGCAGCAACTTACCCTTCTGGGATGTTGAATGGAATTGGAGATGCTGGGCTATACCCTGGGCTTCCATCTGGGCTAACATTTGTACAGGGTGGGGTGTCAGGCCAGGGAGAACACTAATTGAAACAATGAAGGAATAATCTATGAAGAATATGTCAGGATTAAATCTTTACAACCCATACAGCTAATAAGGGCTAATGCCTCACCTCAGTCAGCACCGTGGTTTCGTACGCTGGCTGGTACTTGGACCTCTCCTGTGGAGACCGTTTCTCTATCTTCTCCTTATCAGTTTTTAGTTTCCTGTCAGCACCTTTGGGCTGGAGTTCAACAGATTATCTCGTTATTCTTGCATTGCTGGTTATTGAAGCTTGCTATGTGCAAATTGGCTGCCGTATTTCCAGCTTTACAACGGTAAACCCACTTCAGAACATGTACTTCTTCAACTTTATTGAAATACAGGTCTTTCAATAAATGAGGAATCTGGAACTGACTGCTTCTGCTCAACAACAGGAAAATGTGGCCCATTTGGTCTCGCACCCAAGTATTCAATGTTCAAGCTAAAGGAGTCCTTGACTTGGAGCACGTTTCACTGTCAGTGCAAGTGCTTCTCAAAAAAAAGTCTTGATTTTCCTCTCCTGAATGTTTTCAGTATCAGTAGCTCTTTATTCTTCAGCCCTTCATGTGTAAGGCTGGGAGTGGTGAAGGCCTATAGGCACATCACAGCCATACCCAATAACCATACACTAAAGGGCTCCTGAGGTGCACTGGTAATGTCCCTACCTTAGGGCCTGAAGACTGGGTTCAAGAACCACCTGCTCCAGAGGTGTGTAATAACATTTCTGATTCAGGTTAGTCATGATTTGGAGATGCTGGTGTTGGAGTTAAACATTAAAAATCACACAACACCAGGTTATAGCCCAAGAGGTGGTTGTCCTGGTGAGGTGTGATTTTTAATCTGATTCAGATTGATTAGGAAATAACAGAATCATACACGAGGGGTCAGCAGTGAGGCGTAGGCATTCTGGCTAATCTGCATCTTTGTCCTGCAGTCAAATACAGTCGATTCCACTGTAGCTCGGTTTAGATTAGATTCCCTACAGTGTGCAAACAGGCCTTTCGGCCCAGCAAGTCCACATCGACCTTCCGAAGAGTAACCCACCTAGACCCATTTCCCTCTGACTAATGCAACTAACACTACAGGAAATTTAATATGGCCAATTCACCTGACCTGCACATCTTTGAACTCTGGGAGGAAACCCAGGCAGACACGGGGAGAATGTACAAAGCCACACCTGAGGCTGGAGTCGAACTTGGGACGCTGGTGCTGTGAGGCAGCAGTGCTAGCCACCGAGCCACTGTTCTCGCACAGTTCTGGGTTATAAGGAAATCATCTAATAGCAGCATCGTTTAAATTAATGGGGCCAGAATCACGCCAAATCCAATACACGCTTTAACAGTTTGCACTGCACAAAATGTCCCCAATTCGACAATCGCATTACAGCGGTATAGCTATTTGTGCGCTATAGCAAAACGACTTGTAGTATTTTGCTTCTCAGATTGTCTTAAGTTTTTTTCTTTTATTCGTTCCTGAGATGTTGGGAATTGTTGCCTTGTTACCCTTGAACTGAGTAGCTTGCTGTCCATTCATAGGGCAGCTAGGAGTCACTGGGTTGCTGCTGGGTCAGTGACAGATGCCATTCCCTGGGCCATTCTGGCCCTGACCTGAGAATAGCAGCCCCTGCTCTATGTTATTGGGTCCTACTGTCCATCCCTGTCCAAGGCCCTGCATTGCTGTAGCCCCCAAGAGACAGCCTGGGTGAGGATGGCAGATTTCCTTCCTTAAAAAGCAACAATGAACCTGATGGATATTCAAAGTATAATCAGTGATAGTTGTCATGGTCACCATCACTGATACCACTTTATTTAATAAATTCAAGCTCTACATAGTGAGATTATGAACCTGTGACCTCCCACAGCCCTAGCTCTCTAGAGTAGGGACATTACCACTAAACCACAATCATTCTAAGGGCCATAGAGTCCAAATCAGCTCAATACTTTGAACAATGGATAGAAAGAAAACTAGGCAAAAGCAAAAGATATTTGTGATGGAATTCAGTGGATCTGATTAATCCAAAAGGAGACGATGTAAGAAATATAAATTCATAATAATTGTTCTTTAAATTCTTTGTCTAACTACATGGTCAGGTTGCTCACACAATGTAGCAAAATCACGTGCCACATTGTGAAATACAGAGCTCTGCTGCAGCTCTGGGTTGGTTTTTGACAATGATGAATGAGTTATAACCAACTTTCTGTTTCAAACTGCAGTGGAAAGGTTTGTACCTTAAACACTTTAACCTGACAACTCGCTGAGTGCAGGTGCTCGGTGTAGTCTCTGTTCTCACTTAGCTTGAAGGTGTCAATCTGAATTCTGAAGGGGACCCCTTTCTCGCCGCCATTTTTCCTGGGGGTGAATTCTGTGCTGATGCAGTGAACCTGAAAACGAAGGGGAGAGTTAGTAATGTGATTCCAGATCTGACTGATATTCCTTAGTCTATGGAATTAAGTTTTTTTATTTCTTGGTGCTGGAGTGTGACTAAACATCTATGAGTCTCGAAGGGATTTAAATGGAACTCCACTCAACCTTAACTGACGAGGACATTGGCATGTGATGTGGGCCAATTGAGAGAATAGGTAAATATTGGAGTTGGTGCAACACAGAAGGCATCACAACCTGTGTCTATGCCACTCTTGGTCAAGATTCTGCAGTTCACTCCTGACTAAAAGTGAGGAATATTCCACTCCTGAAATTGAAGTTATTAAGGCACTGACTGCAGCAAAAAAAGTTTTTTAACCTTATTTTTAAAATAAGTATGAGTTATCAAGATAAATTGCATTAAAGATTACCCCTTCTTTTCTTGTCACCCATTAGACCAGGTAAAGATGACCAACTTACTTCTGCAAACAGCATAAGTAAGCTAGATGGGATTTTGAAACAACAATTGTCATTGTCAGTTTCAGACTTTATTAATTGATATACATTCCATGAGTGTGGGACTTGAACCCTCACCCCCAAAGCATTGGTACACACCTCAAGATAGCTGGTCCAGTGACACTATCACATCATTCCACCATCCTGCCCACTATGTGCCCCTTCATTGTGAACAATGTGGTGTTCAGCCTTGCTGGCTCAGTCAGTGATAAAGTTTGTGGAATATTTTATTCTGTCAAATTGACAAGAAGACTGTAAAGAGGAAAAAGCGATGAATGTTGTTTTTCTTGAGGCTAGCGCTACAACTCAGTACTATAACAGGTTGAAATCCAGTGTTGTACTATGGTGGGCCATCAGATTTTGCCGAGTCATTAGAGCAGAGACATTATACCAGAGAGGAAAGGAAAACCTAACCATGAGACATAACGAGGACTATCTCATCATGAAGGTGGATCAGGTAGTATAAAATCTAGGAGTGGGACCCTACCCTCTTCATATGGCTCAAGGACACATGGGGAGGGAATATGGGGCAAAGGACAGTGAGAGACTTGGGTACAAGTATTTTAGAAGGATAACTGTGGGGGAAGGTGACAGAAAATTGAGTAGACGAGAAAATTAGAGGAGAAGCAAAGAGAGTAGGCATGAGAGAAAGGGAAAGGAAGGAGGATTGAACAAGAGTGAGGAAGACACAAACCTGAATGGAGACAGAGGTTTGTTTCTTTGGGTCCCAGAAAAACTCCGCAGCATTCAGCAGCGTGGGGTTTACTCGCGGGTCGACAATTCCAACTGACAGAGGAATATCTGAAGTGACAAAATCATTTAGAAAAGAGAGAGAGAGAAAATGTCACAGTGTGAAAGAAAACCATGGCAAATAATGGATTAGTTCGACTAAGTCTGAATGCTTCAGGCCAAAGACTCACTGCTGGCTGAAGGACAATAGGCAATGTGCTACAGGCCTCTGTCTCTACGTTTTGATTCAACTGTGGCAAAGGAAATAGAAGCACCCCCCCCCCCCCCCCCCTCCCACCCTGACAGCACCAAGGAAATTGTCAAATGTGAGCAGTTGCAAAGCATTTGCCAATCAATGGCATCAGGAAACTTGCTAACGTACCAATGTAGGGCATTATTCTGAATCTCGAATGCTTCTTGCAATGCCTTGCTGATTGTTAATAGAAGCAGGCTGTTTCTCTGACTGAGCAAAAACCTTTTATTTCTCTGCGACACTGAGCTACTGTATCCCAGCTCCAACAGTCCGCTCTAAATCAAAGGAAATTGCTTTTCTTGTAAAGCATAGAGAGGGCCAGCTATAACTGCTGCCAATTTGGGAGACAGCAAGCGAGCACAATGCTAGGCTGCTTTGTACCATCTGAACACCTATCCAGGGTTATTCATGTTTTGAGCAGGGAGACAGAAAAGGCACAATAGCATAATTAGTTTTTTATTGGAATGACTGTTCATGACAGCTTGGCCAGTTCCTTCTGCCAAACTCTTCGAAAAGGACAGTCTTCATGTTGATGGATATATATATCTGTCTTTTATTGTATTCTGCTGTACAGGCAATGGTGAGAGAAATTTGGTGAGAACTAGAATATTCTCAAGTGTGAGAGATATTTCTGCTTTTCTTCAAAGATGTGCAAGCAATTTTAATGTGAAGGATGAGCAATGTCTTCTGTAGAACAATAAAAAAAGTCTATTATGGGTGTTTTGGAGTTGGGCTTTACTGCCTGATAGAGTGATCAACATAGATTCATCAGTAGCTTTCACAGAGAATAGGATAAATAATGAAGGAGAATACCTCGAGGGGAAATAGGGCAGGAGGTGGGGAATGGATCTTAATGGATAGTTATCTGAAAGAGCGGGTATAGACTTAATGAGCTGAACAACCTCCCTCCGTGCTGAACCGTTCTGTGTTTCTGTACCTTTTCCTAGCACTTTTCATTATTTGCAGTATGCCATCATAGCAAGTGGCAGTTGGGAATTACACAGTTGCTTGCAGCATTATGTACATATTAATATTTTAATCATACTGCCTCTGTCAATGAGATATTTGCCAATTCAAGCAAAGATGGAGAGTTGGGTTTGCATCAAAAGAACAACCTTTACTTTAAATTCTGTTGATTTTAAGTATACAAGTCACTCTGCAGGAAAATTATGTTTTCAATTGTAATGCATCCTGGCATAATCTAAAAAGTTGTATAAAACTGGCTGATGGGAGTTACAGGTTTTTTTACATAACCAGTTGGAGTACTCCTTCAATATCAGTAAAATAAATGTATCTGTCTCTTATTGCACAGCTGGTTGTCCTTAATGCTATTTGTGGGATCTTGTTTTGTAAAATAATCCAAAGTCAGCATAGACTTAGCAGACCAAAGGGCTTCTCTGTCATTAGAGACAAACGCCTTTAATCTGAAGGTCACCACCTCTCAGGTGAGGAGAGAGATTGAGAAGGATAGCTCTTTATTGTAACCTTAGCCAGTGTGGAGATTGAGTGGCTGGGCAACTGGTTTGTGATACAAAGTAATGCCAGCAGTGTGGGTTCAATTCCCACACTGTCTAAGGTTCATATCCTTCTCAACGTCCCCCCCTCACCTGAGGCATGCTGACCCTCAGGTTAAACCACCACCGGTCATCTCTCTAATGAGAGAGCAGATCATAGGGTGGTGATGACTTTACCTTTATCTCTTTGTTACATACATATTAACTGCTGTAGTTTCCACATTCCAACAGTGAATTCACTTTTTTTTATGTTGCAAGATCCCACAAACAGCAACAAGGACTTACCGCTGTGTGATGAGAGACAACAGTGACTACACTTTAGAATTGTTTTGATTGGCTGTATAGTGGTTTGGTTCATTCAGCAATCATGTAGGGTGCTAGGGAAATACAAGATTTTTTTTTAAGAATGACAGCAATGGCACGACCACAGAATCCATTTTATGCCAATATAGCTGGCATGTCGCAGCTGTACGGGGCATTGGTGAGGCCACTTTTAGGATACTGCGTTCAATTCTTGTTCCCCTTCCACAGGAAAGATGTTGGTAAACTTGAGAGGGTTCAGAAAAGATTTACAAGGATGTTGTCAGGGTTGGAGGATTTGAGCTACAGGGAGAGGCTGAACAGGCTGGGGCTGTTTTCCCTGAAGTGTCGGAGGCTGAGGGGTGACCTTATAGAGGTTTACAAAATCATGAGGGGCATGGATAGGGTAAATAGAAAAAGTGTTTTTCCCTGGGGTGGTGGAGTCCAAAACTAGGGGGCATAGGTTGAAGGTGCAAGATATAAAAGGGATCTGAGAGGTAAGTTTGTCATATGGAGGGTGCTGCGTGTATTGAACGAGTTGCCAGAGGAAGTGATGGAGGTTGGTACAATTATAATGTTTAAAAGGTATCCTGGTGGGTATATGAATGGAAGTATTAAGAGGCATATGGGCCAAATGCTGGCAAATGGGATCAGGTCAGATTGGGATATCTGGTCAGCGTGGATGAGTTGGACTGAAGGATCTATTCCATGCTGTGTGACTCTATGACTCCATAAACCTGGAAAATGAAGATAAACATGAGCTATTCAGTTGTTTCATCCTGTCTAGAATGACTGAGGTAACAAAAGCTGCTTTCTATTTTCTCAGTTTCGTTAGTGCCTTCTTGTATGATGAACAACGTAACACTCTGATGTTATCAGATGTCAAGGGAACCAGTCTCAATGTATGCCATAAAAACAAGACATAAGGTGAGCACAGGTCTGCCTTGCTCCTGTGCAGCCAACTCATTAATCAACAGTTGACAAGTTAGAGCATCAAACCTTACAAATATACACTCTGCAGATTTGTCCCGATTTCCATGTTGGGAAATTGTAATGAAGCCAAGTGATCGTCATTCCAAATTCTCAGTATGTGCTCTCAAACAGGCAGTGTTCCACATTAGCTGCAAATCCAGAAAGTTCTCCTTATGTTCTCACAAAGAATTTAATAATGTACCAATTATCAGAATTGTTCATTAACCATCTTTATAGTCTCTGTCTGCAGCCTGGGGGATTCTTGTGTCTCTCTGAGGGGGAACCTTCTATTCGTTATTTGTTTTGTCTTTATTATCAATCACTATGTTTTCACGCATTTGCCACTGTTCATGTTGTCCCTGAATAAGGAAACTTCATTACTAAAACAGAAATTACTGGAGAAACTCAGTGGGTCTGGCCGCATCTGTGGAGAGAAAGCAGATTTAATGTTTTGGCTCCAGTGACCCTTCTTCAGGACTGGTCACTGGACTTGAAACATCAATTCTGCTTTCTCTCCTCAGATGCTGCCAAATCTGCAAGTTTCTCCAGCATTTCCTGGTTTTGTTTGTTTCAGATTTCCCACACCCACAGTTCTTTGTTTTATTCCATTTCTAAATCTCTCTCTCTCTCTATCATTAAAAATCTTATTTAAATCTAAACTTGTCACCAAACTTCCTGGTCACTTGCCCTGATATATCCTTTAGACCAATGTCAACTGTTTATTGTCTGATTTCACTCCTATGAAGAAATGTGAGTCATTTGGCTGTGATAAAAGCGCTAGAGAAATGTAATTTGTTGTTGTAAGGAGTTGCTGAAAGCCCTTTTAAAACTATGAGCAATCCCCAGTAAACCACTGCTGTAAAATCCGACCATCTGATTCAGATTAGTCCAGCATAGACCAGGAACCCAACCTGGGTATTAGCAGTTTGGGCACACCAAGTATTTTGTAACTAAGGCAACTATGGAGCATCCATTTAGGTCTTCTGAAAGATGAAATGTGGAAGTCCTTTGTCCCTTCTTAAAATTTGCAGCCCTCCTGGGAGTGTGTAATTAACTGTGTATTAGTGCTCTGCAGTTTTCTTTGCTATCCACCAGGGTCCACCAGGGTCACCCAGCACCCGAAGCTCTTTCATGGCAATATGTCTGAGTGAAGTCTCTGCTCACAGTCCACAATGCTGACAGTGTGTGTGTGACGTACCGATATCGAGTAGTCGGTCTCCGGGTCTGCTCCACTTCCAGCCCTGGAACTGTTGGTGTTCACTGTACTGTAAGCGCCTGTCGTGAAAGACCACCCTTACTATACTCTGCAAAAACATAAAAGGGAGAAAGTGAGGAACTGCAGATGCTGGAGAGCAGAGTCGAGAATTTGGTGCTGGAAAAGCACAGCAGGTCAGGCAACATCCGAGGAGCAGGAGAATCAATCTTTCAGGAGAATTGATGCTTCAGGCATAAACCCTTCAGGAATTACAGTAAAACATAAAAGGCAAAGTTAGCTGTAGAGAGGGAGTCAGAATTAAAAACAATTTAGGGAATACATTTTTTCCCATTCAAACGACTTGATGTACCACCATATCCACACCCACCAACTCTATAAGAACCATTCTGAGTTTGGATTTAGATTACTTACAGTGTGGAAACAGGCCCTTCGGCCCAACAAGTCCACACCGCCCCGCCAAAGCACAACCCACCCATACCCCTACATCTACCCCTTACCTAACACTAGGGGCAACTTAGCATGGCCAATTCACCTGACCGGCACATCTTTGGACTGTGGGAGGAAACCGGAGCAGCCGGAGGAAACCCACGCAGACACGGGGAGAACGTGCAAACTCCACACAGAGAGTCGCCTGAGGCAGGAATTGAACCCGGGTCTCTGGCGCTGTGAGGCAGCAGTGCTAACCACTGTGCCACCGTGCCACCCTTGATTCTTGTCTAATTCAGTTTCCTCCACTCCCCCTTTTGTTTCCATGCCTTTGATTGCCTAGGCCTTAAACTCCAGAATTCCCTACCTATGCTCCTATGCAGTGTCCTGATAATTTGTTCCCCTATCGGTCTTGGTGTTGCATCTTGCTATCTGGGCAAATCAGACACCACAAGTTGTAACACCATCATTGTTGGTGCATTGACAGCCACAGGTGATATTATCCCTACAGTTTCCAAGCTCATCCCCTGCTGTTTCTTTCCCTCTTTCTCCACAGATGCTGCCAACAGTTTCCAATTTTATTTCAGATTTTCAACATCCGCAGTATTTTGCTTTTGTGTTGAGTAGGTTCTATGATGTTGCATACCACGTAGAAGTAGAAGGACAACAGAAACCAAAAGAACTGCAGATGCAGTAAATCAGAAACCAAAACAGAAATCGCTGGAAATGCTCAACAGGTCTGGCGGCATCTGTGGAGAGAAATCAGAGTTAATGTCTCAGGTCTCTCCTCTGAGGAAAGGTCACCAGACCCAAAACATTAACTCTGGTGTTTCTTCACAGATGCTGCCAGACCTGCTGAGCTTTTCCAGCAATTTCTATTTTTGTTTAGGAATATGACAGTGTGGATGCTGCAGATCTTAAATCGAAAACAAGATGCTAACAAAACTCTAAGATGTGCAGGTCAGGTGAATTGGCCATGCTAAATTGCCCGTAGTGTTAGGTAAGGGGTAGATGTAGGGGTATGGGTGGGTTGCGCTTCGGCGGGGCTGTGTGGACTTGTTGGGCCGAAGGGCCTGTTTCCACACTGTAAGTAATCTAATCTAATCTAATCTAATCTAATCTAATCTACAGGTCTTGCAGCATCCTTGGAGAGAGAAGGAAAGTTAATATTTCAAGTTGGATCCGACTGTCAGAACTGTCTTCAGGCTCTGAAGAAGGGTCACACTCGACTTGAAACATTAACTTTGTTTCTTTCTCCACAGATGCTGCCAGACCTGCTGCGTTTCTCTAGCACTTTCTGTTTATATACTGTAGAGGTCAGATGTGTAAGCAGATGCAGAACCTGTTTTAACATTGATTGAAGCCGTTTCTCAATGTTGGTGTGAGACTTTCTGACCCATGTTTGAGCTGCCTGTTCTTTTCACTCCTCTCCCATAGTTACCCCTTCTCACTCTAGAGGACTTACCTTCAGCATCTTCCCATTCAGTTCCAAGAGTCCCCTCATATTTTGATTGCATATCATACGGATCTCATATGATTGACCTGAACAAGAAACAACACACATATAACCATGGAAACCATTCACACATCTTCAGGTTGGTCTATTGCTCTCCTGACATCTTCAGATATCTAAGGTGTAAAAGAATTATTTCTGCTTGGCATGGCCTGGCTTGTTCTCAAATGGGACAGTGCTAGTGGAAATTGGCAAAGTATGCAACATCCAAAGAAGGAAGTTAACCAGAGTTCCCACTCCATGGCCTTGGTGCCTCCCATCCAGATAGTCAACCCTCTGAGACCTCTCTGCTCCTTGCGTGCTCAAGTCCTAAGCTCTGAAATTCTCTTCCTAAAACTCTACACCTCTCTGCTTCTCTCTCCTCCTTTCAAACACTTTTCAAAACCCTCCTCTTTGACCAGGTTTTTGCTCACTGGTCTATCCTAATCCCCTTGTATGACACTTGGTGCCAGGTTTTATTTACTTATGCTTCCCTATAGCCCCTTGGGATGTTTTAATAAATTCTAAGTGCTATATAGATTTGTAAATTGCTGTTGATTAATCCAAAGACACCAATTAAAGTGGGTGAGAAAGGACACCAGGGTTGAGATTATATATAACACTTTCCCAAAAGCAAATAACTTGGCAACACTCAGAGTTGTCACCTGTACACAGTTGTATGATGTTGCTAACAAGGCAACTACTGTAATCTCAGAGGGTGAGGAGATAAAGTTAAACAGGAAGAAAAAAGGATTATGTTATGATTAATGGAAGAATGCATGTGTGAATCATGAGAAAGGATGTATTAATTCACTGAGTGGTAATGACCTCTAACTCACTTCCATGAGGGTGACGGGATCGACAAAAATCAATGATTTCCAAAGGAAATTGGGAGAGTATTTGAGAGAAATAAACCTACAGGGTGTTGGGATTAGAGCAGGGGATTAAGTAGTTCTCTCTCTCTCTCTCTCTCTCTCTCTCTCTCTCCCTCTCTCTTGATGGCATGGATTTGTGGGTTGTATGACCACTTTCTGTGCCTTTTAGACTCTACTCAGCAACTGGAAAAAAATGGCAACTCCAGTTTGCACACAGCAGTAACATCACGTTGCAGGCCTTTCATCGAAACAAAGTCTGACTGAAGAGGAAGGGTTGAAAAACTAGGAGCTTTTTGCTTTAGAAAGGAGGTGATTGAGGGAGGACCTCAGAGATGTGAAATGCAAGATAATAATTGATTAACAAATCTAATCCAGAGTATGACTTCAGGCTAAATGGTGAGTCAAAGTGACATGGATTCAAATTAGTGAAAGTTCATATTACATGAACATTATAGCAGACTTTTAGATAGGTTAGTTGGGAGAGGATTCCTTTAGTGAAGGGGAGGTAAGGAATGATTATTTAGAAGCTTGAGCTCAGATCTATTTCCCCTTCCTGTCTGATTCACCTGTTTTGCTCCCCATACCTTGGTTAAGGTAAGTGAGTGTCTCCTCGTGCAGTTTCACAGCAGGTGATGTGGCTGCACCCAGGACGTACTGGAAGGTGATGGCACTAGCGTCATGGTCTGAAGAAAGAGCAGAGTCTTCATGCTTGAAGAGAGGTAACGGCAGCATGTCACTGAAAGAAGAACCTCCTGTCACTTCACTGAATGGAGTCAAACCTTTGCTATTTTGTTAACATCCAGCGTAACATTGAGACCTGTTCCTTATCGACTCTATCTCTGTGGTGCAAATTTTCTCTTGAGGTTGGAAGAAATAAAGAATTTCCACCTCTATAACACCTTTCACACTCTTAGGATGTCCCAAGGAGTTTTAGAGCTGTTGAGGCATAAAGTTGCAGAATCATACAGCAAACCCTTTGGTCCAACTTGTCCAGGCTGACCAGATTTCGTAAACTGATCTAGTCTGATTTTCCGGCATTTAACCCATATCCCTCTAAACCCTTCCTATTCATATACCTGTCCAGATGCCTTTTAAATTCTGTGATTGTACCAGAGCTCCACCACATCCTCTGGCAGCTCATTCCATATGTACCACCCTCTGCGTGAAAAAGTTGCCCCTTAGGTCCCTTTTAAATCTTTCTCCTCTCACCTAAACCCTATGCCCTCTAGGTTTGGACTTTCCTATCCTGGGGAAAAGACATTGGCTATTCACTCTATCCAAGACCCTCATGATTTTATAAACCTTTATAATGTCACTCCTCAGCTTCCAATGCTCCAGGGAAAACAGCCTCAGCCTATTCAACCTCTCTGTATAGCTCAAACCCTCCAACCCTGGCAACATCTTTGTAAAGCTTTTCGGAACTCTTTCATGTTTCTCAACATCTTTCCTATAGCAGGGAAACCAGAAACCTGCACTCGATGCCAGTTTCCCAAAGGAGTTGCTCTGATCAGAACTCGCTCCCAGCAGGGGAGAGCAGAGGGAAATGCTTCAGAGATCTCCTGAAGAAATCCTTGCTGGCTCCTGGGAGACACAGCAGACTGGCTCATTCAATGGAGCACTGAACACCCTTTGGAACTTCATCAGCGAGACTCAAGACGTGAAGATGATGTGCCTGAAGGAGCACACAGCACCCCCAAACAGCTCACCTGCCCAACCCATCAAGGTCATAGATTAGATTATCTACAGTGTGGAAACAGGCCCTTCGGCCCAACAAGTCCACACCGACCCGCCGAAGTGCAACCCACCCATACCCCTACATTTACCCCTTCACCTAATACTACGGGCAATTTAGCATGGCCAATTCACCTAACCTGCACATCTTTGGACTGTGGGAGGAAACCAGAGCACCCGGAGGAAACCCACGCAGACACGGGGAGAATGTGCAAACTCCACACAGTCAGTCGCCTGAGTTTTAGGGTAAGGGATAGCAGATCTAAAACAAAGGTGTTGAGCAATTACAACTCTCAAAGAGTCAGGAATCTGGGAAATTAATGACCCCAGATTGTGTCGAAGGCCAGGACAGTAAATTGATTTAAGGAAGAGATAGATAGGTTTGATGGATTATAGGGAGTGGGCAGGAAAGTGAAGTTGAGTCTGAGGTGAGATCAGCCATGATGATACAAAATGGCAGACCAGATTCAAGGGGCTGAATGGCCTATGCCTGCTCCTAGTCCTTATGTTTTTATGTTCTTATGTCACCTGGTCCATATGTCGCAGAATTTGTAGATTGCGCATTGGACTTAACAGCAATCTCCAAATCTATCAAACCAGAGTTATTCTTAATCCCAGCCAAGAACAAGGAGGGAGTTTGAAAGCCATATGCAGTTGTAAAGTCTCATACACGATAATACAAGAATGATCTGATCTTAGCGGTGTTGGTGAAAGAATAACTAATATTGGGAAGAAATATCCTGTTCTTCTTCAAATTAATGCCATGACATCTTCCATTTAGTGTGTGAGGGAAAAGTTCTTCACTTTATAGATGGTTGGTTAATGAAATGCCATTATTTATGAAAGGCTGTGGAAGGAAAAGCCAAGGAAGTATAGACCAGTGAGCCTTATGTCATTGGTGGGTACGTTGTTGGAGGTGTTTCTGAGGGACAGGACTTACATGCGTTTGGAAAGGCAAGGATGGATTTGGGATGGTCAACATGACTTTGTGTATGAGAAATCATGTCTCACTAACTTCATTGAGTTTTTTGAAGAGGTGACAAAGAAGATCGATGAAGGCAGAGTAGTGGATGTTGGCTATATGGACTTCAGCAAAGCATTTGGTAAGGTTCTGCATGGTAGACTGGTTTTCAAAAATAGATCACATGGGATCTGGGGGAGCTAGCCAAGTAGATATAAAATTGGCTTGAAGGTAAACAGACAGAGGGTGGTGGTGGTGGGTTGCTTTTCGGACTAGAAGCCTGTGGCCAGAGGTGTGCCACAAGGATCGGTACTGGGTCCACAGCTTTTCATCCTTTGTATGAAGATTTGGATGTGAATATAAGAGATATGGTTAATAAGTTTGCAGATGATACTGAAATAGGTGGTGCAGTGAACAGCGAAGAATGTTACCTCAGAATACAACGGGATCTTGATCAGATGGGCCAATGGGCCGAGGAGTGGAAGATGGAGTTTAATTTAGATAAATGTGAGGTGCTGCATTTTGATAAGGCAAACCACGGCAGGACTAATACACTTAATGGTCGGACCCTGGGGAGTGTTGCTGAACAAAGAGATCTCGGGGTGTAGGTACATAGTTCCTTGAAAGTGGTATCTCAGGTAGACAGGATGGTGAAGAAGGCATTTGGCACGCTTGCCTTCATTGGTCAGAACAATGAGTAAAGGAGTTGGAAATTCACGTTGCGGCCGTACAGGTCATTAGTGAGGCCACTTTTGGAATGTTGCATACAATTCTGGTTGCCCTTCAATGGGAAAAATGTTGTGAAACTTGAGAGGGTTC
Source organism: Chiloscyllium punctatum (assembly GCF_047496795.1). NCBI lineage: Eukaryota > Metazoa > Chordata > Chondrichthyes > Orectolobiformes > Hemiscylliidae > Chiloscyllium > Chiloscyllium punctatum. The sequence goes on along the minus strand of NC_092780.1, from coordinate 10,774,974 downwards.
AGAAAAGATTTACAAGGATGTTACCAGGACTGGAGGGAGAGGCTGAATAGGTGAGGCTATTTTCCCTGGAGCATCAGTGGCTAAGGGGTGACCTTATAGAAATTTATAAAATTGTAAGGGACCTGGTTAGAGTGAATAGCCAAGGTGAGGGAGTCAAAAACTTGAGGGCATAGGTTTAAGCTGAAAGGGGAAGGATTTAAAAGGGATCAGAGGAGCAATGTTTTCATGCAGAGGCTGGTGCATGTATGGAATGAACTGCCAGAGGAAGTGGTGGAGGCTGGTAAAATTACAAGGTCTAAAAGTTATTTGGATGGATACATGAATAGGAATGCTTTAGTGGGATATGGACCAAATTCTGGCAAATGGGACTGGATTAGGTTAGGATATCTAGTCGGCATGGACGAGTTGGAGCAAAGGGTCTGTTTCCATGCTGTACAACTCTACGACTCTATTGTCCTATGTGAAAAATGGCAGTGAGGGATTTCTCAGTGATATGGTGGAGTCTCAGCCTAGATTGAAGCAGCATATATTTCCTTAAATTAGCAGAACAACGCTGCAAGGTTTTTAGCTTCATTGACAGACTGGTGAACCATGTCTGAAAAGGCAATGGAAGCAGATTCACTTAGAACTACCAAAAGTGAGTAAGGTAATGTTTAAACACAAAACAAATTCAGGCATTTCCGGGGAAGGGATGCGGGAGCAAATCTGATTGGAGAGCTCTTTCAAAGAGCCAGTACTGGTATGACAGGCTGAATGGCCTCCTGTGTAGCCGATTCCATGTTGCTGAGTCACGGAGTGGGTAGTTTTAATGTTCAATCTCTTGTTTCTCCCAGGGTGATCCTGGAAGTATCACACTTCAGCTCAGTGTCCACAGGACAAGAGAAAATGTCTGCCACAGTGGAATGCTGACACCCAGTTGCGTGGGAACACACCAAATTGAGAATTTGCTGTGCTGCAGCCACAGCAGAATAGCCCACCTAGTGGTCATTGTCTAGGATCACATGAGAAGCATGTGACTTGAGATGAGGTAACAGGGAACTCATGCAGAACCTTACACTGGTAAGTAATAATACTTTCAGGAGACGATGAGAGACATTCGCTCAAACCAAAATGTAGAGGGAGAATTTCAAAGGAAAATAATTCAATCAGTTTCCAAACGATTGCTCAAGCACCCAGGCATCTCAAATCTTAATGCTCTTTAGAGAAATTGCCAAGAGAACTTTCTTTCAGTCAACATATTTTAATGTTATCTTTTGTAGAATTACTAAAGCTTTTAAAGTTTGTGATTAAGACGATCCAGAACTAAAATAGATTAAAATAAATGTATCTGTCCATAATGCATTGAAATCATTGAGTTCTTAAGTTTTGGGGCTGAACCAATCGTTTGGGCCAATATTCCAGCGTGGCATTGAGGGACCCTACACTTTTGGTGGTGACTTCTTTCAGATGAGGCACCGGGTATCTCACGATTTATTTTATTGTTGTTTGTATGAGCTTATAGATTGTCTTTTACATTGCAATTTCAACTACACATTGAATGTAGTCACTTGTAGCAATGCATTTAAAATCTGGAATTTCTAAAAGTGTCTTACTCCTTAAACTTCTAAATTCCAGAGAGTGTGATCTTGGCTTGTTTAAATTCTTCTCATAACTTTGGGGCACAGTGATCATTCATAAATCCCTCAAAGACCAATGTATCCTTCCTAAAATCAGGATTCAGAGCTGCTCACAGTGCTTAGGGCCAAACTAGATCTTTAGGTTTCATGTGAGCTATGACGACAAATGATAGAGTCTAGGTTTAATAAATTATTTAACCATGACTCCCCACCTGCAGCAATCACTCACTCACTCACTGCTGCACTGCAGTATCAGTTCAAGTGATGTGCTCAACTTCCATAGAGGGAATTAAACCAGCAATCTTCCTGACCCAAGACCAAAATATCAACCTTGACTTTAATTTGCATGTAAATAGCACTTAAACAAATCTATTGTGGTAATCATTATGAAAGCTTGAATTTATATAGCTCTTTTCATGATTACTGGATGTTCCACGTGCATTACTTCCAGTGAAGTATTTTTGAAGCACAGGTATCAAAATGTAATGAAATAATGACAATCTATCTGTATTGGAGGTAAAAACAATAACTGCAGATGCTGGAAACCAAATACTGGATTAGTGGTGCTGGAAGAGCACAGCAGTTCAGGCAGCATCCAACGAGCAGCGAAATCGATGTTTCGGGCAAAAGCCCGATGAAGGGCTTTTGCCCGAAACGTCGATTTCGCTGCTCGTTGGATGCTGCCTGAACTGCTGTGCTCTTCCAGCACCACTAATCCAGTAACTTATCTGTATTGCACACTCTCAAGTCCCACAAACAGCAATGTGATAATGACCAGACTAGAGAACCTGTTTCTGTGGTACTGATTTAAAGATAAACATTGACCAGAATGCTGAGGATAATGTCCCTGCTCTTCTTCAAAATGATGCCATGTGACCTGTTACATTTGTCTGAGGGGACAGATGAATTCTGAAGAAGAGTCATACAAGTCATGAAATGTTTAACTCTCTTTCCCTCTCCACAGGTGCTGCCAGACCTGCTGAGCTTCTCCAGCACTTTCTGTTTTAGGACAGATGGAGACTTAGTGTGATGCCTCATCCAAAAGATTGCACCTTTTGACACTGCAACTCTCCCTCAGCACTCACACTCCAGATATTGGCTCTTAGTGAGACCTGAACCCACAGACATCCGACTCAAGCCCACTCCAGCCTTCAACATAATCATGCCTGATCATCCAACTCAGTTCCCTGTTCCTGCTTTCTCCCTCATACCCATTGACCCCTTCTTGAACGCATTCAGTACTTTAACCTCAATCGCTTTCTGTAGCGGAGAATTCCACAAGCTCACCATTCTCTGGATGAAGAAATTTCTCAATATCTCAGTCCTAAATAGCCCATATTCTTAGACTATGACCCAGGTGATTAAACCATGCTTTTATAGAGTCATAGTGTCATACAGCATGGAAACTGATCCTTTAGTCTAATCTGTCCATGCTGACCATGCAACTACGAAGCAATAAAGTGCATTGTTATAAACTTTTTCTTGAAATAAAGCTGCATTATTTGAAGGAACAATCAAAGCACACAGTTTAATTTAAAAAGCAAAGATACTCAACATAGCCGTCTGTGGATAAATGATGTTTTTACTCACCGTCCTCCATTGGTGGTGACATACTGGTGGTAATGCTCTGTTTGAGCTGGCCAGTAATGCTCAGTCTGGTTGTGCCAATACAACATGGTGTTTCTATGTATTTCCAGGGTGGAAAAGTTTCAAGGGCAAACAGAGGCTTGCTGGGCGTCTGAAGGAGCTGGAACCTGAGCACCCGCACCCTTGTCCTTATATTCTGCAAGCTGTGCCTTTCAACAGGTGCAGTGGGAGGAGAGTGGGTGGAAAGTTCTACACAACAATTTACATGCAAATAGAAGAGAAGCAGTCCCCTGGGGCACTGCAATAAAACAGTATTTCAGGTAAATGATCAGTCCACGCCCAGGGAAAGCCTGGCCTCAGCCCAAAATGTTGCTGCAACAGCTTGACTCAAATCCCCAGAAACAAGAAAGTTTCAGTGCTGCATTTTGCAAAGAAGAGTACTTTTGGTTTTGGATTGAACCTAATTTTTGATTTTCTCTTCATTTTGTCCCACTTTATTTCTTCGGTTTGCAGGTTATTGTTGGCAATATTTGCAGAGAAACATTTTAGTTGATGCACTGCCTGCTGTTTCCACAGGGAAGCTGAACAGTTTAAACTAAGTTGGTAAAATAATTGGAGCAGAAAGAATGTCGAGTTCTTAAAATATTTAATCACTCATTTTGAGTCAATAGATCTTCTACTCTTTTGGATCTGTATTTCTTCCAGCTCATCATTTTTAATGGATCCTTTACTTGTATAAATATTCCCGGACGCTGTCCTCTTACCATTGTCTGCTGGTAATTACACTTCAGAAACTGCATCAGAAAATCTTTAGGATCCTGCCTAGGTCCAGAGTATGTAAACCAATACTCCTGTGCAGCACCGAGGGAGTGCTACATTGTCAGAAGAGTCTTCTTTGGACTGGGATGTTAAACCCAGAAAATACAAGCAGAAGTAGGCCATTCAGCCCTTCAAGCCCACTCCAGCCTTCAACATAATCATGCCTGATCATCCAACTCAGTTCCCTGTTCCTGCTTTCTCCCTCATACCCATTGACCCCTTCTTGAACACATTCAGTACTTTAACCTCAATCGCTTTCTGTAGCGGAGAATTCCACAAGCTCACCATTCTCTGGATGAAGAAATTTCTCAATATCTCAGTCCTAAATAGCCCATATTCTTAGACTATGACCCAGGTGATTAAACCATGCTTTTATAGAGTCATAGTGTCATACAGCATGGAAACTGATCCTTTAGTCTAATCTGTCCATGCTGACCATAATCCCAAACTGAACTAGCCCCACCTGCCTGCCCATATGCCTCCAAACCTTTCCTATTCATGTACTTATCCAAATTATCGTTTAAACATTTTAACTGTATCCACACCCACCACTTCCCCAGAAAGTTCATTCCCACATGTGAACCAACCCTGTATAAATAATTTCCCTTCCATTTCTTTTTAAAATCTCTCTCCTTTCACCTTAAAAATGTGCGCCCTAGACTTGAAATCCTCCAGCCTAGGAAAAAGACAACTTCCATTAATCCTATCTATATCTCTCATTATTTTATAAACCTTTATCAGGCCACCTTTCAACTTCCTATGCTCCAGTGAAAAAAGTCCCACCCCATCCAGCCTCTCTTTACAACTCAAACTTTCCATACCTGGCAACATCCTGGTGAATCACTTCTGAATCATCTCCAGCTTGATAATATCCTTCCTATAACTGGGTGACCAGAACTGGACACAGTACTCCAGAAGTCCTGTACAACCTCAACATGACATCCCAGCTCCTATAGCCAAAGGTCTGAGCAATGAAGGCAAGCATGCTGAACACCTTCTTAACCACCCTGTCTATATGTGACTCAAACTTCAAAGAAAAGGAATTATGTACCTGCACCCCTAGGTCCCTCCATTCTAGAACACGACCCAAGGCCCTGACATTAACTGGATAAGCCCTGCCCTTGTTTGTTGTACCAAAATGCAATACCTTGCATTTATACAGATTGAACTTCGTCTGGTGTTTTGCAGCCATTGACCAATTTGATCAAGATCCCTTTGTAATGTTAGAAAACCTTCTTCACTGTCTGCTATGGCACTAGTTTCGGTGTCATCCACAAACTTACTAGCCATGCCTTCTATATTCTCATTTGGGAAATCTGACTTTACATCTTGTTTTGTGGCTTGTGATTGCAGTTTGTTTGATAATGCTACTGTGAAGATGCCTGGGGTGTTTGGCCGTGTTAATGATCTGTACAGTTGCAAGTTGTAATGGGCCCTAGTGCTCACTTTGTTCCCACAGTAGGTAAAGAGCACAATATGCAATGAGCCACACAGTGCTGAAGATCCAAATTTGATTCCCAGCCTGTGTTAGAAATTGTCTGGTTTCAGGATAGCAATTATCTGGAAAGTTAGCAAACAATCAAGTTCCTGATCATTATCCCACTGAAAAATTCAATCTATGCTGTCATGCGAGTGGTCTTTGTCTTGATGCTTTACTCGATGGAATAAAATGCTGGAACTCTGCTGGACATATTTGGTGATTCGTTTGAGTGAGGTATCAGCAAGGTCCAGGGTCCTGTGGAACCTGGTCTTAGCCAAGTGCTCCAACTTGACAAAAACTAGTGCAGAGAAACCTTGATTATCCAAACATCAATTATCTGAATTTCAGGTTATCTGAACAAGATCTCAAGGTCCCGTAAAAATGGCATTAGGCAACTCAGTATCCTGTTATCAGTTAAACTGCATTGTGGTATGCATTGCCAGATAACTGAGGCATGTTCGGATAACCAGCACTCATTAATTACTGCTTGTTTATGATCCGAACAATCAATTAACTAAATAAAATACTCCCTGCCTGTCTCATTCGGATACTCAAGGTTGTTCTGTTTTGGCTATCTCTTCTGTCTCCTGGCTGAGCAACACGTCAGTTTGGAAATTGTCATCCTTGTTTTCAGATCCCTGTGGCTTTGTCCCTCCTTCAAGCCCACAGTTCTCCCAGGAATGTGCTTCTCAAATTCTGGGTTCTCATTCGTCCCTGGTTTCAATTGTTCCACCAATGGCAGCCAAGACCTAATCTCTGAGATTCCCTTTGTAAAGATTTCCACCTGCCCTTCCTCCTCTCCGCGATCAAACTTTTAATCTTCTGCCCTGCTTGCTCCTGTTGTTGCTCCTCTCCCTCAGAACGTCAATGCAAATTCTTTATGCCCTCTCTGCTGCAAGAAAAATACTTCCAACTTCTCTCATCCATCCACATAAGTCCCTTGTCCTTGGGATTTGAGGAAATCTCCTTTGCACCCACTCCAAGACTCTTACACCCGGCTGTCATGTCTCTGACTCCAGCTGGACTACTTTGTTTCCAGAAAATGGCCAGTGAATACCACATACACTTCAGGATTTAGTTTTGAAAAAGATATTTGTTGCAAATTCCTTGCCATTTCCCCACTGTGGGTCTACCTCCAGCATGTAGACTGCAGTGGTTCAAGGAGCCAGCTGTTTCTACGTCTTATGATCTTATACTCCACAACGACCTGTTGGAGGAGCAGCGCTCTGAAAGCTAGTGTTTCCAAATAAACCTGTTGGACTATAATCTGGTGCTGTGTGATTTTTAACTTTGTACACCCCAGCCCAACACCAGCATCTCCAAATCTTAAATATACTCAATAGCCTGCACTATCTGGTAAATGAACCCAGTTCACCAGAATGGAAATCTTACATGATACCACTGTTCCAGAGTCCATTACTGTCACTCAGTGGTGACATAACTAATGAAACTGGCTGCTTTTTTATCCCTGCTGATATGTACATTGTACAACCTCTGGCATATGACTTGGGTTTGCCTGCTTGGTAGTTTTCCTTGCTCAGGAATCTGCTTCTTCTGACAGGTTGGTTTGACAAATGTGCAGGTCAAAGTAGAGTTTGGAGTTGATACCCACAGATACCCGATGGGGTAGCTGTTTTCCCAGAATCAAACTTTCATGACACTTCTTGAATGTAGTACTGTCATTGGTCCCCACCAATAACCACCCAACTGTGCTGGAATGCACTAATAGATTGATGCTTGATAAGGAAGATGGGTGAGCACAGGAGGGTGGGAGTGAGGTGAACACAACATCAGACCATTGGTCTAGTGGTCTAGAATGTTCATGAGCAGGGAATGGTCACTTGGAAAGTCAGACAACCTCTGATCGCAGGATGACTCTGAATCTTCAAGAGGGGTAGAAATATTGGAGAGAGAAGTTATAACGAGTAGTGCATGCAGAATAGTGACCATTTATTATTATTTGTGAATTGACGCTGCTACTACATCTCATTCTTGTTGAATAAAGTACACAGAACATCAGTCTTCTGATTTGAAGAAATGCTTTTGCCATATGCTGACATACATGGAAGGGTTAATTCTGTGAATGGTCATCCCTTTAAAAATGACTTACTCTGGCGTCTGCTACAATGATCTATTGTACAAAGGATCTATCCAGTGGAATCAGTATGTTCTGCATGATTGTGCTCAAGGGTAAACATAACAGGTATTTACATCCAAATAATAGGTATCAGGTTCTAAATATCAAAGAGCTTTTTCTCTAAACTGGGAATTACCATGTGATACAGCTTCATGTAGAAAGTATCACAAGAGACAAGAAAGCTCCTTCAGCTGGATGTTTAAGTGTGTAGGCTATAAGAGATATCCTTTACCTGAAGGTATTGACTCTTGTTGTCCAGTGGTAACCTAATTGTCCATTTAGCCAGTATGTGTCTGGGCACTGACTCTTCTCAGGCCAGTTGGCTACTGACACCATTGAAGGTGAACCCAATTTTCATCCAATATGGACATTTTGTGTTGGGGGCCATTGAGCACAGACCAGGAGTAGGAATCCAGCACATTTATCAAAGGGTAGTTTATAATATGGATGAGAATATGTATCAGAGACTTTGAACTGCATGCTTCATCACAACAGCATAATCACCAATAACTCTGTTGTCTACTAATCACTAACTAACGAATGTGATTGTCCCTCGGTGACAGATTCTGTGGATGCTTGTGTGGCTGATGAGTCTGATCCTGGAGCCTCATCCCTGACCACACATGTGGCGGGTATTTCCAGGTGTAGGATTGGTTCTTGGCCTTGAGATTGTTGGCATTGCTTTCTCCACTTCCTTTTATGTACTTCCTCCTGCTGACAGGTGCTCTCAAAGAATTGTGACACTTCATACAAAAGGTTGCTCCAAGTCAGTTTTTTTTTGAATGAGGATCTTCCACACATTCACGTCTTTGTTACATTTCTTGAAGGACACCTTCATGTAGTCTTTGAAATGCTTCCTTTGTCCTCCATTCTTGAGTTGTGCAAAAATTTGCTTTGGTGGTCAGGACTCAGGCATGCTAAGCATGGAACTGTCTCATTGAAGTTGGTTTCGGATGAAGGTGGTCTCAGTGCTGGTGCTGTTAGCTGCTTCAAGGGCACTGATGTAAGTACGCCCAGATGATGCAGAGAATTCACCTCAAACAATGTTATTGGTGGTTCTGAGGCAGCATCTACATGTAGTCCAAGTTTTGGAGTCATAAAAATGGGTTCAGAGGATAACACAAGGACCTTGGTGCTTGCAGATTGGATGCGATGTTGAATCTCCAGAACAATGTCAGCCCTAGATGTAAGATAGCTACCCAGGTAGTGAAGATGTTCCACATTTAGGAGGGTTTCTCCATTAACCTTACTGGAAGGATAGACCGGAACCTGACCTGGGACAGTTTGATGAAGGATTTGGGTCTTCTTGAGGCTGAGGCTGAGACCAATTCTTTGGTATGCTTCCATGTAGACCTTTACGTAAGGCATGTTGATTATTTGAGAGCAGAGCTGACATGGTCAATTGTGTACTGAAGATCCACAAGCAAGGTCAGAGTCATATTCGCCTTGGCTTTCAATGGGTTGAGCGTGAGGTCCTGTCCATTCTGCTGAGAACGTCCACACCAATGGGAAGCTTGGTCTTGACAAGATGAAGATGGAGAAAACGGTGGATATGATGACTTGCCCCTAGTCTTGACCACAAAGGTCTGTCATATTACCATTAGTGAGGACTGTCATCTACATCACGGTGGCACAGTGGTTAGCACTGCTGCCTCACAGCGCCTGAGACCCGGGTTCAATTCCCGCCTCAGGCGACTGACTGTGTGGAGTTTGCACGTTCTCCCCGTGTCTGCATGGGTTTCCTCCGGGTGCTCCGGTTTCCTCCCACAGTCCAAAGATGTGCAGGCCAGGTGAATTGGCCATGCTAAATTGCCCATAGTGTTAGGTAAGGGGTAAATGTAGATGTAGGGGTATGGGTGGGTTACGCTTCGGCGGGGCGGTGTGGACTTGTTGGGCCGAAGGGCCTGTTTCCACACTGTAAGTAATCTAATCTAATCTAATCTAATCTAATCTTATCATGGAAGGGACAGAGAATGTTGATGAATTTCACTGGACAGCCAACCTTGAACAAGGTCTTCCCGAATGCTTGAGTCAAAAGCCTTGATCAGATCAATGAAGGCCAATAGGGTCATTGGTATTGTTCCTGGCATTTTTTATTGGAGTTGCTGAGCTGTGAAAATCATGCCCATAATTCCACGTTTGAAATTCTCACTAGCTTTCAGGAAGGATCTCGTCCGAGGCTGGGAGAAAGTGCCTCACAAGGCTTCAAGTGATGATAAGAGTAGGGAGGTTCATCGGGGATGACTACACTTCTTGAGAACAAAGCCCCAGGATGCTATTCCAACAAATGAACTTTGCAAAGTTTAATCACCAAACCATTGAGGGAATATACATCTGGTCATTCAGTATTAATTTGTAAAATGCGACTTTGTGAAGGTAAAGGAAGATGTGGCATTCCTATAACACCTTTCTTGACCTTAGGAGATCCAGCCAAAAAAAGTAGTTTTAAAATATTATGGGGTTTTGTTTGCAATGTGGGAAATATAATAGCCAATTCACTTAGAGCAAGTTATTACAAGCATCAAAGTGACATTCATGAGTTGGTTTGTTTTGGTGAGTGATAAATATTGACCTGGACTCCAAGCAGAACTTTGCTGCGAGTCTTCAAAATAGTGTCATGAGATCTTTTTATGCTGATCTCAGAGGGATCAAAGAACATAGAGCAGTACAGCACATGAGCAGGTCCTTCATCCCAGCATGGCTGTGCCAATCATGCTGCCATTTCAACTAATCCCATCTGCTTCAACGTGATATGTATCCTTCTATTCCCTGTCTGTTCATGTGCCTGTCTAAACTTCTCTTTGACTTTGCTAACAAATCTACAATCCTCCTGTGCTTCTCCAGAATCCAAGGATTTTTGGAAATTATAACTATCTCTGCAGCGACCTCTTTTAGGATCATCAAATGCAAGCCAACAGGGCCAGGGGACTTATCCACCTTTGGCCCCATTAGTTTGTCTAATTCTACTTCTCTAGCAGTTAAACGTCTTCTCTAAATCTTCTTTAGATCTTGTACACGAGATACAGGAGGGATGAGAGAAGTAATGTTTTTACAGAGTATGTGGCAAGGACCTGGAACTCGGAGTACATGAGAGTGGTGGCAGTGCAGGCAATTAGTGATTCCAATAGGAAATTTGATGGTAACTTGAGTGAACTAAATTACAGGGCAATGGGATTACAGCAGGGCTATAGGGTTATAGCAGGGCTATGGGATTACAGCAGGGCTGTGGGTTATAACAGGGCAATGGGGTTACAACAGGGCAATGGGGGTACAGCAGGGCTATGGGGTTACAGCAGGGCAATGGGGGTACAGCAGGGCTATGGGGTTACAGCAGGACAATGGGGATACAGCAGGGCAATGGGGATACAGCAGGGCTATGGGGTTACAGCAGGGCAATGGGGATACAGCAGAGCTATGGGGATACAGCAGGGCAATGGGGATACAGCAGGGCAATGGGGATACAGCAGAGCTATGGGATTACAGCAGGGCAATGGGGATACAGCAGGGCAATGGGGATACAGCAGAGCTATGGGGTTACAGCAGGGCAATGGGGATACAGCAGGGCAATGGGGATACAGCAGAGCTATGGGGGTACAGCAGGGCAATGGGGATACAGCAGAGCTATGGGGTTACAGCAGGGCAATGGGGATACAGCAGGGCAATGGGGATACAGCAGAGCTATGGGGTTACAGCAGGGCAATGGGGATACAGCAGGGCAATGGGGATACAGCAGGGCTATGGGGGTACAGCAGGGCAATGGGGATACAGCAGGGCAATGGGGATACAGCAGAGCTATGGGGTTACAACAGGGCAATGGGGTTACAGCAGGGCAATGGGGTTACAGTAGGGCAATTGAGATACAGCAAGGCTATGGGGTACAACAGGGCAATGGGGATACAGCAGGGCTATGGGGTTACAACAGGGCAATGGGGTTACAGCAGGGCAATGGGGTTACAGTAGGGCAATTGAGATACAGCAAGGCTATGGGGTACAACAGGGCAATGGGGATACAGCAGGGCAATGGGGCTATTACTGATGAAGGGCTTTTGCCCGAAACGTCGATTCTCCTGCTCCTTGGAAGCTGCCTGAACTGCTGTGCTTTTCCAGCACCACTCTAATCTATGGAGTTACAGCAGGGCTATGAGGTTACAGCAGGGCAATTGGGTTACAGCAGGGCTATGGAGTTACAGCACGGGTATGGGACACTGGCTGAATTGCTCTATAGAGAACCAATGTGCCAAATGACCTCCTTCTACATAATAACACCCTATGTTTTGATCACACTGGACAAGATGCAGTCACTGGCATCAGCGTTACAAATCCAAATTATCAAAGGGTTGCAGGTACATTTGCAGTTTCTCTGTTAACTTGTCCAGTCTGCAGGGCAAACTAGATGGAGCCAAGACTTATCTAGTACCATATGCATTCAGGATGCAATCCATTCTGTATCATAAAATCAATATTTGCATCTGCAGGTTTTCTGATTTCAGTGCCGGTGACACATGCTATCCCATTGGCTGAGACTTTTCAATAGTGCTGTCTGTTATGAGTTTCCTTTCATTGTGATAAGAGCCATTGCTTACACTCTTTTCCTCTGTCTCCACGTTACACACACTGTTTTGGAAACATGGTGGCTTGAGACTGTGTTTACATTACAAATACCAGTAAGTGTAACAGAGTGAGATTCAACGGTAAGTTCCTCCCGAATACAGTGGATACAATCTCATCCAGTTACAGCTGGAACTCTTAACCTCAGACACTGGGCAACAGCTCCAACATCCTGGAATATTGTGTCCAATTCCAGGCACCGCACTTTAGAAAGGATGTCAAGGACTTGGAGAGGGGACAAAAGAGATTTACCAGAAATGTACAAGAGGATGTAAAATTGGCTGAGTGATAGGGAACAGAGAATAATGGGCAATGGATATTTTTTGGGCTGGAGGAAAGTTTGTAGAGGACTTCCCCAGAGGTCAATATTGGAACCCTTGCTTTTCCTGATACTTTAATAATAAAATGCAAGAGGCAGGTTTGCAGAAGGCACAAAACCTGGTAGAATTGTGAGCTGTGAGTAGGACAATGTGCAGCTCCAAAAGGACATTGACAAGTTGGTGGAATGGATGGATGGGTGGTAGGTGGGAGAAGTGTAATGTGATATGTTTTGTTTGAAAGGACATTGAAAGACAATAAAAAATAGAGCATGAGTTCTGAAGGGGGTGTACGAGCAGAGGGAACTGGGTGCATATGGACACTGATCATTCAAAGTGTCAGGATAAGCAGTGAGAGCAGAAAGTAAAGCATACAGTATCTGCTTTATTAATCCAGGTATGGAGTAAGGAGAGGATTTTGAATTTGTCTAATACGTTTATTCGGCAGCAGCTGGAGTATTGTGTGCAGTTCTAGGTTGCATATTGTAGGAAAGTTACAAATGCATTGTTGAGAGCGCAGGAGCAATGGTTTTAGGATTGAGAAACTTCAGATCTGAGGATACATTGAAGAAATTAGGCCTGTTCTCCTTGGAGAGATGAATGCTCAGAGGAGATCTGATAGAGTTTTTCAAAAGCATGAGTGGGCTGGATAGAGTAGGCAGGATGAAACTGCTCTGACTTATGAAAGGATAAAGAACAGGGGGGCATAGGTTTATCGTGATTTGCAAACAAAGCATGAGAAATAAACATTTAGCCTCAGAATGAGTTCAGTATGGAATGTACTGCCTGGAAGTGCTGTGGAGGCAGGTTCAGTTGAAGCATTCCAGAAGGGAATTGGATGATTATCTGGATAGGAATAAGGTGCAAGGGTTTGTGGAAATGTCAGGAAATAGGTACTAGGTAATGATCCTCATTTACTGAGCCAGTGCAAGCATCAGGGCCGAATGGTTCCCTTCCGTGCTATAACACTTCGGCGATTCCATAATTCTGAGATGAAGGACTTCACTTTTATAAGGACACTGGGGAAGCTGGGTTTGTTCTCCCTGGAGCAGCAGGGAAGATTTGGTGTTCAAGACCATGAAGGGTTTTGACATAATAAATAAGGAGGAAATATTTCCAGTGGCAGGAATGTCTCTAACTGGAGGACTCAGGTTTAAGATCATGTGCAAAAGTGCGGAAGATGAGATACTGAAAACCATCTTTATCCTGCGAATTGTGAAACCCGTGATGCCCTCTCTGAAAGGCTGGTAGAGGCAAATCCAATAATAAATCACCAAAGATCCTTACTCAGTACCTTCCAAACTTACAACCACTTCCAACTAGAAAGCCAAGGGCAACCGATACATAGGAGTGCTACCATTTGCAATTTCCTCTCCAAGACACTCACCATCCTGACTTGGAAATATATCTCCGTTTCTTCAGTGGTGCTGGGTCACAACCTGGAATTCTCTCCCTTAAAACATTGTCGGTCAACCCACAGCACACGGACTCAGCGGTTCAAAGAGGCAGCTCTCCACCACCACCTTCTCGGGGACAACCAGGAATGGGAAATAAATGCTGGCCTAGCCAGTGACGCTGACATCTCATGAGTGACTAAAAAAGATTAACTTTCAAAGGGATTTGCATAAATCGTTGAAAGGGTGAGAAAACATTATATGGCTGTGGGGATTGAGCAGGGTGTGGGTAGCTCCCTCAGTAGATCAAATGACCCTTATTTCCCCTGTCTCACTCCAAGATCCAATTTTTTTTTATCACTGAGCACCACCTCCCGGGCAAGGGATCCCAAATTTCCTGAGAAAGTGCTTCTATGTCAGAGCTAACGTCTTTTGGATGAGACATGAAACCGGGTAGATGACAAGGATCCCTCAGCAAACATTTACAGAACAACAGAGTGACCTCCTGGTGTCCTGGCCAGTAACTAGCACTCAATCAATGCTATTGAAAATAGATGATCCTGGTCACGCATCGCATCCAGTTTGTGGGATCTTGCTGTGCAAGTCTCTTCGCTGTTGCAGGACCTCAGGCTGCCCTGATGTTGTGTAAAGTGGTACATCTCTGCAGTATCATGGCTGAGGTATTTTTCATTTTCAATTCCTAACTTTCATGGATCTCAGAACGTTGAGTTTTGAGGTGGACGACCAGGGAGGTATTGCATTCAGAACATCAAGGCCATTTGCTTTAATCATTCAGTACTGGGAGCTCTGATCCAATCTTGAACCTCTCTCCATCTAACCCTCATTATATGTTCCCACTTGTTTCTCATTCATTTGTGCATCGGGCTCCCCCTTACATTTATTGGTGCCACTTATAACAGCTGCTCCTTGGAGTAGCAAGGGCGATTTTTTTGTTGAATCTTTTAACTTGCTACTAACTTTTTATCTTTTCAATTGCTTTGGTCCCTCACTTCCACCCTACCTTCCTGCTTTCCGTCACCACCCCCCAACACATCTAAAGACACTGACTTGTTAAAGAAAGCAGCTCACCACCCCCACTGTCTCAAGGGGAATTAAGCATGGGCATTGACCAAAACTAGAGGTGTAGTGGACAGTGAAGAAGGTTGCATTAGATCACAATAGGATCTTGATCAGATGGGCCAATGGGCTGAGAAATGGCAGATGGAGTTTAATTTAGATAAATGTGAGGTGCTGCATTTTGGGAAAGCAAATCAGAGCAGGACTTATACACTTAATGGTAAGGTCCTAGGGAGTGTTGCTGAACAAAGAGACCTTGGAGTGCAGGTTCATAGTTCCTGGAAATTGGAGTCGCAGGTAGATAGGATAGTGAAGAAGGCATTTGATATGCTTTCCTTTATTGGGCAGGTTTTGAGTATAGAATTTGGGAGGTCAGGTTGTGGCTGTACAGGACATTGGTTAGGCCACTTTTGGAATATTGTGTGCAATTCTGGTCTCCTTCTTATCAGAAGGATGTTGTGAAACTTGAAAGGGTTCAGAAAAGATTTACAAGGATGTTGCCAGAGTTGGAGGATTTGAGCGATAGGGAGAGGCTGAATAGGCTGGGGCTGTTTTCCTTGGAGCTTCAGATGCTGAGGGGTGACGTTATAGAGGTTTATAATATCAGGAGGTGCATGGATAGGATAAATAGACAAGGTCTTTTCCCCGGAGTGGGGCAGTCCAGAACTAGAGGGCATAGGTTTAGGTTAAGAGGGGAAAGAAATGAAAGAGACCTAAGGGGCAACTTTTTCGTGCAGAGGGTGGTGCGTGTATGAATGAGCTGCCTGAAGAAGTGATAGAGGCTGGTACAATTGCAACATTTAAAAGGCATCTGGGTGGGTATATGAATAGGAAGGGCTTGGAGGGATATGGACCGGGTGCTGGAAGGTGGGACTAGAGAAGGTTGGGATATCTGGTCAGCATGGATGAGTTGGACCAAAGGGTCTGTTTCGTGCTGTACATCTCTATGACTCTATTACTGCTCGTCCAGCCTGTGACACCCTCACCCTGCGAATGAATAATTTTAAAAAGCCTGTACTGCTGCCTGCGACATCGAGACTAGAAATCTTCCTTCAAGTGATCATTTCGCAGGAATGATCTCGGTTGGCATTCAACCACAGGAGACACCACACTTGTTCCATTCTTGCCGGGAGGGGGGCTTTCCCGCACAAATCCCTGGATGAGGATCTGAAACAGAAATCTTACAGAAATCTGATGCTGAAAACCTGGCTGATTATCCGCCGCTCTCTAACCAGGGCCCGTTGTAGCTTCCCAACCCGAATTCAACAGGAAAGGGATTGAATGTGGGACCACACGAGTTTTAACATAGCTTTCTCTCTCTCTCTCTCTCTCTGTCTCTCATACAGACACACACTCTGTCTCTGCCTCTATATCACTTTGTCTCTAATTGCCATTTGTCCCCTTCTTCTCCATCTTCTCTCCCTTTTGAACAGATTAACGTCAAGATGTTCGAGGAAAGAACTTCAGGGTAAAATCATCATCCTTTGCTGTTGCCACAGTTACAGTGGATGCCCCTGTGTGCCTTCACATGAAGATGGAAAGACAAATGTAGTCCCAGTGTTCACCTTAACAACTGGATTTAATTAAACAGACTTAAAAGATTAAACTCATTCTGGGTACATATACTTTTCAAATGCTCAAGCCAATCACCACCAATGGGTTTGAGAAATCTCTTCCTAATGAGGAATAATAATTCTCATTTTCCTTGAGGATTCCTCTGGGATTCATATTCATTCCCAACCTGTGAAACACACACAAAATAATTATATTTTTATGTTGCTTTCTCTGACAAGTAGAAATAGCTGCAGGTTATTGACTTTAAACCTTTGAGGAAAGAAATCAACTGTACAGCACTGCTTTAATTAACTCCCACCGGGATTCCAAACTTTTATATTCCCTTTGTTCTATTTTAAACACTTGTAGTGAAATTATTCTTTTTTTCATTTTTATTCTATCCCACTTTATCAGTTTAATTCCCTCTTCCATCAGGATCCATCCATTTGAAAGTTGTGACTCTCGTTGTTGCTGGGGCAGAATTCTTCATTGTATTATAACCTTCCATTATAGTTAAGTCACCATAGTCCCAGAGGACCACTGTCTCATTAGAGAGATGACTCATGGTGTGCTTTACCTGAGGGTCACCATACCTGAGGTGAGGGGAGAGAATTATAAGGAGGGACCTCCATTGTAACCTCAACCAGTACAAGAATTGAACTCACACTGGTACATTGCAAACATTACATTACATTGCAAACCAACCACCCAGTCAATTGAGCTAAGTGACCCCCTGTCTTCCTGTTATTGCTGTTGTATAAGGCACAGTGGTTCAGCCATTAGCACTGCTGCCTCACTGTACCAGGACCTGGGTATAATTCTAGCCTCGAGTGATAGTCTGTGTGGAGTTTGCACATTCTCCCTGTGTCTACCTGGGTTTTCTCCAGGTGCTCTGATTTCCTCCCACAGTCCAACGATGTGCAGGTTAGGTGAATTGGCCATGCTAAATTGCCCGTAGTGTTCAGAGATGTGTAGGTTAGATGCATTGGTCGGGGCAAGTGCAGCGTAGTGGGGTGGGTTACTCTTTGAAGGGTTGGTGTGGACTTGCTGGGCCAACTGGCCTGTTTCCACACTGTAGGGATTTTATTCTGAGATAGTTGGCCTGAAACGATCAACTTGGAAGCTTTGGTAACTGATATTTAAATGACTGTCTCTACAAGGCGATAGTCAGTTGTTGGTCTGTATGCTGCAGTGAATAGCCATGTAGCATAGACCTCTTAGGAGATAAAATTTGCTCTTTCCTAGTGTTCATATAGTTATTCATTCTTAAGGTGATGTTACATGCTACCTTACTAATCCACCTGTTGTTACTCAAGTACATGTCGCTTCTGCCAAAAGTGATTAGTGGTTAATTCTGCACCATTAAATATGAGCAAGGCCTATGAACTAATATTAGAAGATGGGTTGGTACAGCATGTCTACCCAAAGGTGGTCCTGGCAGAACCAGGTGGCAGCTATAGACATCTCATACACTGAGTACCTGGTGAAAGCAGATTTACTTCAATTTTGAGGCTAGAACAAATTGCCCAAACTGTAGTGAATGTGTAATCCAGCTCTTGCGATCTTGATAACTCAGTCCCATTTCTTTATCTGAAACGAAAACAGAAATTGCTGGAGAAACTCAGCAGGTCTGGCAGCATCTGTGGAGAGAGAGAAAAACAGAGTTAACATTTCGAGTCCAATGACACTTCTTCCGAATCGCTTTACTCTTCTGACGTTGAGAATCCAGTGTTTTCCTTGTCAGCCTCCCACATTTCGACCAAGGCGTATCCTTTATAAAGTACCTTTAAAAGTCCTAACATTCAAGGTTATGGACCAAATGCTGGTAAATGGGATTAGGTTGAGGTTAAATTTATCTCATGTGTTGGTGCAGACTTGATGGGCTGAAGGGCTTCTTTTGCATTGTGTGATTCTATAAATTTGAGCTTATCCAATTTGCATTGCTCCACATATCCTAACTTTCACCTTGTCCCAAGTAGATTAGCTCGGTGCTTGCTGATCTACATTTCCTCTTGGTGCAGCAATGCCTTGATTTGGAAATTCTCACCCTGGTTTTCAATTTGCTCCAAATATCGCCCCTCCCTCCAAGGAAACTCCACCAGACTGCACATAGGTATAATGGTGGAGCAATGTGGAAGCTACAGACTGGGTTGCTACAAGTCCTTTAATACACTTTGCAAGAAAGGTGCCACTCTTGAAAGTAAACAGAGGACATGCACTAAAGACAATACTAAGGATCTTCAACTCTTTGAGATTTCTGATGCAATGTTGCTGACCAGAAATGTTCATTCTTGTTTGTTGCTCTCGACAACCGCTGCCTGTCCCATTGAGTATTTTCAGCATTTTCTGCTTTTAAAATCTACCACCTTGTGTTAAATAATGAGTTATTGGTGTACTGAGCAAAATTCAGCTGGAGCTCAAAGTTTCTACCCAAGGGATTGTTGATCTTTGCACAGCTGACTCAGTTGCCCTGTTGGTAGCTTGCTGGCCCTTTCAGTAATGCTATCTGTTGTGATTTCCTGTTGGCTATAATAAGAAACATTGCTTATAGTCCCTATGCCTATACAGTGCCTTGTTTCCACGTCACACACACTGTTTTGGAAACATGGTGGCTCGAGACTATGTTTACAGTAAAAACACCAGCATAAGTACGGCACTGTAGAGTGATGAGCAAAGGTGAATGCCGTCCCAATACTGTAGAGAATATCTCAACCAGTTACAACTGAAATTCTCATTTTCAGTTACACACTTCTTTTTGCCATTACTGTAGCACTTAAAGGCCTTGCTTCTTCTCCTGTAGCAACCAATAGCACTGTGAATACTATAAAGATATTGGATACTTCCAGACGGCAGCCAAAATAGTGAAAGCAAGGCCAGAAATGAAAACATTAAATGCTAGGAATCCTTAGCAGCATTCAGAGAAACTGAGCTCATATTTCAGGTTAGTGACTTTCTCTCAGAGCAGACTTGCAAACAGCACACTTCACACGCCCAGAACTTCCCAATTAAGTCGTTGGTGAAGGTAGTCACAGTGGTGCTGGAAAAGCACAGCAGGCCGGACAGCATCCGAGGAGCAGGAAAATCGACGTTTCAGGTAAAAGTCTTCATCAGGAAGAGAGGCAGGAAGCCTCCAGGGTGGAGAGATAAATGGGGGTGGGGGTGGGGGGAGCTCTTGCCCCCACCCCGCCCATTTATTTCTCCACCCTGGAGGCTTCCTGCCTCCATTCCTGATGAAGGGCTTTTGCCCAAAACGTCGATTTTCCTGCTCCTTGAATGCTGCCTAATCTGCTGTGCTTTTCTTGCACCACTTTAATCTAAACTCTGGTTTCCAATGTCTGCAGTCCTCACTTTTGCCTAGTTGATTTTCACCTTACTGTGAAGCCTCTTGCAAGGATGCCTACCTTGAAGTTCTCCTCCTCTCTCCACAAGGATCTCAGTGAGTCTCTGTCTCACTGCAATCCCTAGGTCATCTCCTCTGCCCTGAAGCTCTTCAACCATGTACTGAAACAGACTCGCTACCAACTCTTCTCCCCAGCTCTCCCCTCCCCCCCACCCATTTATGTGTCCACCCTGAGCCTATTCCTGGTGAAGGGCTTTTGCCTGAAACGTCAATTTTCCTGCTCCTCAGATGCTGCCTGACCTGCTGTGCTTTTCCAGCACCACTCTGATCTAAACTCTGGTTTCCAGCATCTGCAGTCCTCACTTTTGGCAAGGTAGTCACAGTGTCATAGAGGTGTACAACATGGAAACAGACCCTTCGGTCTAACTGGTCCATGCCGAACAGATATCCTAAATTAATTAGCCCGACTTGCCAATATTTAGCCCATATCCTTTTAAACCTTAGGAAAAATGAGAACCATATAGTAAGTTTTCATAGTCAAGGCAATAGTGATCCGAAGATCTGTTTGTTGAGGGGTAAATATTGACCAGGAAGAACCCAACCTGCTTTCTTCAGGAAAGTGCCATGGAAATTTTTGGGTCCATCTGAGAGCCTCAATTTAAAATGAAACAAAATGTTGGAGAAACTCAGCAGGTCTGGCAATGTTTGTGGAGACAGAAACAGTGTTAATATTTCGAGTTGACTATGACTCCTGTTCAGAACTGAAAGGGGCTGGAAAATGATGGTTGAAAGTGGGAAGTAGGAGCAAGTGGAGCAGATGGAAAAGGTGCCCAGATCAAAAGGCAAAGGGAGTGTTCATGAGAGCACTGGACTGATACAGATGAAGTAAAGAAATGTCCTGTTGCGACTGTATAGGACATTGGTTAGGATACTTTTGGAATATTGCATGCAATTCTGGTCTCCTTCCTATCAGAAGGATGTTGTGAAACTTGAAAGAGTTCAGAAAAGATTTACAAGGATGTTGCCAGGGTTGGAGGATTTGAGCTATAGGTAGAGGTTGAGTAGGCTGGGGCTGTTTTCCCTGGAGTGTCGGAGGCTGAGGGGTACTTTATAGAGGTTCATAAAATCAAGAGGCACATGGATATAATAAATAAACAAGATCTTTTGCCTGGGGTGGGGGAGTCCAGAACTCAAGGGCATAGAGGGAAAAGATATAAAAGAAACCTAAGGGTCAACTTTTTCCATACAGAGTATGGTGTGTGTACAGAATGAGCTGTGGGAGGAAGTGGCAGAGGCTGATACAATTACAACATTTAAAAGGCATCTGGATGGGTATATGAACAGGAAGGGTTTTAGAGGCATATGGGTCAAGAGCTGGCAAATGGGACTAGATTAGGTTGTGATATCTGGTCAGCATTGACAAGTTGAACTCAAGGGTCTCTTTCCATGCTGTATGTCTCTCTGACTCTACGACTCTCGATGTAGGCATTCATGAGAAATGTTATTGGCAGAAAGTAGGTCAGCTCTCCTGAGAGAGAACTCATGCAAACAGGACACTGGCAGGAGGGCAATAGTTGAAAAGGAAGACAGAGCTCAATGTTGAGCGCTAAAGGCTGTAAAATGCCCAAGTGGAAAATGACATGCTGTTCCTCAGCTTGAAGTTGGCCTTTGCTGCATGAGGCTGGAAGTATTAGCAGGAGAATAACATAGTGCATTGAAATGGCAAGCGATTGGAAGCTCAATGTGTTTCTAGCCTACAGAATGGAGGTATTGTGGGAAATGGTTACCCAGTCTGCATTTGGTCTTGTCAACAGAGAGGAAACTGCTGATCCTAGCCCTAACCTTTCCCTGAGGAATCCCTGCAGAGATAGAAATATATGGATTGTATTCTGTTCTAAAATAGGATCAGAGATAGGCCATTTGGCCCTTTTAGTCCTGCTCTGCCATTCAGTAAGATCATGGCTGATCATCCAACTCAAGAGCCTGTTCCTACTTTAACTCCCTTATCCTTTGATCCTTTTGGCCCCAAGTGCTAAACCCAACTCCTTTTTGAAATCATATAATGATTTTGCCTGGACTGCTTTCTGTGGTAAAGAATTTCTCAGGCTCACCACTCTCTCGTTGAAGAAATTTTGCCTAATCTCAGTCCTAAATGGTTTACCCCATATCCTGAGACTGTGACCCTTGGCTCTAGACTCTTCAGTCATTGGGAACATCCCTCCTGTATTTGCCCTATGTAGTCCTGTAGCATTTCATACATTTCATAGAATCCCTACATTGTGGGAGCCCATCAAGTCCACACCGACACTCCAAAGAGTCTCCCATCCAGACTTACCCCCAACCCCCATCCTTCTAGTCTGTGGCTAACCCCTTAGCTTGCACGTCTCCTGTGGCTAACCCCTTAGCTTGCATGTCTCTGGATGCAATGGGCAATTTGGCATGGCAAATTCACCTGACCTGCACATCTTTGGATGGTGGGAGGAAACCGGACCACTCAGAGGAAAATCGCACAGACAAGTAGAGAATGTGCAAATTCCACACAGATAGTCACCCGAAGGTGGAATCGGACCTGGGTCCCTGGCGCTGAGACAGCAGTGCTAACCACTGAGCCACCATGCCTACTCTGAGATCTGTTTTTATGAGATCCCCCTCATTCTTCTGAACTCCAAAGAATATAATCCTAACTGAAACAACTTCTACTCGCATGTGAGTGGTGCTATTCCAGGAATCAGTCTGGTAAACTTTCACTGTACTCCCTCTATAGCAAGGGCATCCTTTCTCAGATAAGGACACCAAAGCTGCATGCAATGCTCTTGGCACAATCTTACAAAGGCCCTGCACAATTGCAGCAAGACATCTCTGGTTCTGTACTTGAATCCTCTTGTTATGGAGACTAACATATCATTTGCCTCCTTCACTACCTGCTGTACCTGCTGCTTACCTTCTGTGACTGGTGTACAGTAATAGCCAGGTCTGATTGCAAATTTACCTCTCTCAATTTATAGCCATTCTGATAATAACCTGCCTTCTTGTTTTTGCTACCTAACTCACGGTCTCTGGATTATTTGTCCAGCAACAAAACTAGTGGAGCAATGCATTTGAAGATGCCCACTGGGAGTGCAGCAATATTTGAAATGACTCCCCAGGATAAATCAATAATTGTATTGGCCCTGATGGATGCATATTGGGACTGTAGTGAGAATTGCTGTAATGGATCCCTGAGGCTCTCTGGGATGTATCAATTGTTGTATTGTGTCCCTGAGGTATGTACAATTTAGATTGAGTCCTTAGATTATATCAGTAATTTCCAGGATTTTTCATAACTTGTAAATGATTCTTGCAAATGTGCTGATATTTACAGAAGATTCAAGCTCACACAGCATTGTAAACCATTTTTCTAAATGCAAACAGGAATAATTATTTAAATACAAAGGTAACGTTAAGGTATTGCCTCCATCACTGACTCAATCTAAAACACTTAACATTGCAAGATTTCAGTGTAGGATAGATTAGAGAGAGAAGCTTTTATTAGAGTCCTTTGAGGAGGTAACAAGCAGAATAGATATAGGGGAACTAGAAAATGTAACATATTTGGATTTCCAAAATGTATTCTTATTTAAGGCTACTTAGAAGTCCATGGTGTCAGGAATAGTTTATTAGCATGGATAGAGAATTGACTTACTAATAGAAGTTAAGGAGTTGAGATAAATGGGACATTTGTGGATGACAACATGTAACTAATGGAATGCCAGAACCACAATTATTGACTTGGGGATGGAAGCAAATTCACAATTGCCACGTTTATGGATAACGTAAAGACAGGTGGGAAGGCAAGTGCTGAGGATGACACAATGAGTCTAAAGACGGAAATAAAAAGATTAATTGAGAGGGCAAAAACCTGACAGATGGAATACAACATGATGATCTGCATTTTGGTAGGAAGAATAGAGGAGCTGAATATTATTTGAATGAGGAAAGACTGCAGAAAGCTGCAGCATAGAGGGATTTGAGGGTCCTTGTGTAATTAGACTGCAGTGGTTCACCATCTTCTCAAAGATAACTAGAAATGGGCAATAAATTCTGGCTAACTCAGCAATGTCCACATTCCACGAGTGAATAAAACAAAAATCATCAAGTTCAGAACATAGTAGAGAAGACAAATGGAATGTTAATGTTTATTTCAAAGGGGCTGGCTATAAAAATGGGGGGATTTATTAAAACTATACAAGGACTGCTTAGACCATAGCTGGAATGCTGTGAATACATTGCTCCCCTTATCTAAGGAGAGATATCCTGGCATTGGAGGCATTTCCGAGTAAAGTCATAGAGATATACAGCATGGAAACAGACCCTTCGGTCCAACTCATGCATGCTGACCAGATATCCTAAATTAGTCTAGTCCCATATGTCAGTATTTGGCCCATATCCCTCTAAACCCTTCTTATTCATCAACCCACACAGAAGTCTTTTAAATGTTGCAATTGTACCAGCCTCCACCACTTCCTCTGGCTGCTCATTCCACATACGCACCAAACTCTGCATGAAAAGGTTGCCCTTTGGGTCCCCATTAAATCTTTCCCTTCCCTCCTTAAACTGATGCCCTCCAGTTTTGGACTTGACTACCCTGGGAACAAGACCTTGGCTATTCACCCTGTCCATGCCCCTCATGGTTGTCTAATCTTCTATAAGGTCGCCCCTCAGCCTCCAACGCTCCAGGGAAAATACCCCAAGTCTATTCAACTTCTTCC
Organism: Chiloscyllium punctatum; assembly: GCF_047496795.1. Taxonomy (NCBI): domain Eukaryota; kingdom Metazoa; phylum Chordata; class Chondrichthyes; order Orectolobiformes; family Hemiscylliidae; genus Chiloscyllium; species Chiloscyllium punctatum. Next base: position 10,750,297 of record NC_092780.1, on the reverse strand, counting down.
TGTATCTCAAACCCTCCAACCCTGGCACCATCCTAGTAAAACTGTTCTGAACCCTTTCAAGTTTCACAACCTCCATCCCATAGACCAGACTGAATGCAGTATTCCAAATGTGACCTAACCAATATCCTGTACTGCTACAACTCCTATGCTCAACGCACTGACCAATAAAGACAAGCGTACCAAACACCTTCTTCACTATCCTGTCTATCTGAGACTCCACTTTCAAGGAACGATGAACCTGCACTGCAAGGTCTCTTTGTTCAGCAACACTCCCCAGAACCTTACCACTCAAGTGTATAAGTCCTGCTCTGATTTGCCTTTTCAAAATGCAGCACCTTAGATTTATCTAAATTAAACTCCATCTCCCACTCCTTGGCCTATTGGCCCATCTGATTGAGTTCCCTTTGTACTCTGAGGTAACCTTCTTTGCTGTCCACTACACCTCTAATTTTGGTGTCGGCTGAAAACTTACTAAATATACTTCATATGTTCACATCCAAATCATTTACATAAATGACAAAAAGCATTGGACCGAGCACCGATCCTTGTGGCTCTCCACTGGTCATAGGCCTCCAATCTAAAAAGCAACCCTCCACCACCACCCTCTGTCTTCTACTTTGGAGCGAGTTCTGTATCCAAATGGCTGGTTCTCCCTTTATTCCATGAGATCTAACCTTGCTAACCAGTCTCCCATGAGGAACCTTGTTGAACGCCTTATTGAAGTCCATGTAGATCATGTCCACCGCTCTGCCCTCATCAATCCTCTTCATTACTTCTTCAAAAAACTCAATCAAATTAGTGAGAAATGATTTCCCAAGCACAAAGCCATGTTGACTATCCCTAATCAGTCCTTGCCTTTCCAAATACATTTAAATCCTGACTAGCTCCAACAACCTGTCCACTACTGTCAGGCTCACTGGTCTATAGTTCCCTGGATTTTCCTTACCATCTTTTTTAAATAATGGCACCACATTAACCAATCTCCAGTCTTCCAACACCTCACCTGATGATGCAAATGTCTCAGAAAGGGGCCTAGCAATCACTTCCCTAGCTTCCCACAGAGTTCTTAGGTACACCTGATGTATCCACTTGTGTGTTTTACCGATTCCAGCACCTCCTCCTCTGTAATGTGGACATTTTTCAAGATATCACTACTTATTTCCTCAAGTTCTCTATCTTCCATGTCCTTCTTCACAGTAAACACCGAGGCAATATAACTCATTTAGTATCTCCCCCAAATTCTGCGGTTCCACATGTAGGCCACCTTGCTGATCTTTAAGGGGCCCTATTCTCTCCCCATTTACTCTTTTGTCCTTAATGTATTTGTAGAATCCTTTTGGATTCTCCCTAACCCTATTTGCCAAACCTAGCTCATGTCCCCTTTTTGCCCTCCCGATTTCCCACTTAAGCCACACTTCTACTGCCTTTATACTCTTCTAGGGATTCACTCGAACCCTGCTCTCTATAGCTGGTATATGCTACCTTCTTTTTCTTGACCAAAACCTCAATTTCTCCACTCATCCAGGGTTCCCTACACCTACCAGCCTTGCCTTTCACCCAAACAAGAACATACTGTCTTTGGACTCTCTATATCTCATCTCTGAAGGCTTCCGACATTCCAGCCTTTTCCAACAATATCCATCCCCAATCAACTTTTGAAAGCTCTTGCCTAATACTGTCAAAATTGGCCTTCCTCCAATTGAGAACTTTAACTTTTATATACAATGTATCCTTTCCCATCATTATTGTAAAACTAATAGAATTCTGGTCACTGGCCCCAAAGTGCTCCCCCATTGAAATCACAGTCAGTTGCCCTGACCTATTTCCCAAGAGAAGGTCAAGTATTGTTCTCTACATTCACATACTGAATCAGAAAATGCCCTTGGACACACTTAATAAATTCTTCTTCATCTAAATCATTAACGTTATGGCAGTCCCAGTCTATGTTTGGACAGTTAAAATCCCATACCATTACCACCCTGTTATTCTTACAGATAACTGAGATCTCCTTAGCAATTTGCTTCTCAATTTCGATTTGGCTATTGGTAGGTTCACTAGGCTGATTCTGGGTATGGAGGGATTTTCTTATGAGAAATGGTTGGGTATGTTGGGCTTATATTCATTGGAATTTCGAACTGTAAGAGGAGACCTTATTGAAACATACAAGTTTCCTAGAAATCTGGCAGGGTAGATGTGGAGATGTTGTTTCCCCTTGTGGGAATGTCTAAGACCAGAGGGCTTGGTCTCAGACTAAGGGGTTGCTCTGTTCAGACAGAGATGAGGAGGATTGTATTCTCTTAGAAGATAGTGAAATTAGAATTGTTTAAAACAGAGGGCAGTTGAGCCATAATCCCATTGATTGGCAGAGCAGATATGGTGGGCCAAATGGCCTACTTCCACTCCACGTCTTCAGATTTGCTTTACAGCTTAGTCAAGAACGTCAGACCAAATACAAGCCAACAACTAAACAAAAATATCTCTTGTTAGATGTAATGATATTATAGGGCAGAACTTGCTGAACACTTCTGACTGTGCTAATAGTTATACTTTGAACCAATTTAAGATAATCACTCAAACTCCTAATATTATTCATTTATGCTTGCCAGAAGCAATATACATTCATAGACAGGGACAGATTGGCTGCAAACAATAGGAATACATTAAACCTTGTGTTTCCTTTTCGTTACCTGGAAGTCTGGGGAGCCTTTAGCTCCTTGGCGCTTCCATAAGCCATTTTGTGCTCCCTTACCAAGAGTGAGGATTTGGGGGAAGAGCAGCCATGGAGGTACAGATTAGCACATGGTTTAAAAAATAAATAGATTCTAAAACCTCTTGCACTTCTGTACCATCCGACTTGCATTACTAAGACTTCAAAGCTCCAGCTTCAGATTGAATCCGGAACTTGAAAGGGCGCACAAGTTTGGGAGTGGTGGGAGTGGAAGAACTGAAACGATGGGTCAGGGAGGAAGATGTTGGAGGCCACAGTGTGGGGATCATCAGGAAGAAAGGCTACAAGTCAGGATGTCTGGGAGGCGCCAAGAATGTTGCGTAGAAACTGATGTCAAGTACGTCTTGTGACATTCAATGAGATTAAAGACAGACATTGTTAACTCAACAATGTTAAAGTGAAAATAATGTTAAACTGGGCTATTTTAAACAAGGACTGACTGAATAGGAGCAGGGATGAAGGTGTAAAAATGGTTTGCAAGCTGATACAAAAGCTGAAAGAGGTTACTTGACAGAAAAGATTGAGAAGGCTGGCAAAATGTAACAACAAGCTGAATGTTGAAAACGCGACAGCACAATGGAGAGGGAAATGTAATGACACTATTGTCTGCTGCCATCTTTATTATCATTGGCTCAAGTAGCCCTACTTTTGAATGTTTGTGCAACAAGACTTTTTGGTTTCTAATCCAAATTCCTAATGCCATAGGGTTTGCAGGAGAAGGTAGTCATTAGAAAGCGAATGCTTGAATTATTTCTTTGAAATAAAAAACACAGCTATGTGTCACTTTACAACATTGACCTGTTTGCAAACAGAAATGTTTATACAAAATACAACTGGGTACTGTCAATGCAAATCAAAGCATCTGTTGTGGGAGCATTGAATGAACAGCCTCTTTTAATGATGTTTCATCATCAGACACCTGCCCTGTCACACTCCTCATCTGGACCGTGGAGGTGATGGTGCATTGACAGATCAACAGCTCTCTATCAGCAAAAATTGGGTTAAATTCACCAGCAATTAATATTCCACAACAACTCAGATGTAGCCAGTCATGCAGTGCCTGGGGCATACCCTGAATTTTCTTAAATCCCGCCTCCTCTCCAATCTGTTAAATGTCAAAGTCCACTTTAAAACCCAGATTATTGGCCAGAATTTTGGATTAGAGGTGAAATTGGACATTAGCAAATTAGCCTGCTATACACCTCTATGAGGAACATTGGCAGGTATCCTGTATTACCAGGCATCCTGTGTTAAAGGCGCTGTTTAAACATGAACAGATGAGGCCACTGGAATGCAACCAAAATCATGGAGAAGGACTGTTGCCAAATTGGCAAGCACTTCTTGCTGAAATAACTCATGCTCTTGAGTTTTTCCTGGGGACATGCAAAAACACGAGGTACACCCACCTTCCTCCTAACACCACTTCACAAAGGGGTAAGCAACACCTTTTAGTCATCTGAATTTCAAGTCTATAAGAAGCCGAGTGTTCCATGATATGGACAGAAGGAGAATTGAGAAGATTGAATTAGCCAGAGTGAATCTTTGACCAGATGGAATCAAAGAATGGCCATGATGCAGGAGGAGGCCACTCAGCCCATTGCATCTGTTCTGTCCCTTTGAAGGAGCAATTCATCTTGTGAATTTCCCTGCCTTTTCCCCAGAGTCCTTACTATTGTTCTCCACAAATAGTGATCCAATTCCCTTTTGAAGGCATCAGTTATCCTGTAATTTGTCGCACTCTCAGGATAGCTAGATCCTGGCCACTTACCACATGAGAACATTTTCTCTCATGCCACCATTCTTGTTTTGCCGGAGGCCTTGCAATTGTGCTCTCTTGTTCTTGATTCTCCCACTAATGGGAACAGTTTCTCCACATCTACCTCTGGTGAAATTTCCTCTCAACCCTGTCTTCTCCAAGTAAAACAATCCCATCATCTGCAATCTTTCCACATAGCTGAAATTCTCCACACCTGGAACCATTGCTCTGAATCTTCCTTGTACCCACTCTCACTCCTTTACATCCTTCTGAATGTGTGGTGTCCAGAACTGGATGTAATACTCCAGTTGAGATTGAACAGCCATTTTATACTGTTCCTCACACCTTGCTAATATTTCTACCCTAACATGTTAGGGTCAGAGAGATGTACAGCACAGAAATAGGCTCTTCGTTCCAAATCGTCCATGCTAACCAGTTAACCTACCCTAATCTAGTCATATTTGCCAGCACGTGGCTCATATCCCTCTGAACGCTTCCAATTCATATACCCATCCAGGTGCCTCTTAAATGTTGTAATTGTACCCCCTTCCTCCACTTCCTCTGTCAGTGCATTCCATACCTGCACCACCATCTGTGTGAAAATGATGCACCTTGGGTCTCTTTTAAATCTTTCTCCTCTCACTCTAAACCTATGCCCTCTAGTTCTGGACTCCCCCACCCCAGGGAAATAAGCTTTGTCTATTGATCCTATCCATGCCCCTCATGTAGGTGAGGTGCCAGAAGACAGGAGGTTAGCTAACGTGATGCCACTGTTTAAGAAAGGTGATAATGACGAGCCAGGGAACTATAAAACCGGTCAGCCTGACGTCAGTGGTGGGCAAGTTGTTGGAGGGAATCCTGAGGGACAGGATGTACATGTATTTGGAAAGGCAAGGACTATTTAGGGATAGTCAACATGGTTTTGTGTGTTGGAAATCACGTCTCACAAACTCAATTGAATTTTTTGAAGAAGTAAAAAAAAGGATTGATGAGGGCAGAGCGGTAGATGTGATCTATATGGACTTCAGTAAGGTGTTTGACAAGGTTCCCCATGGGAGACTGATTAGCAAGGTTAGATCTCATGGAATACCGGGAGAACTAGCTATTTGTACACGGAATTGACTCAAAGGTAGAAGACAGAGGGTGGTGGTGGAGGGTTGTTTTTCAGACTAGAGGCCTGTGACCAGTGGAGTGCCACCAGGATCAGTGCTGAGTCCACTACTTTTCATTATTTATATAAATGATTTGGATGTGAACATAAGAGGTATAGGCAGTAAGTTTGCAGATGACACCAAAATTGAAGGTGTAGTGACAGCGAACAAGGTTACCTCAGATTACAATGGAATCTTGATCAGATGAGCCAGTGGGCTGAGAAGTGGAAGATGGAGTTTAATTCAGATGAATGCGAGGCATTTTGGGAAAGTAAATCTTAACAGGACTTATACATTTAATGGTAAGGTCCTAGGGAGTGTTGCTGAACAAAGAGACCTTGGAGTGCACGTTCATAGCTCCTTGAAAGTGGAGTCGCAGGTAGATAGGATAGTGAAGAAGGTGTTTGGTATGCTTTCCTTTATTGATCAGAGTTTTGAGTACAGGATTTGGGAGGTCATGTTGCGGCTGTACAGGACATTGATTAGGCCACTGTTGGAATATTGTGTGCAATTCTGGTCTCCTTCCTATCAGAAAGATGTTGTGAAACTTGAAAGGGTTCAGAAAAGATTTACAAGGATGTTGCCAGAGTTGGAGGATTTGAGCTACAGGGGAGATTGAACAGGCTGGGGATGTCTTCCCTGGAGCATCGGAGGCTGAGGGGTGACCTTATAGAGGTTTATAAAATCATGAGGGGCTTGGATAGGATAAATAGGCAAAGTCTTTTCCCTGGGGTGGGGGAGTCCAGAACTAGAGGGCATAGGTTTAGGATGACAGGGGAAAGATATAAAAGAGACCTAAGGGGTAACCTTTCACACAGAGGGTGGTACATGTATGGAATGAGCTGCCAGAGGAAGTGGTGGAGGCTGGTACAATTGCAACATTTAAAAGGCATCTGGATGGGTATATGAATAGGAAGGGTTTGGAGGGAAATGGACCAAGTGCTGGCAGGTGGGGCTAGATTGGGTTGGGATATCTGGTTGGCATGTTCAGGTAGGACTGAAGGGTCTGTTTCCGTGCTGTACATCTCTATGACTCTATGATTTTATAAACCTCAATAAGATAACTTCTCAGCATCTGATGCTTCAGGGAAACCAGCCGCAGCCTCTTCAGCCTCTCCCTGTAGCTCATTTAGTTTGTCTCTAGTAGGTCATCCCTTTGCTTGTTATTCATCTTTTGACACTTTACTCACACTGTCTGACACTCTCAGTCACCTGCAGGGACATATTATCTGACACTCCACTCACACCAGTTGTATGGTCTTTTGATCTCTCTGCCCTTGATCTCTCTGCCTATAAACTCTGCGTCTGTGTGCTCTCGCCTCTCACTTTACATGACGAAGGGGTATCGCTTCAAAAGCTTGTGATTTCAAATAAACCTGTTGGATCATAACCTGGTGTCATGTGACTTCCGACATCGTCTACCCAGTCCAATGCCAGCATCTCGATGTCATGTATTTCTAACCTGAGGCTCCTAAACATGGATGTTTCTGTCAAGCTGACCTGCCACCCTCAATGATTGAAGCTGTAGTGAAAAATAAAAACCTAAATCACCCCTCTTCTTCTAAGTGTATACACAGGTATATGATAAAATAAAATGCCCAAAATTGAAAAAAATACTACTACTGGTAGTTTTCCCTTGATTGAGGGATGTCAAGACTGTGGAACACATTTTTAAGGTAAGAGGAGGAAAAAGACAAGAAGGACAATTGTTTTTACACAGCGGGTGGTTCGTGTGTGGAATGAACCTCCTGACAAAGTTGTGGATGTGGGTACAATTACAATATTGAAAAGACATTAGGATAAATACATGAATAGGATACGGGCCAAAAGCAGGCAGCTTGGACTAGTTTTTTTTGGTATTATTGACTGGTTGGTCCATGCCATATAACTCTATGAGTCTATGAAACAAGAATTAGGCCATTTGGTTGCAATGTTGGGTAAAACACAAAGGAGCCTAAAAATATTAAATCCAGTAGAGGGCACTAATGGTTCTTTATACCAAACAGTCCCACACTCGCAATGTTCAGTCTTCGGTTATAATAAAAACCAAAACTTTTCCTCAAACTCGATTGCCTGCCTTGGAAATTAATAAGTGTGGATCAAAGATTACTGGACCCTGTTATGAAGGGATCAGCATAAGTGCACAGAGCAATAAACCAAAACACAGCAAGAGGTGCACAAAATGAAAACTGCATCTAGCAGAATTATTAAGCTTCTTCCAGGCTGTTGTTTAACAGATGAAAAGGATGACAAAGTAAATGTCTGAACTCCTGGTAACGGACTGTCACCCAGAGGAGCACATCTCAACATCCAGCATCCCAGGCTAAATATCTGTCCATAAATGGGCACAATATCATAAAACTCTGATCAATGCTGCATCACTGAATGCCAAAACACTGAATCCTGTCTGGGATTTTCACTGTAATGTATATAATGAAGAGTTGGGGTGGCATGGTGGTTCAGTGGTTAGCACTGCAGCCTCACAGTGCCAGAGAGCTGGGTTTAAATCCACCCTTGGGTGATTGTGTGTGGAGTTTGCGCATTCTCCCTCTGTCTGCCTGGGTTTCCTTCAGATGCTCTGGTTCCTACCACAGTCCAAAGATGTGCAAGTTAGGTGGATTGTCCATGGGAAATGTGAGTTTACTGTGATAGGATTGAGGGGTGGGGAGGTAGAGGTGAATCTTGATGGGATGCTTTTCGGAGGGTCACTCGATGTGCCAAATGATCTGCCTCCGCACTGTAGGGATTCTATGAGGTGACTGATGTTAGCTTGCTGACAAGGATGGGGGGAAATATCAAACGGAAACACCCTTATCCAATAAGATGTATTTCCTTGATTATAGGATGACGCTGTTGAGAAATAACTGCTTGGTCCATTGTGTATTTGCCGGTACTTTGAAAGAGCTATACAACTGACTGATCAAACAGCAATTAATCGATTTATTTACCATGTTAACTAAGTTGTTGGAGAGAGTAGTGCCACAATTAATTGGATGAGTGCAACTCCAACTATGCTCACGAAGTCCAACAGCACCCTGGACCAAGACAGCACTCGATCTGGTTCACCTCCTTAACTCTAAGTTCCTTTCAGATGCACCATCTACTAGTGTATCACATTCAACATGATGCACTGCAGCAAGGTGCAATTCCTTCAATAGCATCTTCCAAACCCATGATCAGTATCTCCGAGAAGATGAAAGGTAGTACCACCACATCCATGTTCTTCTCCAAGCCACACGCCCTCCTGACTTAGCAATATCTCACGGTCAAAACCCCGCAATTCTCTTCATCTTCCATTTGTGTGTCTCTACTCCATGTGGACTGCTGTGATTCAAAAAAAAAGGTAGCTTGCCAGCACCTTCCTAACTGGAATTAGGGATGGAGAAGAAATGTTGGCCCAACCAGCAACACCCACATCCCAAAAATCTTTTTTTTTTAAATTCCCCTTCAATGTCCTTACCTCAGTGCATAGTTCTCTGAACCTCAACCTGCTGACTCAGGAGTGAAAATGTTATGGCTGACAGGAGGTAGAGGACTTACTGAAGATATCTCAGCTAGTGTGCCTTTCAGATCATTATTGGTTTTGGTCTGTTTCGTATGGTGCATTTACCAGCAACTTGGAGCAGCTTTCTCAATCTTTTTCTGACATCTGCACCATTTCAGGAGCAAGAATACATCCCACAGAGCTGGATTGAAAACAAATATGATGGTGACGTGCACACGGTCGGAAACCTTCCTGAACAAATGAATATACTTGCTTTCTTGACTTTTATGTTAAATTGTTTCTTTCTGCACTGCAGAGCCTTTTAAATCCTATAGAGTGCATGAGATATTAATGGAGAAACAAATGTATATTAATTTGTATAATACATTTGTACAATATTGTCTCTATTGTAATTTAGCTGTATAACCTATTTAATTTGAAAGGCTAGGGTTTTCATTAAAATAGCTTACCAATAATGCCTTGAAACTTGTTAAGTATGATACAATGCCCTGAAATAGCATATATAACAGCATAGGCAACATATAATGATGTGCTATATCATAGAAAACTCATAATGCTATATAATAGCATTCTTTTTAAATTCCGTCACAGGAAGCGAGCATCTCTGGCGAGACCAACATTAATAGCCCATCCCTAATTGCCCAGAGGGCAGTTAAGAGTCAACCACATTGCTGTGGGTCTATAGTCACATGTAGGCCAGACCAGGTAAAGATGGCAGATTTCCTTCCCTAAAGGACATTAGTGAACCAGATGGGGTTTTTCTGGCAATCAGCAATAGTTTCAATTCCAGATTCTTCACTGAATTCAAATTCCACTATCTGCAGTGGTGAGATTTGAACCCTGGTCCTGAGAACATGAGCTGAATTTCTGGATTAATAAATAGTGATGACACAATTAGGCCATTGCCCCATATAATGAATGACGCTATAACAGATCTTCCTCATGACAAGTAACACAGACTGTTTTGATCTCCATCAGAAAATATTGCTGGGAATGGTTGGTTTGGTCCATTTATCATCTTGTGCTTTTATAAACAAGAACGGATGTTATCACTGGATTCCAGAAGGTAGGGTCTGCCTGTATTGTGAGATGTGTCGTGTCTGAGATAGAGTCATAGAGTCATAGAGATGTACAGCCCAGAAACGGACCCTTCAGTCCAACCCGTCCAGGCTGACCAGATATCCTAATTTAATCAAATCCCACTTGCCAGCACCTGTCCCATATCCCCCCAAACCCTCTCTATTCATATACCCATCCAGGCACGTTTTAGATGTTGTAATTGTACCAGCATCCACCATTTCTTCCGTCAGCTCATTCCATACATGTACCACCCTCTGCATGAAAAGGTTGCCCCTTAGGTCTCTTTTATATCTTTCCCCTCTCACCCAAGACCTATGCCCTCTAGTTCTGGACTCACATACCCCAGGGAAAAGGCTTTGTCTATTTGTCCTGTCCATGCCCCTCATGATTTTATAAACCTTTATAAGGACACCCCTCAGCCTCCAATGAACCAGGGAAAGTAGTCCATGCCTATTCCAGCTCAAATCCTCCGACCCTGGCAACATCCTGTAAATCCTTTCCAAAGACTTTTAAGTTTCACAACATCTTTCTGAGAGGAAGGAGACCAGAATTCCACACAATATTCCAAAAGTGACCTAACCGATGTCCTGTATGTCACAACATGGCCTCCCAAATTCTATAGTCAAAACTCTGACTAATAAAAGAAAGCATACCAAACACCTTCTTCACTATCCTGTCTCCCTGTGACTCCACTTTCAAGGAGCTATGAACCTGCACTCCAAGGTCTCTTTGTTCAGCAACACTCCCTGGGACCTGACCATTAAGTGTATAAGTACTGCTAAGATTCGCTTTCCCAAAATGCAGCACCTTGTATTTATCTAAATTAAACTCCATCTGCCATTTCTTAGCCTATTTGGCCCATCTGATCAAGATTCCATTGTAATCTGAGGTAACCTTCTTCGCTGTGCACTACTCCTCCAATTTTGGTGTCAACTGCAAACTTACTAAATATGCATCTTATGCTCACATCCAAATCATTTATATAAATGACAAAAAATAGTGGACCCAGTACTGACCTTTGTGGCACTCCACTGGTCACAGGCCTCCAGTCTGAAAAACAACCCTTCACCACCACCCTCTGTCTTCTATCTTTGAGCCAGATCTGTATCCAAATGGCTAGTTCTCACTGTATTCCATGAAATCTAACCTTGCTAATCAGTCTATCATGGGGAACCTTGTTAAATGCCTTACTGAAGTCCATTTAGATCAATCCTTTTCGTTACTTCTTCAAAAAACTCAATCAAGTTTGTGAGACATGATTTCCCACGCACAAAGCCATGTTGACTATCCCTAATAAGTCCTTGCCTTTCCAAATACATGTAGATCCTGTCTCTCAGAATTCCCTCCAATAACTTGCCCACCACCGACGACAGGATCACTGGTTTAATAGTTCCCTGGCTTGTCCTTACCACCTTTCTTAAATAGTGACACCAAGTTAGCCAACCTCCAGTCTTCCGGCACCTCACATGTGACTATTGATGATACAGATACCTCAGCAAGGGGCCCTGATCAGGTCCTGGGGATTTATCCACTTTTATGTGTGTCAAGACATCCAACACATCCTTCTCTGTAATATATGCATTTTTCAAGATGTTACCATCTATTTCTCTACCTTCTACATCTTCCATGTCCTTCTTCACAGCAAATACTGATGCAAGATACTCGTTCAGTATCTTCCCCATCTCCTGCAGCTCCACACAAAGGCCGCCTTGCTGATCTTTGAGGGACCCTATTCTCTCCCTAGTTGCCCTTTTGTCCTTAATGATTTTGCAAAGGCCCTTTGGATTCTCCTTAACACTACCTGCCAAAACTATCTCATGTCCCCTTTTTGCCCTCCTGATTGCCCTCTAAGTATTCTCCTACTGCATTTATATTCTAAGGATTCACTCGATCTACCTTGTCTATACTTGACAAATGCTTCCTTCTTTTACTTAACAAACCTTCAAGTTCTTTAGTCATCCAGCATTCCGTATATCTACCAGCCTTTCCTTTCACCCTAACAGGAATATACTGTGTCTGGACTCTCTTTATCTCATTTTGGAGGCTTCCCATTTTTCAGCCGTCCCTTTACCTGCAAACATCTGCCCCAGTCAGCTGTTGAAAGTTCTTACCTAATACCATCAAAATTATCCTTCCACCAATTTAGAACTTCAACTTTTAGATCTGGTCTATCCTTTTCCATCAATATTTTAAAACGAATAGAATTATGGTCGCTGGCCCCAAAGTGCTCCCCCGCTGACACCTCACTCACCTGCCCTGCCCTATTTCCCAAGAGTAGGTCAAGTTTTGCACCTTCTCTAGTAGGTACATCCACATACTGAATCAGAAAATTTTCTTGTACACACTTAACAAATTCCTCTCCATCTAAACCCTTAACACCATGGCAGTCCCAGTCTATGTTTGGAAAGTTAAAATCCCCTACCATAACCACCCTTTTTTTTTACAGATAACTGAGACCTCCTTACCTATTTGTTTCTCAATTTCCCACTGACTATTAGGGGGTCTATAATACAATCCCAATAAGGTTATCATCCCTTTCTTATTTCTCAGTTCCACCCAAACAACTTCCCTGGATGATTTCTGGGAATATCCTCCTTCAGTACAGCTAGAATGTTATCCCTTATCAAAACGCCACCCCTCCCCCTCCTCTCTTGCCTCCTTCCTGTAGCATTTGTATCCTGGAACATTAAGCTGCCAGTCCTGCCCATCCCTGTGCCACATTTCTGTAATTGCTATGATACCCCAGTCCTATGTTCCTAATCATGCTCTGAGTTCATCTGTCTTCCCTGTTCGGCCACTTGCATTGAAATAAATGCAGTTTAATTTATCAGTCCTACCTTGTTCTCTGCTTTGTCCCTGCCTGCCCTGACTGTTTGACTCACTTCTTTTCTCAACTGTACCAGTCTTAGATTGATCCTTTCCTCACTATCTCCTTGGGTCAAACCGCCCCACCCACCCCCACCCCACCTTAATCGATTAGATATTCCCGAACAGCTCTAGCAAATCTCCCTGCCAGTATATTAGTCCCCTTCCAATTTAGGTGCAATCCGTCCTTCTTGTACAGATTACTTCTACCCCCGAAGAGATTCCAGTGATCCAAAAATATGAACCCTTCTCCCATACACCAGCTCCTCGGCCATGCATTCATCTGCTCTATCCTCCTATTCCTACCCTTGCTATCTCGTAGCACCGGGAGTAATCCAGATATTACTATGTTAAGGACCTCCTTTTTAAATTCCTGTCTAACTGTCTATATTCTCCCTTCAGAATCTCATCCTTTTCCCTTTCTATTTCATTGGTTTCAATGTGTACCATAACCTTCTGCTGGTTCCTCTCCCCCTTGAGAATATTCTACAACCTCTCTGAGACATCCTTGATCCTGACACCAAGGAGGCAACATACCATTCTGATTTTTCATTGCTGGCCACAGAAATGTCTGTCTGTACCTCAGACTAGAGAGCCCTCGAACACAATTGATCTCTTGGAAGCCGACGTACCCCTTATTGCATTAGAGCCAGTCTCAATACCAGAAACTTGGTTGTTCGTGCTACATTCCCCTGAAAATCCATCACCCCCTACATTTTCCAAAACAGCATACCTGTTTGAAATGGGTATATCCACAGAAGACTCCTGCACTAGCTGCCTACCTCTCTTACCTTTCCTGGAGTTAATCCATCTATGTGACTGTATCTGCGGCTTTTCTCCCTTCCTATAACTGCCATCCATCACACCCTCTTGCCCTTATAAATTCCTCATTGTTTGGGAGACAGTTAGAGGCAATTTGTCAAAACTGGGATAGCAATTGAATTTAGAGGTGGATCAATGTGAACAAAGTGATATCATTTCAGTTTGGAAATATTTTCAACATTTCCTTCCTGCCTCCTTTTCCCTGCAGGAGGGTTGATAAGGTCAGGGTTTTATCTGAATAAGGTTTTATTCAGATCATTTAGCAATTTACTCCAAGTAATGGGTAAGCCATTTATAGGTCAGAAACCATTCACATTTGTCCATTTATTGATGGGTTGGAGTTTCATTACTGCTGTGTATTAAAATTTTATGAAGAATGTTCCCAGCAGAGTTAGGAATTCTTGAGTGACAATGCAATCATAATGGGAAGTCTGTTGTAAAGTGATTTGTAAATATCTGGGTTAATAAGGGGGATTTGCTATGATTAACCTTAGGAGACACTTTTAGTGTTCGTTCCTTTCAGGATTCAAATGAGCTAAACTGAAGACTGGTTCTCAGATTGGGCCCTGACACCCTCTACAGATTGCCTACCTCACACTAACCATTGAAGGAAAAGTTACAGCAGCTGAGAAGGTGCTAGGGGTTGGAAATGCCAACAATTGTTTACAACTTTAAATCTTCCCATACTTTGGGTGTATGGTCTTGCAATTTCAACCGGGAGAATTTGTGGCTGATATTAGGTGCAAGTGTTAAAGGTAAGTTAATTGAACGCACCAACATTCGCTCAGCTTAAAGGAGGAAAGAACGAGGGAAGCAAATAGGTTCCCCAGCCAAAGTGACTCAAACCTAACAAGTCTCATGAAATATGAAGATCCCAAAGTCAATCCTCACCCTTACTTGGATTGGTTGACTTCCATCACCAAACTTGCTCAGGATTCCTGATTGTTCCTTTGCTGTGCTCCAAGTGGTGAATCATTGAATGAGACAACACTTGACAAGGCCATTCGCTCCATTTTGCCTGCAGCAGGTCTTTGAAAAAGCTATCTAATTAGTCCCCATTGCTGCTCTTTCCTTGCAATATTTTTCCTCCTTCAACTTTTTATCCAACTGCTTTTTAACAGTTGTTATTAAATCTGCTTTCACTGCAGTTTCAGGCAGGAAATTTTGGATCACAGCAATTTACTGCATAACAAAGATTTGCCTCATCTTGCCTCTTGTTGTTTTGCCAATTCCCTTAATAAATGCTAGGCATTATTAATAAATGATACCATTTATAAGGTAAAGTCACTAGAGGCCTACAAGACAATAGGGCTGCTTCCTGGGAAGAGACTGGAGATGATTTAACCTGAGGCATCTCAGGCATGGGAGGAGAGTTTGAGAAGGAGAAGGAGTGTGTCTCATGGTAACTCAGCCAGTGTATGAATTGGACCCATGTTGTTTTGTGTGAGTGGTGCCCATATCCCATGAATGAATGAAGAAAGGTAGTGTCCATTCTCCAGGTTAACACTAATGATAATTCACACTCCAGGAACTAGGTCTGAGGGACAGAGTCAGAGAAAGTGAATCAAGACAAAAATGGTGAAGTGATGTCGGCTGCCTCAGTGAGGGTTTATATCACAGATGACTTTTACCTACATATTGTCATTCAGTTAACAAGCCGCTGAATTTTTAATATCTGTTGAAAAGAAAGCTTCAGCATTTTTACAGGGAGTAAGATTTCCAAAGAATACCTCAGAAAAGAACAGAACATGGAATGGAAATTCTAACAGATAAAATATTCTAATAAGGTTAATGAAGCATTCATTAACGAAAGAAGCTCGCAAAGATATTACAATTGATGCTAATCAGTGCCAGCCATCAACATACATACAATGCCAAGCGAAGGGCTTTTCTTTTGCTTTGCTGTTGCTGAAAATGAGCTCATTAAAAGTGCCTTGTCCCAGTTGTTGGCAGCGCGGTTCACAGTCTCTGAATTAATGAGGTTGGAGGTAGCAGAGAAACAGAGGTAAGTTGGATTACTGTGTCCTTTAAACACATGCTGTTATTAAAAAAAAAATTATTTAACATATCAGAGACACATTAATTTTAACAATAATAAAAATTTAACACCATTATAACCTCAGCACTACTTTACATTGGAAAAAATGTTAATTAAATTGATCAATATACTGGGGTTCAACTAATCTACATCCCTTAACATAATAAAAATAAATGGTTTTACATTTCCTAATGAAATGATTTTCTGAAGTATGGGGATAAAACAGTTGCTAAGAGTAACCAGGTCAATATTTCCCCTTGCATTAGGTTTAATCTACTTCTCGTTAATTTGCTTTAGATTTCCTGCCGAAAGTTGGTCAAGCAGCAAGGAATGCATGAAGATATTTCCACGGGGAAACATGAGCATTTGTAGGTATCTGAGGGAATATTAGCCTACATTTTATCCAGGTTGAACCCACCCAGAAATGTCCTCAGATGGCACAGGGTGAAGATTAATAAAAAGAATCATATTTTGATCTCCAGCATTTGCATCTTTCACCTTTGATGGCACAGAATTCCTCCTCTCTAAAAAAAGATACCTGCAATCTAAAGTTAACATGAACCTGGAGTCTAAGTGGGTCATTGTAGAGCGAGGCTGAGATGCACCATTTTTCAAAGCTCCCTTGGGCTCCCACTAATGAAACTCATCTGTACATTTCCATCACTGGCTGGGACTAGGCTTTTTTTTAACTCTTAAGACATTTCTCTTGAAACCTGTGCCCTCATTTTCTACCCTTATATGGCAGTCATTGTTCTCTCTTCTCATAAGTTGACTGGTATCAAATCAAATGAGAGAGAGAACGGTGAAAAAATAAGACTGGATTTTTTTGCACATCTACTGCAGACATACCACTGCAGTCCAGCAAGGCATGAGAGAGGGACACATCCAGGTCTGTTTTAATGAGCCTCCCAGATATTTTACACTCTGAATATGGTTTAATGCTGTGAGCCTGCAAAGAGCATTGTCTTTACTAAATATGACCTGCAGTAATGTTAAAAGTTTCAAAACTTAAAAATTGACTGCTTTTGTGGGAATCAAAAGCTTACTGTGATCATGTGACAGTCCCTATGCACTACTTCCACTGGACTGGTAGCCTGTTTAGAAATTAAACTTCTATGTTACAGCTGAAGCTGGAGGAACGTGACCTGAATGAGTTAGGACTTCCCCTCTAATATTGCCAGGAGCTATTTGCAAGCTAGCAATCTCACGCTCAGTAGGCTTTTATAAATTGAACCTCAGAACAGTCTTTGCAAGGAGCCCATGACCCCATCATGTCAACAAGTGACTTCATGCAGCGAGTGATTAATATCAGGTGGTCTTCAGGGTAGAGGTTGAGGGTATAAATGCTGGAATCATTCCAGAAGCAGTTTGACATTATGAGAGAGAGAGAGAGAGATTCAAAGTTTCTATGGAAGGATGAACTTGTTCAATTGTTCCCTGAGCGCAATCCATGGTTCACTGGGCATTAGGGTTAAGATTGAGGCTAGAGTTTTGTTAGGGTTGCAACTGGAGTTAGTGTAGGATTTGTGTTAGTGTTCAGATTGAGTTTAGGGTAAGATTGCAGTTCGGATTAGGACTGGGGTTAGAGTAAGGATTTGTGTTAGACTTAGGACTGAGGATTAGAATTAGGGTTAGAGTTAGGACTGAGATCAGAAATAGGACTGAGGTTAGGGGTAGGATTAAAGTTAGGGTTAAGACTGAAATTAGAGTTGTGTCTGGGGTTACGTCTAAGTTTGGGGTTAGAGTTGGGGGCTTTAGGATCAGGGCTGTTGTGACTAGGGTTGTAATTGGGTGTGAGGTTGGGGTTAGTGTTAAAATTAGGATTGTGGTTAGGTTTAGAATTGGGATTCACATCTGGACAAGTATTAGCGATACTGGGAATTTGTGGTGACCTTTCGGTGCTATATGAGCTGATCCCAAATGAATGTCTCTGACCTGCAAGGTCACAGCTGAGGCCATATGAAAGAACAAGGCAGAACCCTCTTCCCACTATACTCAGCACCAGATGGATTCCTGTGTAGGGCATGAGCTGTCTTAAGCACGAGAAACAATAGTTTTAATGTGAGATGTATGTTGATGTTAAAAAAAGCAATTGCAATGTCTGATTTTTAACACTTGTGGATCTGAAAACATGGAATCCAACATGAGACTGAAGCTGTTCAGTTTAGAATCAGACATCACTACCTTGGTGTCTCATCAAACACAATTCATTCCATTGAATGTTTTGAATCTTTTTGTGGTAGGCAAAACTGGGTTAGGTAATTGTCCACGGTGATCAAATAATCTGACAAAAATGAAGATTGGGAGGTACTGTATAATAATGGTTTCCCCTTAACTCCATGACTAAATGCCTTGAATGATTCTGAGCAAGTGGGGCCAGGCAGATCCCAGAGCTGATTTCAACTTCTAGTGATGGGATACTTGTTGCAAATGGATTCGGTACCTTTGAACTAGATTCCCTTGTGACCTTCCCTTCCAGGAGATGAGTTGGTATGGATAAGCATCAGAATGGAATAGGTGAGGGGTGAGGCAGTGAGTGGTCACTGATAACAAAACACAGAAAAAGAATGGCCAAAGGAGCAAAGAAAGGAGCTCAATTTGAAAGATTTACAGAAAAGTGGAAGAGTTTAAAGAGTGAAATATATAGAAGATAGAACCACAGAGTCATAGAGATGTTTTGGACCAACTCATCCTTGCCGACCAGATATCCTAGAATAATCCTGTCCCATTTGCCAGCACTTGGTGCATATTGCTCTAAACCCTTCCTATTCATATACCCATCAACATGCCTTTTAAATGTTGTGATTGTACCAGTCTCCACCACTTCCTCTGGCAGCTCATTCCATACACGCACCACCCTTTGCGTGAAAACGTTGCCCCTTAGGTCCTTTTAAAGATGGCATGACTGAGAGCAGAATAGAGGCTGTACCATAATTTTGTACCATGATTTTCTGAACTATGTTTATCAACCATTATATTCGTCATGGAGCAGACTGATTGTTTAAAAATTAAGGTTATAGTAATTTGATTTTTTTAACACACTGATTGTATTGTAGCATTTCTTCCTAAGTTGTTGAGGAGAAAAGATTGCTAACAATTATCTGGAGTCCAATGGACCTCTAGTGTCCAGGTGATGTTGTGAATCTTCTGCTGATGCTCCCTCACTTTCCACTGTTAATTTATTCTTCATCCTTTCATTTCTGAGTTGGGCAATGATAAAGCTTGAGCCCATTTCCTGCTCAGAGTGAGGGTAATTTATTATTGCAGGCACAGGGACAATCTATTACATTCCACCACTTCTAATTCATCTTTGTTAAAGAGACTAGTTAAGGCTTCCTTCTTAGCCATGTTTTCCCTTTTGACAGGAGCTGTCATCAAATCTCCAAATAATTGGCTCGTTGAGAGCAGTGATGAGAGTCACTTTTGATTTTGCATCTCTGTGAGAGTAGCAGCCTAACTGCAAATGCTCAAAGTGTTAATGCTGAACTTACAAAAAAAAATCTAAACCACAAATACAGCTCGATCCCTTCAACCTGGCTAAGAAGGAGAATTTTCCCACAGAGGAACCATTTCACCCTCTTGATCCCTTTTCCATGTTTGCCTTCTGTGGCTTGTAAAATGTGTCAAATATGTCAAATGTAAAATGTGTCAAATGTGAGAATTTTTCCTGAATCAGTAGAGATATGTTCAGGCTGTGATCCCCCCTCATTCGCTAGTGCTACCTCTACAGCAGGTAAGCATTATTGGGCTCTCCCTATTGAGGAAGCACTCGGTCTGTGATAAACCCTACAAGGTCTTTGGGGAATCTCTAATTAATATTCCTGCAAAGCTTATTAAGTATGAGTTCCCTTGGTAACAGCTAATGGTCCACCAGCTGGAACTCATCGCCTGAGCCATTTATAAAACAAACCCACTTCTATGTGTAAACTTCTAATTGGCTACATGGGTGATTACTGGTGGTTGTTAAAAGAAAAATAATGCAATAAAAAAGGTCCCGGTAATTCTGGTGGTGGGAAAGTCGTTCAGTTGTGTGATAGCACTTCTGAGTATATAGCAAAACCAAATGCAGTAGAACCAATGAGCTGTAAAGGAGTCAACTTCTGTTCCAACACACATATGTTGTTTGCCTCTCTTCTGTGGTTATGTTCATGCCCAGGTGTCCTTGGGGAGGGAGCACACAGTGTCCATCAGTGCTCTCAATGCTTACAGAGAGATGGGCACTGCCAGGGATACAGTGCTTTAGTTCCCCTTCCAACTTCATTCTGATTTAGTTCCTTCCCTCTCTCCCTACCACTCCCTTCACTCTTGATAGTTCACGTTGCCCATAATGGGTGTTTGCCTATAAATATTGAATTGACTATATGGGTGATTATTGATGGTGGTTAGTAGTTAATATTTTTTAAAAAGTCACGATGATTTGGTGATGGGAAAGTCATTCAGTTGTGTGTGGTAGTTCTTCCAGACATAAATCAGAGAAAAAAAGAAAGCAGACCACAAGAGTTCTTGTGGCAAATTGGTAGTGTCACTACCCCTGAGCCATAAGGCCCAGGTTCAAGTCTAACTTTCTCCAGCGATATGTCATAATATCTCTCAACAGGTTGATTAGAAAGTTTTAAAAAAAGACACAATAAAGAGCTCCTGTGGTTCAGCGGTAGTGTCCTCACCTTTGAGACAGGTGGCCAAGACTGAAGTCCCACTTGCTCTGGAGGTGTGTGATAACATCTCTTAACATGTTGATTAGAAATATCTAAAATACGATAAAACAGACACCAGGAATTCTTGTGGCACAGTGGTAATGCTCCTACTTCTGAACCAGAAGGTCCCACTGCCTTCTGAGGTGTGTAATCGCATTTTATATATACAAACAGACCCAAGGAAGCATTGGCAGAACTATCTGTCCTGGGCTGGAGCTAGCCTATGTATGCCATCAGTAGTGGCTCTATTTTGGTGTTAAACAATAAACAATTTTCCTTTCCAGTTGGGCTTCCTGAGTTATTACATGTCTTTAAACATTCTGCTTCATAGTATATATCCTGTTGCAGTTTTAAAATCACTGCCACCTTCTAACCTGGGCTCACAACTATTTGACAATTCACCATTCTAAGTTCCCCTCTTTGCCTTTCCTTTCCATTTGTCAGTTTTTATCTTTCTTTAGTCTTTCTCCCTTACTGAGATGGACAGATTTTTGAGGAGATATAGAATAGGTGTAATGATTAACAATCAGTCAAACATGACATTACTGAATGACAGAGAAAGCTCCAGGGCCTGAATGACCCATCCTTGCCGCGTTATCTCCTCTCTCCTAGTCTCCTTCTTTCTATCTCTTCCTTTAGCTTTTATTACTTTTAACATCACTTGGTACCTTCTCTCTTTATTTTTCTCTCTCTCTGCTAACCTTTCATTATCTTTTTCTCCCTCTGTCTCTAGTTCTATTCCTTGTGAATTTTCTCAATTTACTATGCAGTGTGAACTACTACTGCAATTCTGGTAGCTCTGTTGACACTTTTCACAGACTTAAATTCTTTCCTCCCCAGGTTTCAACAGTCAGAGAATAAGACGTTTGAAGTGCTTGTCTGCTCCTCATTCCCGGCCATCGCTGCTACTTTACAGAATTAATCAGTGTGTATTCTGCTTGACTGTGTTCTATTTTGCAAAACCCATCAGGCAGAAAACAGCATGGGCATCATCAACCCTGTATAAAATCTGCCCAAATCATCTTTCTACAGTGGGAAGGGGACGTGGTGCTTTGAAAGGCATTAGGCCACTATTTTATGCATGCCTCTGCCAACGCTGTGAATTCCATTACCTTTTAAGTTAAAGAGACAGAAAGAGAGATACAGTACAAGAGCAAGGATATTGAAGTTTTCCTTGTTAGACCTCAGTTGGATTATTGTGTATGGTTGTGGAAGCCACATTATAGGAAAGCTGTGAATGCATTACAGGGAGTGCGGAAACAATTTACAAAAATGGTTCCAGGAAAGAAACTTCAGTGATGAGGATGGATAGAAAAAGCGGGGACTGTTCTCCTTGGAGAGAGTAAGGCTGAGAGGAGATTTGATGAAGGTTTTCGAAATCACGAGTGCACTGAACAGAATAGATAAGGAGAGGTTATTCCTGCTCATAAAAGAAAAAAGAACAAGAGGGCATAGATATAAAGGGAGGTACAAACAAAGCAAAATTTTTTTCACACACTGAGTTGTTAGAATTAGATTCCCTACAGTGTGGAAACAGGCTCTTTGGCCCAACAAGTCCACATCAACGCTCCAAAGAGTAATCCACCTAGACCCATTTGCCTCAGACTAATGCACCTAACCTGCACATCTTTGAATTGTGGGAGGACATCAGACACCGGGAGAATGTGCAAGCTCCACACAGACAGTTGCCCAAGGCTGGGATTGAACACAGGGCTCTGGCACTGTGAGGCAGCAGTGCTAGCTACCATGCCGCCCTTAATAAGGTATGAAATACACTGCCTGGGAATGTTGAGGAGAAAGGTTCAATTGAGACGTTCAAGTGGCATTGGCTGATCATTTTGAAAGTAATGGTATGGAGGGATAGGAGGAAAAGGCAGAAGATGGATACCAGATAAAATAATTGGTATTCTATATAGGGCTGAATGGCCTCTTTCTGTATCATAACAATTCTGTGATTCTGACAGAATAACACAGTTGTAACTTTCTCTCCTAGTCAAAAATGTATATATATCACTGTTAGGTAGAGAGTTCCATGATTTTGACCCAGTGACACTGAAAGGACAAAGATCTATTTCCAGGTCAGGATGGTATAGGCATTGGAGGGGTACCTCCGGGTGGCTCCCATTCATCTGCTGCCCTTGTCTTTCTAGATTTTGAGGTATTAATAACATCAAAGAGTTCAAAGAGAAAGTGGATATCTGCCATTGAGATAGACGATCAGCCATGAGCACATTGATTGGCAGGGCAGATACAAAGTTGACCAAAGAATTTGATTCTGTATTACAGGCAGAACATTGCCATTTGAAGAATGAAGATGCGGTGGCAGATGAGTAAAATCTTTAAAAACTAAAAGGGAATTGAAGCGATGGATGACGGGACCCTTACTGGTGGGAAAAAGGAGGAAAACAACTGAGAGACTTGACGCGAATCAACCTCAGAAGACCACGGACCAAGGATTTAAAGGTTACAATTCTTCACAATTCACAAACTCACAAAATATTCTTCCACTCAGTGCAGTGAAACTTAAGTTTTGTTGAATCATCAGATCATAAAATATGGGACAGGTCCCTGATGGGATCTGGTCTAGTGCGATGTAATGAAGATTTACGATGCACAAGGTAAGCTGTTTCCTTGTAATAAGCTGCAAATTAACACCTGATAACAATACTGCATGTCACATGGTCCAGCATTAATACAGCACGAGCCATGAGACTGTATTCCTGCTGTATGCAGAAGCATGATTTCATAATACTGCAATATAATGCTGCAGGATAAAACACATAGTGTATATTATTACTGTGAATCAATGCAATGGTACACTATTACTGTTAGGTAAATTGCAATTTATAATATTGTTGCAACTTATCAAATTGTTACTTTTTAATATCAAATCACATGGTGCAATGGCATTGCTACATAACTCACATGATACAATAATGTTGATGGTCAAAGATGAAGCAACAATTACCTCCAAATTTAGAGATGAATGTGCTCCTGAGAGGCTCTTTCTCAGGTTTCATGGCAGCAATTGGAGCATCCCGACAGTGTCGTTAAGAAGGAATATTGAGGTTATTGACCTCGCAACAGCAAAGGAATGAAAATAGATTTACAAACCAGCATGGTGCGTAGTTTCGAGGGGTGCTTTCAGGGGATGGTGCTCCCATCGATTTGCTGCCCTTGTTCCTCCAGGTGGTAGAGGTGGCAGATTTGGAAATTGCGGCCTGGGTGAACCTCAGAAGTGCAGATAGCACCCAGTGCTACCACTGTGCATCAGTGATGAAGAGAGGGAATGTTGAAGGTGGTGGATGAGGTGCCAGTCAAGCATGCTGGCTTGACTTGAATGTTGTTGGAGTTACACTATCCAGGCGAGTGGGCAGAATTCTATCACATTCTTGACATGTCCTTTGTAGATAATGAATAGACTTTGAGGAGCCAGGTAGTGAGTTACTTGCTACAAAGTTTGTAGTCTCTTGTAACCACAACATTTATATGGTGAGTCCAATTCAATTTCTGGTCAATGGTAACCACTAGGATGTTGATAGTAGGGGAATTCAGAGAAGATAATGCTATTGAACATAAGAACTAGGAGGAGTAGGCTGGTCGGCCCTTCAAGCCTGCTCCACTGCCCAATAAGATCATGACTAATCTTTTCATGGACTCAGCTCCACTAACCCGTGGTTTCACCATATCCCTTAATTCCTTTATTTTTCAAAAATGTATCTACTTTAGCTTTAAAAGTGGTTAGTGACGTAGCATCAACTACTTCCCTGGGCAAGGAATTCCATCGATTCACAAACCTCTGAATGAAATGGGTGAAACGTGCAGCAGTTATTATTAGATACTCCCTTGCAGAAATGACCATTGCTTCTCACTTGTGCAGTTAGAAAGCCACTTACCCACTTATCAGCCTGGACCTATTGTCCAGATCTTTTGGCATATAAATGTGGGCTGCGTCAGTATCTGAGGAGTCATACATGGTGCTGAGTATTAAGTAACAATCAGAAAATATCCTCAATTCTGACTTTATGGAGGAGGGAAGGATATCAATGAAACAGCTGAAGATGATTGGGCCTATAACATTAGAGATATCCTAGAACTGAAATGATTGATAATGTTAAGAAGATGTGGGTGTACTTTACCTTTAAGAGAGTCAAAAGCTAGCAGTGACAGCACCAAGTTTTTCAATAAGACACAATGTAAGCATGTGGCCCAGCTTCTAGGGTAGCTAGCTGCCTGAGAACAAAAACAGATTTGATTTAGGCCAATCAGTTTAAATATACCCTAAAACAAATACCAAACTTCAATCCAGTTTGGATTTAGTATATTGACAATCTTAAAAGCCAGTAACACAATCCGATATTTTGGGTTTATAATGCTGGGGACAATTGAACAGTTGAGAGGAGAACTGCCAAGCCAGCATGTAGAGACTGCCCGAAAAATAGCTCTCTTAAAGGTACCTTTATCAATCAGTAACCCGTGAAGCAGAATCCCCAAGAAGGAGGAAAGAAGATAGGAATACAAAGAAGAAACAAAAGCTGCCTCATTTTGAGATAAGAAGTCGTGTTTCATAACCCTTAATCAGAGGTTTATCGGACTAGTATTGGAGAGGGGGAAGGTAAAAGATAGGTTAGAGGAAGGAGTTGTAAATAATTGTTCATTATTTATTCTCTGTTATACTTTAAGAAATAAAGTTGTTAATTTTTACTTTAACTAGTTCTTAGCCTATCAAATTTTCACAGATTACTGCACGGGTTAAATCTTTTCTGTGTTGCTGGGTTAAATTGAGCAGGAGGGTTTACCCCATGTCTTAACATGAATTGAAATACTGACACAGGTAGCAACGTAAGGGAAGGCAAGGCCTTGAGTGAGTTAAAGATAACAAAGGGAATTGTTCATTTGAAGCTTCGGACTGCTTGAATACGAGAAAGTGAGCGTGGACACATGTGAATAGGCGGTGGTCCTGAAAGTGATACGGGCAGCAGAGGATCTAGTTGAGTTGAAGTTCAAGATGTCCAGAGAGTATGCAAACAATAATTATGTGCAGAAGACAGAGACAGGGCAATGTTCCAGGTATCATCTTTGCAATCAAGAGAATATGGGTTTGACAGCTGAAGTGAGAGTCAAATAAGTTGCTGAGAACTCTGAACAGTTTGATTCCATTAGAAATAGAAACCAGAGAGGTCTGAAGCCCAATAAAGGCATCTAAGACATTGACTGTGATCTTACCAGTGTTTTGTTTGAGGTGATTCCAACATAGCCAAGTTTGGATGTTCAGTGTGTTAGTGGATGCATATGACTCCCTGTTTGCAGATAATTTCCCAGGATGTAGTAGGTACAAAAACAATGACTTTGAAGAGTGTGGTGCTGGAAAGGCACAGCTGGTCAGACAGCATCCGAGGAGCAAGAGAGTCGACATTTCCAGCATAAGCCCTTCATCAGGAACAAGCCTCATTCCTGATGAAGGGCTCATGCCTGAAACGTTGATTCTCCTGCTCCTCAGATGCTGCCTGGTCTGTTGTGCTTTTCCAACACCACACTCTTCGACTCTGATCTCCAGCATCTGCAGCCCTCACTTTTTACTACAAAAAAAAATGGCAAAAACTTGAAATTAACATTGCACCTTTAACATAATAAAACATCCCAAGGCACTGTAAAGAGGCAAAACATTTAGTTGAGCTATGGGGGAGAAAATCAAGCTGGTTTACAAAGGGAATTCCAGGGCTTCAGTGTCTGGTGACTGAAGGTGCAGCCACCAATGTTGGAGTGATTAAACTCCGGGATTATCAAGAGGTCAGAATTAGAGGTGTAAGGATATCATGGAGTATTGTGGGGCTGGCGAAGGTGGCAGATGTAAAGAGCAGCAAGGCTATGGAAGGATTGGAAAGGAAAGAAATAAAGAGGTAGTTTAAATTCAGTTGCCTCAGAGGATGAACATAAAGGGTTCCACGCAGCACTTCCCAAGCACCGTTTGAGAATAATGTGTCCATAAGGAATAATATAAAAGTAACTTGATATGCCAAGGGCTCTGTGTATTGGGATACTACTGCAATGAAATGTAATTGGAGTCTTTGTGTAATATTTTGCAAACATGCAAAGATGTAATGTAACTCACATCAGAAAACACATTTTGATACATGGCATTGTTTAGACCCTTCACTGACTCCCTCATCTCCTCTCAGAAGTAGCTGTGAATGGATGACTCACAAATATTGAAATGCAATTACCTTCCAAAAATCATAAGCAGATCCACTAATAATAAATAAAAACATAAAATTCTGGAAATGCTCAACAGGTCTGGTAGCATCTGTGGAGAGAGAGAAGCAGAGTTAATGTTACAAATCCAGTATGACTTTTCTTCGAATGGATCCATTATTGAAGGAGACAGTCGCCAAACTAGGCACATTGTAAACGGCCCAGTTACAATTTCCTATCCCTGCTACATTAGCTGATCTCAGCTGGGCAGGAAGGATCAGTGAGAGATTTATGTATGTAGAGCTCTTTCATAACACCAGGACATCCGAAAACTCTTTCAAGCTGAATGAGTATTTTTGAAATATCATGATCATTGCAATATGTGTTGCAAGGTTCCACAACACAAATGACAATACGATAAAGACCTGGTTAAGCTTTGGGTTGAGGGATAAACATTGTTTGGGATGCCAAGGAGATGCCCCCCCCTCCCCTCTTAGAAATACAGGAATTAAAGAATGGTAAAGAATACAGGAGGAAACAAATCCCCTCCGTCATGCCCGTACTGGCTCCCTGCAAGACTAACTTGGATAAAGGTCAAATGCTTCAAATAGAGTCAAAGAGTCATAGAGATGTACAACATGGAAACAGACCCTTCGGTCCAACCTGTCCATGCCGACCAGTTATCCCAACCCAATCTAGTCCCATCTGCCAGCACCTGGCTCATATACCTCCAATTCATTTACCCATCCAAATGTCTCTTAAATGTTCCACCACTTCCTCTGGCAGCTCATTCTATAAGGTAAAACAATGACTGCAGATGCTGAAAACCAAATACTGGATTAGTGGTGCTGGAAGAGCACAGCAGTTCAGGCAGCATCCAACAAGCAGCGAAATCGACGTTTCGGGCAAAAGCCCTTTCTATACGTGTACTGCCATCTGTGCGAACAAGTTGTCCCCTTAAGTCTCTTTTATATCTTTCCCCTCTCACCTTAAACCTATGCCCTCTAGATCTGACCTCCCCAACACCAGGGAAAAGACTTTGTGTATTTATCCTATCCATGCCCGTCATAATGTTATAAACCTCTATAAGGTCACCCCTCAGCCTCCGACACTCCAAGGAAAACAGCCCCAGCCTGTTCAGCCTCTCCTTTTCGCTTAAATCCTCCAACACTGGCAACATCCTTGTAAATCTTTTCTGAACCCTTTCAATTTTCACAACATCTTTCCGAAAGGAAGGAGACCAGAATTGCATGGAATATTCCAACAGTGGCCTAACCAATGTCCTGTACAGCCACAACATGACCTCCCAACTCCTACACTCAATACTCTGACCAATAAAAGAAAGCAAAATGATGGAAATTTGAAATTAAAACAGATAAAAATTGCTGAAGAAATTCAGCAGGTCAGGCAGCATCTATGGAGAAAAATACAGAATAAACGTTTTGAGTCTGGTGTAAGTCTTTGTCAGAACTGTGAATCCTCAGCCATTTCCCCATTAACCCAGCAAGCTCTTTTGCTTCAGTAGATGATCCAATTTCATGTTGAAAGCTGTGATCGAGTTGCACTCTCAGATCCTGACCACTCTGGTTTTCAACATCTTTTGCATCCAATGGAGAGAGAAAGACAGGGTCTCGCTTGGAAGATTTATCTGACTAGCAGCAAGCAGAATCTTGTGCACTCCCCAATGCAGAGATTGGTGGCAGTGTTGGTGGTGGAGGAGGGGTGGCATTTTAATTGGATGGGCACTGAATGGGCACATAGCCTCTTAGTTCATGATAAGCAAGTCTGTGGAAGATCTTCCCAACATACTGCCAGTCAAGGCAATTCATGCCCATCTTCATTAGGGCAGCCCCCTGCAACAGGCAGAAATCTCGGCAGGCAGTGAGCTCCCAGGGATGTCATTCATTAAAAGGCACCAAGTTCTTAATATAAAGAGAGCCAGCAGCAGCAAGAGAGGGGTGCCCGCTGAGAGGTATACCCTTCTACCCTAGCAGCTGACCACTCCACACTTCCACCATCCACCACAGCCACGAACCCTACAATTCCACCCCCCCCCCCCCACCCCCGGTGCCATCGCTCACCTCTGGTTGGTGACTCAGCGATGTTAATCAACCTCCAGCAAGTGTCATGCCAACTGCAGCAGCTACTACCACCCTGATGGTACGGTTGTTCAATAGGACTGCTGGTCTCTGGTTGTCTGGCAGCTTTTGGCAGGTGGACTTCCACCTCGGCTGGGACAGAGGGGTCTTGTGTTACCAGCGGAAGGCCTGTCACTGGTCTGTCACATGCTTGAGTGGAAGACGATGGGCATTTCTTCTGACCAAGGACCCTCTCCAGGCTCTTCCCTTTCCTCCACTGCCACCTCCATGAGATGCCTACCCAGTATCTCTAACAGTGTAGACTTTCATTGCACTGAAAACTCAAACTAGATTTAGTGCTTTATGTTATTGAAGCGGAATTTTGAGCCGCAGGTTTCTAATTCAGATGCAAGTGTGCTCCATTTGGAAATTGGATGATTCCTGGGTTCCTGATTGCTATTGACTGACTTGCTCTAGGAACCATACAGAGCCATTGTATTTCCATCTGTATTTCCACCTGACCGATCTGCTATCTCCACCAAACTCCACCAAACTCCTGTTGAAGCTCTTTGTCCCTTTGTATTCAACTGATCCAATGTTCTTCTATCTAGCCTGCCATCCCGTACCATTTTATTGAACTATATGAGGTTCAGAGTGGGCTTGACAGGATAGATGCTGAGGTGCTATATCTCTTAGTGGTAAAGTCCAGACCTAGGCATCTCCCACTTAAAATGCAGTGTAGGTGGGGTTTCTTGGCTTGGAGACTTGATCATGTTTGGAATTCTCTCCCCAGTGAGCTGCTGAAGATGGATCATTGAATATATTCAAGGTTAGTTGATTGTTGATTGTCAAGGCAATCAAGGTTCATGGGGCGCAAGCAGAAGATGACATCATATCAGCCATTGTCTTACTGGCTGGTGGAGCAGGCTCGAGGGGCTAAATGGCTTGCCCCTGTTTCTTACATTGCAAAATTTTATGTTCTTATACTTCAGCTCATTGAAAGCTCTGCTTCCTGTATCCATTTTGTCCTACCATCAATTCTCCGCTCACTGACCTACATTGATGTCAAGTTGAATATAAGCCAACTGGGGAGTCAGGCTAAGAGGCCATTCTTTGTGAATAGCTTTTTAACTACTGAGTCTTACAGCTCCTTCCACCCACCAGAGCCACTTGTTCTCTATTTGTTTCTACCCAGTCAATTAATTCATCAATTATCTCCAATCATGATCTTAGAATTCTGCTACATTTACAGCCCTTCACCTGAATCTAAAATTGTCACCCTTGCGTTCAAATTCCGCACTGGCTTGTCCCCCTTCTCCAGCAAGATGGAAGTAATTTGGCTTTTGATGTCTCCCTCAATTAAATAGACCATCGCAGTTCACAAAAGAAGAATTAGGTGTGGCGGGGGAGGGGTAATTTACTGATGACTGGCTTATATGTATTTTAACTCCAGTTAGAAACAGTGGGTGAAAAGATTGGAATAAACCAATAAGGTGGTGTGTGTGTGTGCGTGTGTGTGCGTGTGTGTGTGTGTTCACACTGGCGTGCATATTAATACCTACAGATTCTGAAATACTTGGAGTAACAAACTACAAAGTGAGAATGATTGGGGCAGAATATGGGGGTTAGAATTTGTTGTCAAAACTGTTCTCAGCTCTTGACAAATTCATATTGTATTGTTAAAACATTTTTTTTGTGATGTCACTACCTCATCTTCTCCTCTGGAAACCTTACCAAATGGTTTCAGAATTCTTGCTGCTTCTTCAAACTGGATTCTGCTGAGAATGTGTTGCTATGGTTACCCAGTATTTCTGGAGTTCAGGAGATTGCAAGCTATTTTGTATTCATGTATTATTGACTAGGTGCAGATAGGCACG
The DNA here is from genome assembly GCF_047496795.1 of Chiloscyllium punctatum. Taxonomy (NCBI): domain Eukaryota; kingdom Metazoa; phylum Chordata; class Chondrichthyes; order Orectolobiformes; family Hemiscylliidae; genus Chiloscyllium; species Chiloscyllium punctatum. Next base: position 10,719,511 of record NC_092780.1, on the reverse strand, counting down.
ATAATTGAAAGGGAAGGGAAGTGAGCGTTCTGGGAAGATGCACACTCATCTTCAGTAACGATCATTACTGGACTCTCAAAGATTACATTTGACAGATTCATGCTGTTTGGCACTGTCCAGCTCAGAGGCCTTAACAACTGTATAAACAGTGGGAGAAGGAAAACCATGCTGCCCCATTCATGAAACCTCCCTGCAATTGCCAATATTCAGTCATGAGGTGTGTTTGTAAGGTGTTCACTTGCTCCATTATGAGGTTAAATGCCTGCAGGAAGGTCAAAGTGACATTTTTGTTCCCTTGTCTAATCCTCCTTTTTCTTCTTGTTTGGCTCCTTTAATATTTTTCCTTCATATTTTTCTTTTTGACTTTCTATCTGTGTTTCTCTTGGAGAATGTGAGGACTACAGATGTTGGAGATCAGAGTTGAGACTGTGGTACTGGAAAAGCACAGCAGGTCAGGCAGCATCCGAGGAGCAGGAGAGTCGATGTTTCGGGCATAGGCCCGATTCCTGATGATGAATTTATGCCCGAAACATCGATCCTCCTGCTCCTCGGATGCTGCCTGACCTACTGTGATTTTCCAGCACCACATTCTCGCCTGTGTCTCTCTTGCCACAATCCAGGCTGATTGGAGGATCTGGAAACTGTTTTCTTTTCCTATATTCTGAGTGATACTTGAGAGATCATTGTGGGAGTAACAAAACAAAGGGGTGCTAGTTACAAAAGTGAGGAATTGGTGTTACTGCCCTTCCATCCTATTGAAAACGCAAAAGAGCTGCAGATGCTGTGAATCAGAAACAAAAACAGAAGTTGCTGGAAAAGCTCTGCAGGTCTGGCAGCATCTGTGAAGAGAAATCCGAGTTGACTTTTCAATTCTGGTGACCCTTTCTCAGTACAGTTCTGAGTTCTAAGGGTCACTGGACCCAAAACGTTCACTCTGATTTCTCTTCATAGATGCTGTCAGACCTGCTGAGCTTTTCCAGCAAATTCTGTTTTTGTGTCCATCCCATTAGCAGGGTTCAGCTCTCCTTTTGTTTGCAAAAGCATTTCAACTGGTTGCTTATAAAGAAAGCAACCAGTTTCCTGATGAAGGACTATGCTAAAAACATCGATTCTCCTGTTCCTCGGATGCTGCCTGACCAACTGTGCTTTTCCAGCAACACGCTCCCGACTCTACTAATAAAGAAATACCTGTTTCCCAAAGTTAAGGCGTGTGAGGTGGTTTTCTTTCCTCGTTTTCAGAACCTAAGGTGAAGGATCATGGGTTGTCAAGCAGCAGAATGAGATAAAGGAACTGATGGGAAATGAACCAAGAAGAGAAGCAACCAAATTGAAGAGTTGAGAAGCCATAGAACAAGGAGGGATAAAGCAATGGAGTGATTCTGAGAATGAAAAGAGAGAATTAAAGTGCACTCTGGACTTAGGTCAGTAGTGTTCAATTGGCAATTACACATCAGCAGTCTGTCCAAAAGCACTTCGTCACTATTGAAGTCAATAAGACCTCAGCATTTAGCTGCATCAAGAAGTTGGGGTTCTTATGGTGCAGTGGTAGTGTCCCTATCCCTAGGCCAAGAGGCCTCAGTTCAAGTTCCAGAGGTGTATAATAGCACCTCTGAACAGATTAATTAGGGTAATTATCCAGTAATGTCAACTGGAGATGCCGTGATGTTTTAAATGTGGACCTAAAGGCACCAAGATTGTGGGTTCAATCCCGACCTGGCCAAGAGATCTACTGTAACTCAAGGCAAATGTTTACCTGGGGCTGGGGGGGGGCGGGGAGGTGCTCTTATGGCGCAGTCACAGTAACGATAGGCCAGAAAGTCTGGGTTTAAGTTTCTCTTGCCCTAGAGGTGTGTTACAGCATATTTGAGCAGGTTGCTGATATAATAATTGAAGGCTGCAGTGGCGGTGTCCCTATCTTGTGCCCAGAGGAGTGTCTGAATGTTTTGACTTTATAGGTAACTGTTCTATGAGCGGAGACTGTTATTGGAAAGTTGTTTGAAATTCCTTGCCAAAATCAATGCCGAGAGATCTATACATATCCTGGTACTTATCACAGAATGAAGGAGAAAGGAAATACATTTTTGTAGCACCTTTCACATTCAGAGGCGATTTCACCGTGAATATCTATGAAAAGTACTTGCTGCACACAAGCAAGGACGTACAAAAAGTAATGAAATAAATGATCACGTTATCTGTTTTGTCTCTTGCATAGATTGTTCCTCCTTTTACAAATAATTGCTGTCTTTGAATGTGCCATGAGACCTTTTAATGGTTACTTGTGAAGGAAGAAAGTTATTTTAAGATACATTCAGAAAATGGCACCTCCTGCATTATAACACTTCCTCATTCCTGTATCATAGTTGATAATAACCCTGTACCCAGAGCTGGGTTTTGAACTCACAACCTCATCATTCAGAGCACCACCACATTACAGCTGAACCACAGCCATCTGCTGAAGCTTCACACTCAACATGTTTATTGTTAAAAAACAGCTTATACATCAATTCACCATGACAACCCCAGAGGAAGTTTCCGAGGAAATAAGTAAATAACCTTGCACCTAGTACACTTCAAATGTCTCACCTCAAAATATCACAAATATTAAACAGGAGAAATGGACCCATTTCATTTTTTTTTCAGATAGTTGCAAACATCTAACATCCTAATTTTCTGAACCAACTTTTAATTAATCTGAGATTGACTGAAGCTAAATTATATGTCTCTAAGAGATACAATAGAATCGGAACAATATATTTTGAATTACAAAGTATCACTGACCTACTGTGATATAAAGAGTTGTCATACCCAAGGCAATCAGTAATATTTGCAGTGGGCAAAAATCTTGGAAAATTTTAAGAGTTTTATAAAACTTTTGTTGCAATTTTAACTTGTTCAATCCACTAGCATTGTTCTCCCTTTGTCTACTGTAACCTTATCGGCTGTGTGTGATGAACTTGGGGAACATTAGGAAAGACATTGATATGAATTATCAACCTCACATACTGACAATAATAGACAAGGGTGGAAATTGAAGCATGGATGTTGTAGTTTTCCCAATTGTCTCGTGTTGTTAACTGCCTGTGCATCCAGCTGACAATTACTTGGTAAAGCCCAAAGCCATGTGCTGACCTATACTCTAGGGTTATCCATCACTGACCCCCAGTCTAGCCAGTCCAACTACCTCAGCAGAATCGTGACAATGTCCATGCATTCCCCTGAGTTACAGAGATGTCTATGGCAACAAAGCCATTAGATATTAGGTCTGCTGTGGTTCAGTAGCTGGCTAGGTCCTGTTCTCTATAGCTGTGTTTGTGCCAGACAATCTGACTGGTTGTGAAACTGAGCAGATCGAAAAGAATCCCCTGTGGAAAACTAATGGAGAAAGTGAAGTCACATGGTGTGCAGGGTGTTCTAGCTTAGGTGGATAAAGAACTGGTTGAGCAACAGAAGACAGAGAGTAGCAGTTGAAAGGAGTTCCTTGAAATGGAGAAAGGTGCCCAGTGGTGTTCCACAGTGGTCAGTATTGGGGCCACTGTTGTTTATGATATACATAAATGATCTGGAAAAGGACACTGTTGGTATGATCAGCAAGTTTGCAGATGACATGAAGATTGGTGGAGTAGCAGAAAGCATAGGGGACTATCAAAGAATACAGGAGAATATAGATAGACTGGAGAGTTGGGCAGAGAAGTGGCAGATGGAGTTCAATCTAGACAAATGTGAGATAATGCATTTTGGCAAGTCTAATTCTAGAGCAAATCTTACAGTAAACGGAAGAGCTTTGGGAAAAGTAGATGAGTGGAGAGATCGAGGAGTTCAAGTCCATTGTACCCTGAAGGTTGCTGCACAGGTGGATAGAGTGGTCAGAAAAGTATATGGTATGCTTGCCTTCATTGGACGGGGTATTGAGTATAAGAGCTGGCAGGTCATGTTAAAATTGTACAAGACTTTGGTTCGATCGATTTGGAATATTGTGTACAGTTCTGGTTGCCACATTACCAAAAAGATGTGGACATTTTAGAGAGGGTGCAGAGAAGGTTTTTGAGGATGTTGCCTGGTATGGAAGGTGCTAGCTCTGAAGAGAGGTTGAGTAGGTTAGGATTGTTTTCATTACAAAAAAGGAGATTGAGGGGAACCTGATTAAGGTCTACAAAATCATGAAGGGTATAGATAGAGTAGACAGAGAAAACCTTTTTCCCAGGGTGAAGGACTCAATAACGAGAAGTCACACTTTCAAGCTGAGAGGTGAAAAGTTTAAGGGGGACACACGCGGCAATTACTTTATACAGAGGTTGGTAGGTGCCTGGAACACATTGACAGCAGAGGAAGTAGAGGCTGGCATGGTAGATTCATTTAAGATTCATCTGGACAGATGCATGAGTAGGTGGGGAGCAGAGGGATACTGATGCTTAAGAATTGGGTGACAGATTTAGACAGTGGATTTGGATCAGTTCAGGCTTGGAGGGGCGAAGGGCCTGCTCCTGGGCTGTAAATTTTCTTTGTTCTTTGTTCTAATCCAACTCTATTGTTTTTAATAAAATAATAACTCCTGTCATTTTGTTTCCAAGCGTATTACTAGTGATATTTAGCTGATAAGAGGGTGTCACACTCTTGTGATTCCTCATTCTGAGGATCTACCAAGTAACTTATGATGTCCTTCCCAGAAAAACATGTAAGGATGGATCAGTGCGGAGGTCTGGGTGGATGGGCCATAACTGGTAGTGGAGGTGCAGTTCTACAGCAGATGTCCTTCTGGTCTTTGTTGTCAAGGTCTTGCCATCAAAGGCAATTGTCCTTGAATATCTGCTGAGCAACTACTGTGCTGACAGGCCTAGTGAGGGATGGGTGTAACATCAAAAGCCATTTGCATTTATGTGGCACCTTTAATGCAATACATCCACTCAAGATGTTTCACAGGAAGGTCACCAAATAAATCTTAATACCAAACAACGTAAGAGGTATTCAAGCAAATGAACAAAAACTTGATCAATGAGGGAGTTTAAAGAACACATTAAGGGAGGAAAGAGAGGTTTAAGGCAAGATTTCCAGACCTTAAGACCTAGATGGATGGGGGTCAAAAGCACAACCTTTAATTGCGTTGCAATGAAAATTGGAAATGCACAACAGGATATAGTTGGAAGAGTGTCAAAATCATAGAAGATTGTAGGGCTGGAGGAGGTTACTGAGTTGGGTGGGAAGAGTTTGAAAACAAGGAAGTGAATTTTATAATTGATGTGTTGTTGGACTGGGAGCTGATGTCAGACATTGGGTGTTAGATGTGTGCGATGAGTTGTAAGCTCAAAAGTTACCATCAGAGTAAAGCAGGACATACTGGATCAGAGCTCTGTCCTTGCTGACCTGTCTGGAGCAACAGCCCACCTCCTGCTGGGTTGAAGCATGTAACATTACTAGGTTGTGTGGCATGAGCTGTACTGATTATTGTCAGAAAATTGGGACATTGGGATATCTTCCGAGCAGTTTCAAAGTCAACTCTTTAACTTCTCACAATGGTGCCTATGACAGCCTAAGATGAATATGGAATGTTAATGGCTGACATTTTAATTCCACATTTCAAACGCAGGATCCTGTTAATGTTCTACCAATTGTACAAGCAATTTATGAAGTAAATGGGAGCCATACAATTGAATTACAGCCTTTGACTCCTCCAATGGCATCTGTTTCTGCAAATAATAGTCGCCCTCCCTCTTCCCTTCTAAAAGATGACAACTCACTGCCATCTGGTATGGTGCAGCTTAATCTCTGCTCCAACATGCAGGCTGCTAGACAATTAAAAGGCTGTATCTGAGAGAAGATAAATAGTGTTGCCAGTGGATAAAGGGATATATTAGAGTTGAAACATTAACTCTGTTTCTGTCTCCACAGGTGCTGCCAGACCTGCTGAGTTTCTTCAGTACTTTCTGTTTTGATTCTAGGTTTCCAATGTTCACAACATTTTACTTTTATTTTCCTGAAGGTAAAACAGCTTATCTGCCTGCATTCTCACAGGAGGTATATAAGATACACCTGCTTCATGTATTGCTCCTTTCTTAAATATTGGAGAAATTGAAATGAAGCTACAAACCAAGAACGTAGGGTACCAGCAAGGTAGAGTCATAGAGTCATAGAGTTGTCCAGCATGGAAACAGACCCTTCAGTCCAACTCCTCCATGCCAACGAGATATTCTAAATTAATCTAGTCCCATTCGCCAGCATTTGGCCCATATCCCTCTAAACCCTTCCTATTGACACACCTATCCAGATGCCTTTAAATGTTGTAATTGTACCAGCCTCCACCACTTCCCCTGGCAGCTCATTCCATACACACACCACCCTCTACATGAAAAGGTAGCCCCTTAGGTCCTGTTTAAATCTTTATCCTCTCACCTTAAACCTATGGTCTCTAGCTTTGGACTCCCCCACCCCAGGGAAATAGACTTTGGCTATTCACCCTATCCATCCTCCACATGATTTAATAACAGAAAAAAGTACAGCAAAAGACCAGATTCATTAGGCAGTTATGATTTAGTAAGACTCAGGTTAAGTTTAAAATTCTATACGTCATAGAATAAAGGAACAATGAATTGAGAGAAAGAGTTAGTATAGATACCATTGATCCTAGAAATTACAGTACTGACAAAGCCCATCAAAGCAGCAGTGGTATGAGCTATTCGACAGGAGCTATGAACTCCAATCCACATTCCTTGCTTTCTTCCTGTTTTCTAGTGAAATATAAACATGCTTTGATAATCCTCAAGGATTTTTAAGGGTAAGCCAGGAAAGTGGAGCTGAGTATTGTCAGATCAGCCATGATCTCATTGAAATACAGTGCGGACTCAATGGATCCAATGGCTCATGTCTGAATGCCCTGAAATATCCCAGTGATCCACGCAGAGTTATTATGTATAACCTGCACGTTGTGTGATTTACAGGCATCTTAAGGAGGCAGGCACGTTGAAAACACTTTGACGGAATAAATCAAAGCCTTCACACAAAAGAATGTCAATGAATTCTGTGTGAGGCCAGATGGAAAGAGACATCTTTCCCCAACCTAGCACTAGGGAAGGAGCACAGCAAGTGACACTGCACCAGTTTAGGCAGGGAGGGACACCATTGTTCGGATTGGAAAGCATTTTGTTCTGAAAGGGAGGAATACAATAGCAGGAGCAAAGCCTGGCCAAGATAGTGAGAATAAACACAGCAGCAGTCCAGGCACAGAAACTCTGTACCACACAATGCTTAATGACTTTACAAGGGTATGCAAGATAAGTGGAGTCAGCAATGTCTGGCAAGTGCACTGTATAAAGTATGTGACACAGTGACCACTGCCTTTTTTATATTCGTCTGTAGGGTGACACTGAAAAGGTCACCATGTGTTGTCCATCCCTATCTATGCTTGTGGAGACAGAAACTGAGTTAATGTGTGGAGCCCAATATGACTCTACTTTGGAATGGACTTTAGTGTTAGTGAATCAGAGAGGGAGTAGAAAGATCACCAACAAAGAGAGAGAATAGAATGGAGTAGCAAATTATTGTCACTTGTACTTATGAAAATACAAGGGGATTTGTGTAAGTTGCAACAATTCGGTGCTATTTTAATTACAGAAATCATAAAAAGAAATAATTGAGACAAAGTTAGGATCAAAATTAATCTTTTGTTCGCTCCAATACCCCTGGGTCTCTGAAGTGGTTATGGGATGTCGCCGAATCCACCCGTGGGGCTGCCAAAGCAAGGATTGCCAGACCAGATCCCCCCAGCTGTCACCATCAAAACTGACATGGAAGCCACTGCATCGTTGCCATAGCATAGAGGGCCAGGCCGGACCCACCAAGTTACCAACACTCAAGCCTTAACCACTTCAGTCACTGCTCAAGGCCTCCACATTGTTACCATGGCCATGAGGAATGAACCGGAACCATCATTCCGTCACTGTTAAAACTGCTGCCCCACCACCAGGTGAAGGCTTCGATAAAGCTACGGCCAGTACGGCCCACGAGGAACGGACATCTGGATCCACTACACCACCATCACCGCCACAGGCCTTCCTCCTTCCTCCAACACAGCCCCTGAAAAGAAGAAAAAGTTAGACTTTGTCACAAAAGAGAAATGAAGAAGCAAAACAAAAACAAACATGCGAGGAAGAATGCAGCTAGCAGTGGGAGTGCGAGCGTACGGGCGCAGAGCCCAAATACTTCCTACCCTGCACCTGACACCAACTTGAAACTTGAGAAAAAGAGAGTGAAATGAGTGATTTGCCTCAAATAATAACCGGCTTCTTCTTGTGTTTGTGTTTTTGGTGAAGTGGACATTGGAAAAACCTTCTGGGCCTAGCCTCTCACTGGGTGGGGAAAATGCCAACTGGATTCTTCTGTGGTACTGTGGACCTTATCCATGTGTGACTCTATATATCATTGTTTCTCTTCATATTGATGTCAGTTTGCAGTGCAGTTTATAAGACAGGAGAGTGGCTGTGGAGGTAACATGGTTAGAATATCCATCTCAGTTCTCCAAATCAGGAACCCAGCTCCCAACTGTGTTTAAAGAATGCTGAATCTTATCTTGCAATTCCATTGATTCCCCTCATCTGCTCTCTCTCCATACCAGCCCATGTCCCCTTAGATTTCCCATGCCATTAATCTCTATGTAATCTCTATGTCCGCTTGTAACCTTCTTGCCCTGTTTGATCTCTATGATCCTCCATGTATTCTTCACAGGCAATTACACAGTATGCACTACCCATAGTCCTCAGGTTTCAGACAACATGAATGAAATATATTTGACTTCTCTTGTGAAAAAGTAAATCTCTCACCATCTAATACTCACCTCATTGAAACTGAAAAGATACAGTCCAACACTGGCATCTCCACATCATGTTTTTATGATAACCATCAACATTTATATAGTCACCGCTATTGAGACTGGCTTTAAATACCACATTTATTAATTGAATTTAACAATTTGGTTCACCCAGCTTCCATTGCAGGATTTGAACCCATATACAGACTACTGGATTGCTACCAAAAAAAAACCCCAAATAAACTGCAGGTTATGAGGATGCATTCAGCTCTGAAGAAGAGTCACTGGACCTAAAATGTTAACTCTGCTTTTTCTCCATAGACCTGCTAAGTTTTTCCAGCAATTTCTGCTTTTACCATTGGAATGCTGGTCTGGTGATGTAACTATTACTTTCCCAAATCAATTTGAAAAAGGCTAGTAAGGTTTAACATGCCTTTAAAGGATGGAAAACATATCTACATTGTGATGCAAATCGTGACACTGAAGGTTTGAACACACTTTACACTAATCTCTCAGTACCTTTCAGACTTCTCGACAGGTTTTAATTTTATTCATTTTCAAAGCTGGTGTGTTTTTAACAGACTTCCAAAGCCTGGTTAACTACCTCCCCTGATTGGCAAGCAATGACCAGCTTCCTGAGAGGGAAACCAGGGGGACCTGCCTTCTAAGTTGGAGCGCATGCCCCCCTCTCTGCGTGCTGCCTTGGAAAAGCAGGTAACACAATCAAACTCCCCATTCTACTCTCTTCCAATCTTTTCGTTTGGGTAAAAGATACAAAAATTTGAAAAGATGTACCAACAGATTCAAGAACATCTTCTTCCCTGGTGTTATCAGACTTTAAAACTGATCTTTCATATATTAGATCTTTCTCTGCACCTTCTCTTTAGCTGTAACACTATACTGTGGGTTCTGTTATAATGTGGCAGTTCCATTCTCGTGTGATCTCGCATTATAAGAAAACCGTGCAATAGCCACACCACTTAAACTAATGGGGCCGGAAAGGTGTTATAACCAATACAGATAAGGAAAGTTTACATTCTAAAAATAACAGTCAAAACTCTTCAATCATGTTAAAGCCAATTTGCATTAAAGAAACACACAGAACTGACTGTATTCTGCATTCTGTTCTATTACCCTGATATACTTGTGTAAGCTATGATTTGTCTGGTTAGCATGCAAAACAATACTTTTAACTGTATCATGGTACATGTGCCAATAATAAATTAAATCATTTGGGGAGAGGATAGGGGATGGGGGTGACTGCTGAATGCCAAAACCCTGCCCTTGCCCCCACTCATCTATCCCCCCATCGCCCGCCCATTTCCTCTCCACGATTTACATCCATCCATCTATTGTCACTCTTCATGGCTGTACAAACTGAGTCTGCAGCATCAATCTCCAGGGCACTCTGATTGGCAGCAGCTTTTGGAAGGTATGTCGTCACTGTAGATGCACCTAGAAATTCACTGTTCAGCTCTTAATTGCCTGTTTGGAACTTTATCTGGGTAGTTGAGGTGAGGGGTTACTCACCCCAAAGACACCCACTGCTATACTTAGTTGATAGAGCCCTAAATCCATCCCTAAGCATGGCTACTGTTCCATCAAAATGTGCCTCCACACTCTGACATATATTTAACCAAGAAGATTAAGTTTGCAATTTGATACTGCCTTGCTGGTGTATTGTTGTATTAAAACCACTAGCAAGTTTTGCAGTCCTTGCAAATTTGGTAAATGATAAACAAGATATTGAGTGTGTTGCATTAAAATTATGATGTGCTTATTAAATAGATTTCCCGTGGTATAGATCATAATAAGTGAAAGGAGCATTCATTTATTAAGGACAGGAATATTAAACCATGTAGTACATAGTGTATTATGTTGTTGTTAAAGTGGATCTATGTGCCTATCTCTTAGAGTCATAAAGTGCTATAAGATAGGTACATCATGAGGTCAGTCAGACACAAATCCTCTTAAATCCTCTAAGTTCATTAATGGATAATTCATATTTTTCAATAGATTGGCAGGTATTAAAAAGTTAATTGTTCCTCTACATAGAGAAGCTAACAGGAAATGATTTTCAAGATAGTTTTGTTAAGAAAATGATCTAAGTAATAATTTGAGGTTTCATTATCCATTTCTAACATTTAATGCTGTAAGAATCCTAATAAATATCATCAGTCCTCAATTCTATCTGAATCTCTCAATTAATTGGATTTTTGGAATTACTTTCTAATGCTTATTAGTAGCCCATTGCCTGAATTTCCAATGTGTATTATAAGTACATTTTTCTTTATTGAGTGAATCATTTATTTTGGATTGTCTTTTAAAGTTAATGCTATAAATACACAGTGTCCAATATTGATAGATAGTTGATTTGTAAAATGTTAAATTAAATTTAGACCTTTCAACTCTGACTCCAGGGTTCAAACACAACACAGACTGATGTGAATGAATGACTAATCTCCCTGTGCATTCCTAAAACCCCCGAGAACTTTATGTTCTCTGAACTCTGGTTCTTGCGCATCTTTCAGTTATTTTGCTACCCTCCTCCCTCAATGCTGTTGTTGGTGATGCTATCAGTTGTATTGATCTAAAACTCTGGAATAGCCCCCTAAGTGTCAAATGACATAATGGCCCAACGGTTAGCACTGTTGATTCACAGCACTGGGGACAAGGGTTTATTTCTACCCTCGGGTAATTGTCTGTGTGGAGTTTGCACATTCTCCCTGTGTTTGTGTGGCTTTCTTCCCCCAGAGCAAAGATGTGCAAGCTGAGTAGATTGGTCGTGGTAAATGTGGGATTACAGAGACGGGATGGGTCTAGGTGAAGTGCTCTTTGGAGGTATGGGCTTGATTGGCTGAATGGCCTACTTCCACACTGTAGGGATTTTATACCTCTCTCTAGTTTAAGGCACTGTTTAAAATATACATCTTTGTTCAAGTGTTTGATTAAGTTTCTTAGTATTTCCTTCATAGGGTCAGAGAGTCATTGAAATGTACAGCGCAGAAACAGACCCTTTGATCCAACTTGTCCATGCTGACCAGATATCCTAACCTGATCTAGTCCCATTTGCCAGCATTTGGGACTTGAAACCCTTCCTATTGATATACCCATACAGATGCCTTTTAATTGCTGTAATTGTACCAGTCTCCACCACTTCCTCTGGCAGCTCATTCCATGTACACACTAACCTTTGTGTGAAAAAGTTGACCCTTAGGTCCCTTTTTCATCTTTTCCCTCTCACCTTAAACCTATACTTTCTAGTTCTGGACTCTCTCACCCCAGGGAAAACACCTTGTCTATTTATCCTATCCATGCCCCTCCCGATTTTATAAATCTCTATAAGGTCACCCCAGCCTATTCAGCCTCTCGCTACAGTCAAATCCTCCAACCCTGGCAAAATCCTTGTAAATCTTTTCTGGACAATCTGGTGTCAATCTCAATTTTGCAATATCAAGGGAACCGTATAAATGCAAGTTGTTATTAATCTTTTCCTTTGTCTGTCAGGAATTTCAATCAGCTTCCACAGGACAGATTGGAAATGTCACCCGGAGAGATCACGGGATGGTATTTTGAATTGGAAACTTGTTTCGGTTGGAGCAGGAATGTATTTCTGAGACTAGGGCTGAGGCACAACCGGGGGACGACTGCTCCAACAGAAGCAAAATACTGGAAATCTGAAACAAACATGGAATATACTAGAGAAACTCAGTAGGTTTTGGCAGCATCTATGGAGAAAAGTAGAGCTAAATGTTTGAATCTGGTATGAGTCTTCTTCAGAGCTTGTACTGCTTATTGCTGACATGGAATATACAGGATGAGAATTATTTCATTTGCCATTTCTGACCTTATTTATTTTGTTCACAACGAAGTTTAGTATAAGGGACCCTTTCGAGGCAGGGTCACTGGATCTGAAACTGTGATTTCTCTCCACAGATGCTGCCAGACCTGCTGAATTTTTCCAGCATTTGTTTGTTTTTGTTTCTGATTTATAGCATCTGTTTATAGTTCTTTCGGTTTTTAATCAGTATAAAATATACAGAATCACGGAATTTGACACTGCAGCAAAAGACCATTCAGCCCATCAGGTACCAGTTCTTTTTTAAAAGAGGTATCTAATAAAGCTCACTCTACTGGTTCTCCCCCACACCCATTTTTTTCAAAGTGCCTACCTGATTTCCTTCTGAAAGTTGTTTTTGATCTTGCTTCAACCAGTCTTTCAGGCAGTCGAGAGTGTGGTGGTGGAAAAGCACAGCTTTTGCCCGAAAGGTCGACCTCTCCTGCTCCTCAGATGCTGCCTGACCTGCTTGTGCTTTTCCAGCACCACACTCTGATCTCCAGCATCTGCAGTCCTCACTTTCGCCCAGTCTTCAGGCAGTGCATCCAGATCACAATTTGCAGAGTAGCAAAAAAAAACTCCTCATCCCTACTTTGGTTTCCTTGCCAATTATTGCCCAGTCTGTCTCCTTTGGTCAGATTATAAGACGTGGAGGTAGGCCATTCAGCCCATCGCGTCTACCAACAGCTTGCCACTGGAAACAATTTACACGTAAAATTTTGCTCTCATTTTGAGGCACTGTATTAGATCTGTGTCTCTAATAAACCTAGTCAAAGAGGCATCTGGGAATGGTGACACATCGCTAACACGGATTGCTCTGACACATTGCAAAGTTAAAACAAATCGCGTCCAAAAAGGAATAAAATTAGCCATATTAATGTTACAGAATGAATATGCAAATGAACAGGCATGGCAGGATGATTTCCAAGGTTGTAATCTCATTGTTGGATTTAATGAGCAATTTAAAATTACAAGAGAGAAGTCGCAAGAAATCAAAGTCACACTGAGATGCCTTATTGTTTCTGATGGGATTCTAACTGTGGCCCCCGGCAGTGTTTCTCCCAGGCACTGAGATGTTCTAAGGCAGCATACCTGCCCCTTTAAGGGCACAAGCCTTTGTAAGGTGGGGGAATGGGACCGCAAAATTCAAATAACAGACTGACCGACCCTTTTTATTAAATGACAATGTATGCGGATTTCAGAATATTCATTGTATGAGGGTCCATAATCAATCCTTGCTAAGAGTATTGTCTCAGATGCTCCTCAGTTACACTGCCCCCTGCTGCTTATTCTGTATGGCGCCCATGGCGAAAAAATTATTATCGTGATGAAATTTTTTGCAAGTTTATTAAATGGTAATCACTAGCTCATTACCTATTAAATATCACCTTTCAGTACAATTACAGTACATTTATTAGATACGAGCCAATCTCCCGTGGCATCGCTTGCAGTTAGCTTGAGAATGATGTATTTGCTAACGGCAATGTACAGTGAAATATTCTGTTGCTACAGACTAGTTAAGTGCAATTAATTTGTTCCAGTAAGTTTGTACGGTCTAGTTGTGATGTAGGTACATTCTGAAATTAAATGGAAGCTGATTGTTCTTCAGCAGGTGATAAAGGCTATATTTTTTGTAGCACCTTTAATCCTTCCAGCACGTCCAGAAACAAAAAGAGAAATTGCTGGAGAAACTCAGCAGGTCTGGCAGCATCTCTGGAGAAACAATTCAGCTCTTCCTAGAGCATTTTATAACCAAGAAGTCACTTGTGAAATGTAGCCACTATTGTAATATTTTTTAAAAAGTCCAGCAAATTATGTAGAATAAGCTCCAACAAATTGCAACGTGGTAATGACTAGGTCACTTGTTCGAGAGAAATAGAAGGCAAATAAATTAACCAAGAAGCTTCGTTCTGAAGAAAGGTCATTGAACTCGAAACGTTAACTCTATTTCTCTCTCCATTCAGTTGAATTGCTTGTGTTTTGGTTATTTGTGTGTTTAAAACCCGAACGTTAGCTTTTTTTTCACTCTCTCCACAAATGAAGAGCTTATGCTCCAAACATCGACTCTCCTGCTCCTCTGTTGCTGCCTGACCTGCTGTGCTTTTCCAGCACCACACTGTTAGACCCTCATCTCCAGCATCTGCAGTCCTCACTTTCTTCGGACGCTGCCAGATTTGTTGAGTTTCTCTAGCACTTTCTGTGTTTATAACCTGAACATTAACTCTGTTTCTCTCTCTCTCTACACAGATGCTGCCAGATTTGCTGAGTTTCTCCAACAATTTCTGAGTTTATAACCTGAACATTAACTCTGTTTCTCTCTACACATATGCTGCCAGATTTGCTGAGTTTCTCCAGCACGTTCTGTGTTTATAACCTGAACATTTACTCTGTTTCTCTCTCTCTACACAGATGCTGCCAGATTTGCTGAGTTTCTCCAGCACGTTCTGTGTTTATAACCTGAACATTTACTCTGTTTCTCTCTCTCTACACACAGATGCTGCCAGACCTGCTGAATTTCTCCAACAAGTCTGGTAGCACTTGTGGAAAGAGAAGCATTTCGAGTTCCATGTGACTAAAGAGTTTCTCCAGCAGTTCCCGTCTTTATTAAGGATCTCCAGCATCCACGGTGCAGTACTTTATTTGTATTTTGAATATTAATCTATTCTTGTATTGATTGGGCAGAACCCCCCTGCGCTGCTCCCAATATTACTGGAGATCTGGAGTAAAGGAGGATAGTAAGGGTGTTGGTTTATTGTATCATCAGAGAGATAGCACCGCCGACGGTGCAGCACTCCCCCAGTCTGCAGTCTCCGAGGTGGAGTTTGACTCCCGCAATGATTGTTCAGAGAAAAACTCCCAATGTAAGTTCCTGTTTCTCCATGAACTTGCACTTTCATGTCAATGATCGAATCCCTTCCTTGGACAGAACGAATTAATAAGGAAATGATTTTCTTTGTCTTTTGATCTGGTAGAATGTCCAAAACTAAGGCACTGATAACATAGATACCTGAAATGAGACAGTTTACACAGTTCTAGCTTAATCTGTCACCTCGAAATCAACAATATAGTGGCTAAAATAACCCCCGGGACGTCCCAAAGAGTTTTACAGCCACTTAGTTACATTTTGGAATTTGGAATGTTGCCCACTGCACCGTCTAATCTCCGCACAGCGAGATCCCACTGACTTTTTTTTAGATCGAATGTCTAAACGTTGAATATTTTAAATCAGGAATGGGCGGTGGTTTAGTAGCCCAGTTAAACGTCCCCCCCCCCCTCCCCCAACCACTAGGGAACGGACATTTCTGTTATGTTCCAGATCGATCAAGATGGGAAAATGGGACAGGTGTGAAAGGGTATGCGTTTTGGGGGAGGTGTGTGTGTGTCTGTCAAAGAGAGAGAGAGAAAACACCGGGCTTACAGATACCTGCCCTACTTCTTGCCTCAGAAACCAGGCAGCAATTCAAAGCCAGCAATTTCAGGAGGATACAGAGGAGGAGTGGAAATTAAACAGAGCAGTGAGAAACCAAGCGTCTAACGCTTCGTGTTAATTCTCTCCGTCCGGTCATCACCTTTTTTTTCCCTAAGAATCATCAATTATACTCTGCTCATTAATTGCACGTAACTCTCAAAAATATAATTTCAATTTTAGAAGCAACTAGGTCATGGTGTAAAAATATCACGGCAGTGTGGGGCTACCGGGGTTAATTCACAGGGAGCTAGCTGGCTGGCGAAGTAGCGCTGATTCCTGAACAGCACAAGGACTTGCAGCAGGTAATGCACTGTCCAGTACGCACGGCTGGGTCTGAAGCCCCCGGACTAAGGGTGGTTTAATCTTGCTGCCCCCCCCCCCCCACGGGCCTGCTTGCCAGCAGTGATTCGCCTGCCAGGCTTGACACAGAGGAATGAATTGAGTCGCATCCAAATGTTATGAGCTGACTGCTCACCAGGGACAGGAATGTGGGGGCGGTGGATGGGGAGGGACCCGCTCCCACAGAGAAAGGGCTGACGACTTCATTAGTGAGAAGGATTACTCCCACCTCATTAAAATTACCAGAGAGTGAGAGTGAGAGCTGCAAGGAGCTGCCTCATTCAGAGAGCACACATGGGTCCTGATGTAAGAGAAGTGAGCCTTATTTGAGCGGAGAGATAGCGCAGGTGTGTCATACAGTATTCCGCCCGAGTACCAGCTCCTGTGAACCGCTGAAGATGTCTCTATCACCACAGCAATAAGATGAGAATTCATGAAAGTTTCCCCCACCAGCTGCAGATGGGAAAGTGTTTCATCAAATACAGGTAACAGCTTCACTGTTTATGATTATTTTGTGGGAGAGATACTGCCTGCTAGCTACAGAATTAGATTGAATCGTGTACTTTCCCCCCACCCCCCCCCTTCCCATTTGTCGTTATTCGATAACTCGGGGTCTGTGCTGGGTCGGGGGCAGTTACCGAGAATGACCATGTAGTCCCTGTCCCAATTTGGAATCATCACCCCTCTCAGACACATGAACTTGATCTGGGGAACGAGTCCGGACGGAGTGCCAGACACCCACAAACTGACAATACGCGCAGCCTCTTCGTTGTCAACCCGCTTGCGGGAGTTCGGCAGGCTTGCTGAGGACCTGATGCGCCGAGAGGAGGCGGGATATCGGGTTGTTGTGAGTGGGGGGCGGGGGGGAAAGGACGGCGGATGGTTCACCACAGTCAGGGTGCTAACCGAGAGAGCTAAAGACTGCTGAGTTGTCCAGAGCTCTTCAGAGTGCAAATCCTGGTTGACTTTTCAGGGCCAGCAGACAAGATTGAATCGACATGGACTCTGTCACTCTGGCACTCACCCTTAACCCAATCCTCCTCCTGCCCCGTCCCATTTTCGCCAAAATAAGAAAATTTGGATGAAATACATTCAGCATGTAAACTGCATTCCAGTGGCTGTTTCACTCAGCGTTGTGAATTCACTGAAGTATTCCCTTCTCTTTAAATTCCATTGTCTGGAATTTTGATGTTTGCTGGGTTTTTGTTTGCATTACATTCAGAAGAGATAGCAAATGCTTTGCAGGCGTTTTGCAAGTGCTTTATGACTGGAGAGGGGCTAAAGGGTGTCAGTGGATAATTATTCCCATTCCTATAATGTGCCATTTATATTATACTCCACAGCATGTTTAATCTAGGAATGTATAGGAGAGTGGAAATGTTAATGGAAAATGCTGAAATACTGGACAATATTTTACAAGGAAACAGGTAGCATAATCTTTCAGCTCTTAGAGCCTGGTGTCTCCAGCATTATCTATTGTGCTTGGAAAAAATAAAACCCTCGTGTTAGTAAAGCAGAGCTGGTGAAATCCAAATCTGGGGAATGCAAGTGGCATTGAGAGATGGTCAAGGCTGCTTAGTGAGAATCAGTGGGTCTCCTGACTGTGTGCCATCCAAGTGTCTTGGGTCCCAAGGTTGATGCCATTTGTCAAAACCTTAAAACCGGACAAAGGTGGAGTGGTAATGAGAGTATGAGGAACGTGGTGGAGGGGTGGTAAGGTGGGGTATGGTGGTGGGGTGATATTGAGGATGACACTAGGGATGATGGGAGTGAGTGTGGGAATGGGATTGAAGCAGGAGGGTTAAGCTTGAGATGTTGGAGATGGGAGGAGGTGTGGCAGGCAGGGAAGAGAGGGTAGTGGAGTATGTGTTCAGAAGTGGGATTGGGCATAGCAGTCTGAAGGGGGCATGGTTGGAAGTCGAGTGAGAATGGCAACATTGGGAGTGGAGAGGTGAGGACTGGATGTGAATTGAAATTGGGTGTCGGAGTTTGAGATTGGGTTGCTGGAGCGGTTTGGCTTTTCAGGGAGTTGGGATGAGGAGGTGGAATAGTGGGGGTTCAGAGTAAGAAAGGCAGAGGTTGGAAGGGAAGGTGATTAGGATTCCGGTCATGGGAGGGGTAAGGGAATTTCGAGTAGGATGTTGAAAAATTAGTGGATAAAAGATTTGGGAGTGTGTGAAGAAGTGTGGATAAAAATCGGAATGGCAATGATGGGGGAGAAACCCTGACATCTGATATCTGGTACCTGTTTAAGATTAATTTAAATTTCCCCACACTGGATTAAATAGAAAACTGAAATTTCTATTTTCAAAGTAATATCTTTGACTAGTCATATAGAAAATTTTCAGGTAACCCATTTAAAAACAGAAAGTCAGATTCAATACTGGATAGTTTACATCCCCTTTTAAATCTCTCAGTCAGTGGCGACAAAAACCAAATTCTAGAAGAAATTTCCAGTGAATAAAATGGCTGTGTTAAGAGGCAGGGGCATTCCAGCTAGAAGCAAGCACACAGAATAGAATGGGGGGCATACTGTCACACCCCTCGTTTCTAATCCATTCGTGTACCAGCACCTGCATAAGAGGTTTGCAATCTCCATCTGAGATTGCCCATCTATGATTCCATCTTCTATCTCTGGTCCATGTTGGATTTTAGTGTGTGATTTTAGGGGTGGGGAGGGAGTTGGTAATAGTCCAGGGATCTCACCCCGTGCTGTCTCTACACTGATGGCAGATGCAGAAAACTGGGATACTCAGCATAATGACGAGTCATTTGGTGAGATACAAGAAGGTAGTCATTGCCTGTGGAGAGGTATCTGCAGCGAGGGTACTGATATCATTGGATGTGGAGGAAAATAAAGTAAACAAAAAAGAAAATCAAAAATAGTAAGAACTGCTTTTGTAATTTTCTTGATGCCGTGGGTCCCAGTTATTTTAAAATTGCCAAGCTTTACAAGTGACACAGAGAAGTGCTCCGCGACAAATATGTCTCATTGTTAATACTAGCCACTCCCACACACAATGCAGCTTCTGTAAGGAATCACCTTGAAATATAAAATTTCTGTTACTTCTTTAAGCCCGTGAGTGTATCGTCCAGTTGCCTTTGACAGTTATCCGTCTTCATGATGTTTAATTCTTTTGCTGTTCCAATATTCTATGCACCCCCACCCCCAAAAATGATCCAGGAGAAGCTAACACCCCTGGTCTCAAGATGTTAGAAGTCCTTTGACATTTTGACCAAAGCAGTGAATCCAAAGACACTGATTGCATAGGAAGTGTTGCCAATGCTGTATGATTGCCTTGGAATCTGCAGGAAACAGAAGTTGATATCCAGGATTCTGCTGAGGGCAATTCCGGAGAGAGAAAAAAAACAAATTTTGGAAAAAAAAGTGCTTTTATTGCTTTTGTTTACTAGTTTTAAAAATATTGACAGCGAATATGACAGATAGTGGGAGTTTGGGTGGTCAGCTAGGACTGGATTACTTTGGAGATTGCACAGTTGAGACCTATTGAGTCCTCACTATCCATCTACACACTTGTGCTTCGATTCACTGGGCAGTGAGCAAATGAGAGCAATGCTGGCTGAATTCTTCCCTGCTTTAGCCCCTCAGCTGTGATCAGTAAAAGTAAAAGGCAATGCTTAATTCCCCTGATGAAGCTTCTGAAGTGCCAGAAAGGGCATAGAAACAGAAGCAAAGACTGGTGTAAATATACTGTGTACTCAGTCATCATTGAGCAATTGCAGGAGGTGGTTATCTATTTGTTGGCTCAGAGGGAGTATCATTGCCAGTCAGCACCATAAAAGTGTTAGGTACCATCAGGGCAGACGGCATTGTGGTGACGGTGCTACACAAGTAAACCAGACACCTGGACTAATGCTCTGTGGATCTGCTTCCACATCCAGGGAATTTTTTATTCATTCATGGATGTGGTCATTTTTTTTCGGCCAGCATTCATTGCTCACCCCTAGTTGCCTTTGTACAGGTGGTGCTGAACTGCTGTCTTGAGCAGTTGTGGTCCATTTACTGCTAGCAGACACAATGTTATTAGTTAGGGAGTTCCAGGGCTTTGACTGAAGGAATGGCAATATATTTCAAGTCAATTTGGTGATTGGCTTGGAAGGGAACTTGCAGGTAAGTGGTGTTCCCATATATCTGCCCTTCCCCTTTGAGATGGTAGTGGTCATAGGCTTGGAAAGTGCTGTCTAAGAAGCCTTGGTGAATTTCTGCAGTGTGTCTTGTAGATGGCACATAACGCTGCTACTGAGTATTGGTGATGGGGGAGTGAATGTTTATGAATGTAGTGTCAATAGAGCAGGCAGCTGGGTGCTGGATGGTGTCAAGCATCTTGAGTGTTGTCTATTTATATGGCTAGTCCAGTTTAGTTTCTGATCAATAGTAACCCCCAGGATGTTGATAGTGGGGGATTCAATGATGGTGAAGTTATTATATATCAAGGGTGAGGGGTAGATTCTCTCTTATGGGTGATAGTCATTGCCAGACACCTGGGAAACATGAATGGTATTTGATACTCATCAGCCCAAGCCTGGCTAATGTCCAGAACTTGCTGCATCTTGATATCAATTGCTTCAATATCTGAGGAATTGCGAATGATGTAAACGTGATTAATAAATAATGAGGTTTAAAATTATATTTCTAGAAATGAAAACCATGAAATACAGATTTACATTAAAAACCTCTCTGCTTTGCTAATACCCTTTAGGGAATGAAATCTGTTGGTCATACCATGCCCTAAATATATTCTTAGATCCACAGCAGTGTGGGTATCTGGGAAATAGCCTGACAAGCCTATCAGTTTAAGAATAATTAAGGATGGGCATTAAGTGTTAGTCTGACCAGCATCACTCGCGTCCTAAGAACAAGTAACAAAAAATTCAGACTTTGTAACTCAATGAGGCATCCTTTCTCCTGAGGATACCTTTTGCAAATGAGGTTGGGAGAACACAGCCCACAGACTCTGACGGCTCGTCACCTGAGGCTCCCCGAACTGGGAATGTAAAATCAGAACAACGGCTCACCTTGTCCCCGGGCAAATTCAACCTGTTTAAAAGATGTGACTTTCACACATGTACTTCAGAGAGAGAGAGAGAGAGAGAGGCTGAGAGAGTCAGACAGAATACTGAACAACATGCGGAGACACTGGGAGACTAGCTGACAAAGGACTAAAGCTTTTCAGAAGAGTTGACAGAGATGGTCTGAATCTGCAGTTATGCTGCAGGAATTAAACAACAGGAAACTAGCAGATCTCAAGTGGCATTGCTTATGGTAAGTCAGGTGCTGCACTGCTTCATAGGGCAGGGACATTATGCCCACAGTATCATGTGACATGGTGTATTATTCTGCTGCTAAGGTGTCCCATTTGATGTGTCTATTGTCTCTTGCAAACTTTTTATTACCTTCATAAAAAGTACTGGTCAACTGACTTTAGAAAACACTGTGGTAACAATGAAATAGACAACAGTTTCAGGAAACAGTGGTTCAATAAAGTACAAATGCTATACTCAATAGATGTTGCCTTTTTTCATATCCAGAACAATGTGTCCTCCCTTGGCTCAGTGATGTATTTTATTTTGATTATATTTCTGTAAGTAACATTCGGACTTCTGGTATGTTAAAGCTGCTACATGAATCCAAGTTATTGTTGGTCCGTTTCACATAAGCTAAGATACCTCAGTTTTAACAAATTCTTTCTAACGGTTCATGGGTTGTTAATGGGGTGAGCATGAAGGCTAACCATTGTTTGACCATCATACTTCGAAAGTGAAGTAAAATGTTTGCGAGATAAAATAGGAATTGCCACATTTGATTATTCTGTGTAGAAAGGCAGAATTGGGTCCTGCAGATGCTGGAGATTAGAGTCATGATTAGAGTGGTTCTGGAAAAGCACAGCAGGTCAGGCAGCTTCCGAGAAGCAGGAAAATTGACGTTTCGGGCAAAAGCCTTTCATTAGGAATCCATGATAAAGGGTTTTTGTCTGAAACATAGATTTTCCTGCTCCTCAAATGCTGCCTGACCTGCTGTGCTTTTCCAGCACCACTCTAATCTTATTCTGTGTAGAAAGTCATGATGCATATATCACAGAATCTAAATGTACAGAAGGAGGTCATTTGGCCCATCATCTCCATAACAGCACTACAATTTATTCCCCTCCCTATAACTCCTGAAAATTTTTACTTTTCAAGTATAATGCCTTTTGAAATTGAATATTGAAACTGCTTCTGTCAGATTTTCAAGTTGTGCATTTCAATGCAGCAAAGAGACAGTCAGGCATATTGTGCTCATTTTGACAATCCCATTCCCCCTTCCCTAATCAAATTAGAGGAACCACAATTAAAATCACTGCCCATTTCCTGTCACTCAGTTTTTAAACAATTCTTTCATGGGATGTGCAAGTTACTACCCATGCTAAAATTCATTGTCCATCTCTAATTGCCCTAGGGAGCAAATTGTTAGTTGCCTTCTTGAACCACTGCAATCTCAGTGGTGTAGGTGCATCCATTGCACTATTAGGAAGGGAGTTCTAAAATATAAATCCACTGACAGTGAAGAAACAATGATATTATTCCAAGTCTGATGCTTACTTTGTTGGTTGAGGGGAAATCGGGGACTGACCAGTGTCACTATCAACATTGCAGTACTTAAAACGACCAAGGTCCATCGAGTTAACTTTCTACTATACAGATAGAGACATGATACAGAGCAATGAAGTTGTTGGCAAATCATAACGATTAATCTTCATTAATTGGTCTACAACACTCAATTCAACTATTGATGCTATTTCAGCTGCCTAATGAGCTAGGTGCCTGACGCAAATGTCCAGTTCAGTAAAACCCAGCAGTCAGCCAGAGTGGAGAGGGGGTTTGCGACTTCTCTTGAATTCCTGTCCCTCCCAGGGAGATTAGATCTCTGCCATCATCACACGCCACCCAACTCACCCTCCCTGCCCTGTCCCTATGGCTTATCTGTCTGCCAACCTGTTGGACTCTGCACTTCAGAGGCATGCTACTGCAGAGTCACCTGTAGATGCCCATTTTGGATAGGTATTTAACTGGTTAGATGCTAATGTCTCACAGCTGCTAAAATGAAATGAGTGTTCCTGGAAAAGTAACTTACAAATCCCACTGGCTTTCTTTTGGTAGGTTAATATTCCCCACTGTGCAGGCAGCCTGGCAAAGATACAGACAGGCGGAGAGATATAGAATTGATTAATAGACTAGATAGAAATGTACTGATAGCTATATATTCTTCTATTCCTCAAGGTCTCTTGCGGCATTGCAGCAGTGCCCCTACCTCTGAGCCTGGAGGGTAGGGTTAATCCCAATCATTCCAGCCATGTGTCATAACATCTCTTCACAGGTTGTTTAGAAAATATCTACAAGGTGCTGGGCCAAGTTTTAGAAAATGGGATTAGAGTGGATAGGTGCTTAATGACTGGTATAGACATGACGGGCCAATGGGTCTCTTTCTGTGTTGTAAAATCTCTATGATTACCCTTAGCTCCTGCTGACAAACTGTTGACTTATTCACCTGGCATCAACAGTCACCTCGCTCCCAGATAGCATGGAATAGGTCAATATTCAAACAGTATGGCACTGGAAAAGCACAGCAGGTCAGGCAGCATCCGAGGAGCAGGAGAGTTGATGTTTCGGGGGTAAGCCCTCCATCAGGATGAAGGGCTTATGCCCAAGAAGTTGATTCTCCTTCTCCTCGGATGCTGCCGAACCAGCTGTGCTTTTCCGGTGCCATATTTTTTGACTCTGATCTCCAGCATCTGCAGTCCTCACTTTCTCCTGAAATAGATCAATAGTCAAACAGACCAATACTAATGTATGAAAGTAAATTGACTGATTGCTTATTCCTATCAGATACAGGAAGCATAAGGTCAGACAATTCGCAATACTCTTCAGATCTCTGCTCCACTTTAATCACAGCTGCTGATGGGACTGTGTATCCTTTAGAGATGAATAGATATAAATCCATAAAAATAGTTAAGGCACCAATAGGTTATTCATGTCATGGCTGATAATGAATCTCATTGGCTCATGGATCATTCCCTTTGGACTAAAACTAAAACATGAATTAGAATGAAGCACAGTTAATGGGATTAATAAAGGGATAATGTAATCCAGAATTTTGGAAATTGCCAAGGTGATGCCTGAGTGATTAATAAATGCTCCCTGAGTTGTGGGATTATAACAGAGAGGTGCACCTTTCCTGGTTTTGCAATCGCGTTAACAATGTGTGGGAACGACATCTGCGCTTTCATTGCACCAGTGCCAGCAGCAGCGAGACACTGTGTTAAAATTACATTGAAAGGAGAGGGAGAAGCAGTTGAAATGTCTTTAGGTTAAGTGTTGCTTTGCATCTTAAGTACAACCAATGGCAGGAATTGCTCTGCAGCCTTCACCGTGTTCATGAAGGTCATCGATAATGGGCTAGAAACAGAATTTAATTTAAATTATTCTCCGGTTACAGAATAGAGCCAGAAAATACCAAATCCTGAAACACACCGCACTCTCTGCCCCAAACCAAACCACCAGGCTCGAATGGGACAGCACTACAGGAGTAACTCAGTCTTACTTACTTTGTACCTTGTCAATGCATTTTAGTTTGTGGAAGCTTTGCTAAATCAGACTACACAGTAGCTCCCAGGTCTACTCCGCTCCTCCCACCAAATAAAACAGTAACTGAGATATGTTGCTTTCCAATTTTGACCAGGAGCAAATGTCCTGCTAACTCCAGCCCCCCTCTCCCTTTTACACTGTAGGAAATGAGGCAGCAATGAGTGGAGTCCATGGGGAATCCAATGGCAATGGGGAATCTCTCTCTGGTGCCACTGGCAGGGATACAGCAGAGATACATTGAGTGACAGGTTTGGACATTGGGAAATAATAGGTACTGTGGTCCCCATCATGCTGACAGACTGCCAGAATATGATCCCTGGGAACATGACTCTTTAACACTTCTCTAAATCCACCTTGAGCTGTGAAGCGTGGGTTGCAGGTAGACAGGATGGTGGAGTAAGCGTTTGGTACACTTGCCTTTATTGGTCAGTGCATTGAGTATGGGAGGTCAGATTGCAGCTGCACAGGTCATTAGTTAGGCCACTATTGGAATATTGTGTTCAATTCTGGTCTCCCTTCTTTTGGAAAGATGTTGTTAAACTTGAAAGGGTACAGAAAAGATTTACAAGGATGTTGCCAAGTTTGGAGGGTTTGGGCTATCGGGAGAGGTTGAATAGGCTCTGGCTATTTTCCCTGGAGCATTAAAAGGTTGAGGGGTGACCTTACAGAGGTTTATTAAATCATGAGGAGCATGGATAGGGTGAATAGACAAGATCTTTTCCCTGGGGTGGGGGAGTCCAAAACTAGAGGGCATAAGTTTAAAGTGAAAGGGGAAAGATTTAAAAGGACTTCAGCGTCAACTTTTTCACACAGAGGGTGGTACGTGTACGGAATGTGCTGCCAGAGAAAGTGGTGGAGGCTGGTACAATTGCAACAGTTAAAAGGCATTTGGATGGGTATATGAATAGGAAGAGTTTGGAGGGATATGGGCCGGGTGCTGGCAAATGGGACTAGTCTAATTTAGGATATCTGGTTGACATGGACGAATGAGACTGAAGGATCTGTGCTGTGTGTCTCTACGACTCTATAATTAAATCTATATCCTATTAACATTCTGGCTGACCACTGGCCAGAATTTTAAAGTCACTTTCAAAAAAAAAAATTCATTCTCCTTTTGTGGTTTGTAGTAGGCAGTGTATAGGCCATATGGAACAAGGCTATACTTGCAAAACCCAAATGTGATTATTTTTCAAACAAGCAGCACTTACTGAACACTAGCTACACAAACATTAAATTAAAGATAATCTCTCAAGCTTATTTATGCCACATAACAGTGGCATTGATTAATAACGGGGTGGGGGGGCCAATCCAACGGAATGAGCTCATGCTCTGTGCCTTTCTAAAATTAAATTACCTGAGAGACTGGGGAGCCTATCGTTCCATATTGCTTTCTCTATGTCAACTCCTTGTCCAATCAGAATCAACTTAGCAACCTATCAGAATCTCTTTGATCTTTATCATAAATTTGTGATCATTTCAAATTTGACATTCTTGAATTTGTCCTGATGAGTGCAATATGAAAACTTGTTTTTGTGTTTGTTTTGTTCAGTGATATACATTCTCATTATTATACAACTGAGTGAATTCAGCAGCAGCAACAAAAAAAGACATTTGTCCCCATTGAAAAGAAAAAGGAAGTCCCATTTGCGGTGAAATTGTAGTTCCGGAGCTAAGACTGAATTTTGTTGATGTTGGAATCTCCAGCTTAGCTTAGACCAGAGTAAGTGGCAGGGAGAATATGTATCTTATGATCAAACTCAACAAAGTCAGATCTGACATCTTGATCTCTGCTGGAGTCAATGTTAAGTGGTTACAGTGGCCCTTGAAGACCAGAGCTTGCATGGATGAAATAGCACTGAGAAACAACTTTCTACAAAGCTCCAGGCTCACAGAACACAACAGAACAAACCAGTGAATAAGGTATGAGGATATTGCAGCCCCTTTGCACAGCAGGCAATCACTGCTCTTTGAGCACCGCAGTTCCTGTTAATATTATGATACTCCCAGGATGCACTGGGTGATGTCTTGAAAGCATATTAGGGTCAATGGGTTGGATATCTGTGATATCAATTAATTTAAATCATTTTTAGGGTAAGCACAGGCTAAGGCCACACCTGGGGTTCACTGTTCCCTTACCTTAAGGCTGAAATGGGAGTCAAAATCCCAGATATTGTAGAAAACAGTCTTATATTGTGAATTTCCTGGGAATGACCAATTAATGGCTGCTATATAATTGAAGCTAGTGGGACGGTTCTTGAATTTGACAGACCATTCAGAGGTTTTCTATCACTGAAGGAGCAGCGGAATACCATGTTAGGTGAGTATATTGCATTTTGTAATGCTCTTGTGGAGCAGTGGTAGCATCCCTACCTCTGGGATAGAAGGCCTGGGTTATATTGTGCCTGAACAGGCTAATTAAAATATCTATAATATTTCCTCTTTCAGTGACCGCTCAGAATGCTAACTTGTCTTTTCTCATTGCAGATACTGATGGATCCAACATTTTTTATTCCCAATTCCAATTTTCAGTGTTTTTTTTCTCTGGACGGGTAATGCTTTGTTACCTAAAGTGCCCCTGTTTATTTGCCTGGTAATCTGTTTCTGTTCAATTTCTAACAAATATTATTTATTCTTTGTTATCTATCTCACAGTTCACTCCTGTTAACAATAATGGAAAAAATAATCATTTACTTGTAAGGAACTGAGAATGGCCATCACTTTGCACTATTGAGGGAGGACATAGATGATGCCTGTCTGAAACACATTTGTTGGGACCCCTGTAATAATTTGTTTTGTTTCTGCAAGGATTTCACTAATCTCCCATTGAAGCCACAAAGTGAAAGTGGACAGATTTCTCTGGGTGGATAATCTGATCCTGGCTAACTGCATTCACTCTAACCCTTTTAATCTAACTCTTTTCACTCTAACCATTGTATGGTAAGTCCCTTCCCTCCATCATCTGTTCCTCCCTCATCCATTGCTCCCTCGTCCATCACTCCATCATTCTTTGCTCCCTCATCGTTTGCTCCAGCATCCTTCCGTCCTATCTTGCATCCATCACTGCAAGCCCTTTCACCCTACCTTCCTTCAATTCATCCCTTCCATTTTAACGCCCTTCAATTTGGCCCCTTCTATAGTTTAATGGCAGCTTGACTGCTAAACAGAGGTGTATCATCTTCAAAAGCTCTCATCCAATGTATATATTTTGTTTTGACTTTGTAAGAACAAAACAGTGACACCATTCACTTTTAAATGGAAATCTATGTGCGGCTCACACAATCAGTGGGAAAAGTGCAGCTTCCTCAGCTAATTGCCTTGGTTTAATAAAATAAAACAAATTGTGGGAGCTAGAGATCTGAAACAAATGCAAACAGAAATTGCTGGGAAAGGTCAGCAAAATCTGTGGAGAGAAAACAGAAATAAGGTTTCATGTCCGGTGACCCTCCTTCAGAACTAGAAGCAACTGGTATTCATGATGGGGTGGGGGTGTTAGTAAAGGATGAGCAGAGAGTTGGATACTAGAGAAAGTTAGGCAGACAAAGGGCTAGTTGTTAGTAGGCCAGGGAAGAAGATGAGCCAGATAGATGATAATGGGGACAATGACTGGTTGAAAACACATTGGCGATAATGAAATCCATATGTTTCCAAGTGTAATCTGCAGCACGAAAATTGGTGGTTTCAACTTCACTGCTTTAATGGTGGGAGTTGGGAAGTGGTTTTAACTGTTTAATGGATCATGATTCATTTACAATGATCCCCACAAAATAGTCAAGCTCACTTCAAGTGTTTGACTGGCACCTCTACACATCTGAGCAAGTCAACTGCGAACCTCCCACCTGGTGATAACTCCAGGGGTTGCCCATATTTTAGGAAGCTGCAAATGTTTCTTTTTTTGCAGAGTCGATGTTTTCTCAGGGAAAATGATGTACGAGTGAGCAGAGCTGAGCCTCAAAGGGGTTCAGCAGACAGCTTCATTAATCATATGCACTTGTGATAAATTTCTTCCGATAACTAATCTCTGATTAATGGATCCAGGAGCATACCCAAAAGCAGAGCTTCAGATGGGAGTGTTTCCAGTCCATCCCTCAGCCTGTGAAAATGCTCCTCACATCGGCAACAGAAAACCGTGGATAAATTTGTTTTTGGCCTTTATGTACGGTGGGTTATCTACATGAAGCTGTTTGTGTCAGAGCCATGTAATAATGTATGATATAAATGTAAAATGGTAAACAGAAACTCAGTATTTATTAAATACTGAGAGACTGGGAAGTGTTGAACTTTAAAAGAAATTGGGTGTCTTTGTTCTTGCGTCCTTGGAAGTTAACATACAATACTGTAAGCAATTATGAAGGCTAATGATATGTTGGCCTTAATCACAAAAGTATTTGAGTACAGGAGTAAATGTGTCTTACTTCAATTATAGAGACCCTTGGGAGATCATGGCCGGACTATTGACATATAATTCTACAGCACAGGAAAAGGCCCTTTGACTCATCAAGTCTACACTAGTCAAAAACAAGCACCTAATTATTTTAGTTACTTTTTCTGACACATGACCCATAACCTTATGTGCCTTGGCATTACAAGTGCACTGTCATGCAATCCCTACAGTGGAAAAAGACACTATTTAGTCTGCACCAACCGTCCTAAAGGCATCTCAGCCAGACCCACCCCATCCTTATAACCCTGCATTTCCCATGGCTAACTCATTGAGCCTGCACAAACCCTGGATACAATGGGCAATTTAGCATGGCTAGCCCACCTAACCTACATATCTTTGGACTGTAGGAGGAAACCAGAGCACCTAGAGGAAAACTAAGTAGACATGGAGAGAATGTGCAAACCCCCCACAGACAGTCACAGACAGGATGGAATTGAAGCCAAGTCTCTGGTGCTATGAGGTAACTGTGCTACCCACTGAGCCACCATGTCCCCTAGTTATTACTTAAATGTTATGAGGATTTCTGTCTCTACTACCCTTATAGACAGTTAATTCCAGATTCCCACCAGCCTCTGGGAGAAAAAAACTCCTCACATTCCATTTAAACCTCCTGCCCTTTAACTTAAATCTATGCACCAGATCATTGATCTCTCTAGAAAAAGTAAATGTCTCTTCCTATCTTCCCTATCTATGTCCCCCATACGTTATATATCTTATCCAGGTCAACACCATGCATTCCCCCGCTCCCCCTCCCCCACCACCCCCAAGTCTTGTCTGCTCCAAGACATATAACCCCATGCTATCCAATCTCTATTCATAACTAAAACTTGTGAACCTAACTTGTATGCAGTTTTTGCCTCCTCACCTACAGTACTATACACTAGCCATTGAACAAATGCAACATATGTTCACCAAATTAATTCATGGGATGGAGAGGTTGTCCTTTGAGGAAAGATTAAATAGACTGGGTGGCCTATATTCTATGGAGTTCAGAAGAAAGTGAGGTAATCTCATTCAAACATGTAGTGATCGTTCAAGTTATTGCAAGATGAACATTTTAAATGGCTAAGGGGATATTCAATCAAGGGTCACAGGCTCAGTATAAAAGTTGTCATTTCAGGACTAAAATGGGAAGGAATTTCTTCACCTGAGAATGCTGATTCTTTGGAATTTTCTACCCCAGAGGATTGTGAAGGTTCAGTTGTTCATTCAAGACTAGGGAGCAGATTTTTAAGATGAAAGGAGAGAGATTTAAAAAAGACATGAGGCAGTTCTTTTACACAGATGGTGGTTCGAGTGTGGAATGAATTTCCTGAGGAAGTGGTGGATGTGGGTACAATTATAACATTTAAAAGGTTTGGACGGATATGTCCCAGGAGCAGGCAGGTGGGACTGGTTTAGTTTGGGATTATGTTCAGCATGGGCTGGTTGGACTGAAGAGTCTGTTTCCGTGCTGTATGACTCTATGACTCTACAAGATCAATAGAGTTTTCCATATCAAGACATATGGGAAAGGTGCAAGAAAATTGTGTTGAAATTGAGGATCAGCCAGGATCTCATTCAGAATGGACAAGAGGGGCTGACTGCCCTACTTATGCTTCAACTTCCTATGTTCTTAATGTGAATACCTGTAGCTAGTTTATGGTCTTTGGAGGGAGAAGCATCTTTGATTATGTATTGCTCCCTAATACACATCCTATGGGATTTGACATGTGCGGTATTGGGTCTGGAACATGATGGTTGTATATAGCTGCCAATTCAATCTGGTTCATTACACACACTGCTCTGATACCCAATATGGAAATCCAGCTAATTAGAGTCAGTAAGTTTCAAACGGCTGGTCAGAAATAAACACTAGGAAATGTCTCCTTTTTCAAGTTAGATTGGCATGTGTAATAAAATGAACCAAATGGAGTTTAATGGATGCTGGTTGTACATACAAACTTTTATTGATATATAAAAATGGCTCTTGTGCTATTGAACTTGGTAAGTCACAGGTGACACTCTGCGGTCACAGACTCATTCATCATTGTATTTTGTGCTTTAGTTAATCACTGTGCTATTTTGTTTCCCTCTCTTGGTTTCTTTTCCAATTCCATTTCTGTGTCCTGCTTTTTGTCTCTGTCTGTCTGTCTCTCTCTCCCTCCTTCTCTGTCTGTCTCTCGTTCTCTCTCTATGTCTCTCTGTCTGTCTGTCTTTATCTGTCTCTCTCAAGAGGATGATATGGGACAATAGAGAATGAAGGTGGGGGACGAGGGTAATATGGTGGGCAATTGGAATGGAGTGAGAGTGAGGATGGTTGTGGATGGGACAAGAGTGGGCGTAAATGAGACAGGGGTGTTGGGGAAATGATGTGAGAAAGGTTACAGGCTAACTTTCGAGTTTGAGAAGACAGAGGAAGGAGAATGAGAAAAAATGGAGATGTGAAGAAGAAATGGAGGGGATGAAGGGAAAGGAGAAGGAAAGAGGAGAAAAATAACAACTGGAAACATTAAAATCAGGCTTGGTTGGCTGCACCTACCCAGTTTGATAGCTAAGCACTCTTGGCCTGTGTGCAGCACTGTTCCCTGCCTTCTCCCCTCACACTCTGGCCTATCACTGTGTCCCTACCTCCAAGCAGCTGATCTGCCCCCTGTGCCAATCAGGGGTGGGGCAAATGGAAAATCCCAGTTGGCCTTGAGCACAAAACTCCTGCTGAGTCTGATTGGTTGCCTGTCTCCTTGGGGAGAGGAGTTGAGGGTGTTGGTTGGGGGTCGGTTTGGAGGACGGGGGTGGAAGAGAGGGGCTTTCCCAAGCTCTGTGTGGTGGAGCCCAATAATCCAGTCCTACCACTTTTGTTTACCTAGGGGGTGACTGATCTGCATACACCTTGATCTTTGATCTGCACTGTTTGCTGATCTTAGCCAGGTTAATTATAGAGGTATTCACATGGCTTCACCAGCTGAGACAGCACAGACAGACAGGACAGAAATGACTGCCAGCTGATAGAGAGGGAACCTGGCACTCATGCAGTCTGGATCACCGATAGCAGGGAAAATAAAACTGCAACACAAGAAAGATAGATTTTGCAATGTTTTTTGAAAGGAAGAACTGCAAACAGTGTGTGTGTGTGCTTTGTCAGTCTTCATTGCTCTTCAGAGGGTGTTACAGAGTCTGCACTATAAAGATTGCAGATTGTTGAAATAAAATGAAAGAAAACCTATCAAAGCTATAAATCTGAAATAAGAGCAGAACATTCTGGAAATGGGAGGCAGGTATAACTGTCTGAAAGGTCATGCAGTATTGTTGGAGGTTCCATTTTTCAAAGCAGACATTAAGCTGAGGTTCGGTTCAAGTGGGCGTTAAAATCAAACAAATTGCACACACCATGGATTGAAGAATTGAGAGCTTCTCCAAAGTCCTGACCAACGTCACTCCCTCGCTGAGAAAAATCCCATGAAGTGCTATTGCCCTTCATTATCTATTGTAGGGTTTGTTTGCAGACTGTGTGTACTTGCTTAACAGTGACTTAATTGTTTGGAGGTCATGCTAGCTGAAGTCCTTGCAGGCAAATATCCAGGTTCAATAATTTTTTTTATCTTTATATCAAAGAAATAATAAGAGCCATGTTGTAAAGAGAATCACGATGTTTGGTGAGACCAACTTGTAAAGGTTCCAACACATGACCTCCCACCTTCAACAGCCCCACCCAGTCAAACAGTCTGCTTTCCCTGTCTCCAACATTCTCATAACAAATGAGCCAAAATTTTCAAACAAAGGCATACAGCTCTCTTAGTGCTCACCGCCCCTCCACTTCGATTTTTCTCCTGAGATTTCTTGCAGCAGCAGCTCATAGGAAAGTTGTTTTTCGTTTCTCAGACTCCAGCTCACTCCTGACCAGTTGACCACCCAAAAGAGCAATTATTTTACTTCCCAGAAAGACTTTTATTGTTATAGCACCTCTCCCAGCCACCAGATTTCATCATGCACTTTCTAGCAGGCTCTTTGATTTGACTCCTTATTATAAGGTTGGAAACATAACTATATATTTATGCACAGCAAGCTCCCACAAACAAAATGACATTTATAATTTGTTTTTTGGATGCTGTTTGAGGGTTAAATCTTCGCCAGGGATAACATTTCTGTGTTTCTTTAAGTGGTGTCATAGGATGCCTCCATCAGACAGGGCAGGGGGCAATCAGTTTAACACCACCTTAAATAATGGTACCTCCAACACTTTGTTGTTATGACAGCAAATCATCTCCTCAAGAAATCAGATGCCACATTTTTCACTGATTTAACAATTTTAAAAACAGCCTAAAAGTTTGGAGCTGGCTGTTGTATTTTTAAATTACAGAAACAAGGTAAGTGGTAATCACCTTGAATGATGGAACGCTTTGAAAAGTTGAAACAATTGAGATAGAAGAAATTATAAATCCACTCTTGATGGGACTTAAAAGTCAGTAAATGGTCAGAGGGAAGTTAGCCTGAGAAGGTCAGGAAATCCATGGTTTGAAGGTTTAGGTCCCATGACCTGAAGTGAGTAGTCAGTAGCCAAACGCCAGTGACCATTATCCATTTGCTAAGCATCTGTCATGAAAGATGCCAATTACAGTATCTTTAATGCTCAGTTTATATTAGGTAGGGGCAACTGTGCTCATTCATAGAATCTCTACGGAGGAGAAAGAGGCCATTCAGCCCATCAAGTCTGCATTGACCCTCCAAAGACCATCCAACCCAGACTGAACACCTCCCCCACCCAGTCCCCACAACCCCAAATTTATCCTGGCTAATCCATTTAATCATACATAATCCTGGATACAATGGGCAATTTGCAATGGCTAAACCAGCTAATCTACACTGTGCGAGGGAACCAGAGCAAACCCATGCAAACATGGGCAAAACATGCAGGGTCCACACAGACTGTCATCCAGGGCAGGTCCCAGAAGCTGTGAGGCAGCAGTGCTAATCACTGAGATACCTTTGCTGCATTCATTAGCTTGTTTTTTTTGTTAAAATATGAGACTAACCAATAGGATTATCCGATAATCTTCCTGACTCGAGTAACTGGTTACTGCAAATAATGGGCCCACTTTGCAGGCTGGAAACTGTTTGCGGGGAGCTAAGAGTTGACAGGTGACTGTTTTAGTAAGTTTTGAGAAGATTTGTAGCTCAGGTTGAAGTTCTGGATGTAGGTGACTGTGTGGAATTTGCACGTTTATCCCGTGTCTGCGTGGGTTTCCTCCGGGTGCTCCAGTTTCCTCCTACAGATATGCAGGTTAGGTGGATTGACCATGCTAAATTGCCCCATAGTTTCCAAGGAAGCGCAGGCAAGGTGGATTAGCCATGGGGAATGCAGGGTTACAAGGGGTGGACTGCTCTTTGGAGATCGATGGACATTCGAGGAGCCAAATGGCCTGCTTTCACTCTGTAGGGATTCTATGATTCTATGACAGATCTTCGTTTGATGTGGTATTGTTATATATGTGGATGTTTGTTCATGTAAAACTCTAGATATTGTACCTAAGGCAACTTTGAAGTGGGTGGAAGAGGTATTTACAGCTCTCAAAAGCTGTCCTGAATTGCAGAGTGGCAAAAAAAACCCTACTGACTTCAAAAACAGATTACAGATCACAGTAATACGGTGCAATAAAGTTAATGGTAGCAAGCACCCCTCCCTGCTATGTTCCTTCCAAATGTAATGGGCTACCTTGGAATATTGTCTCATTAGAGTAAATTTTATACTGTTTTACTGTCTCTCTCTCTCTCTCTCTCGCTCAGTTATCTTCTCACAATTGCTCTATATTGCAGTCAGGATGGATCTGACTTGATTTCATGGCTGAGTAACACACTTTATTGCGAAAATAAAAAATCATCTTCACCATCCCAAACTGCTGAAAATTGGATTAAACGTTATTGCTTGCCACATTATTTTATGCCTGTTTTCTGACAGCGTCTGATCCATATCTCTGGAGAGAAAAGATGACATTAATTGGGGAGTAGGCAACAAATTCCACGTTAAAGAAGAAAGATCACAGACCTGACCGGGACAACAACAAAAATATGCATTTATATAGCTCCTTTTAGGTTAGTAAATGTCAAAAGTTGCTTTATAGGAATGTTGTCAAACAACATTTGAAACTAAACCACAACAGGTGGTCCAAAGACTGATCAAAGGAATGTTGTGGAATGTCTTAAAGTAGGAAACAGAGGTATAAAAGTTTGAGAAAAGAATTCAGAACTTGAAACCTAAGTAACTGAAAGTATGGGCTCCAGTTGTTGAACAATTAGCATTCATTTGTAATGGAAGTCTGAGTTAGTGAAGTGCAGTGGTATCGAAAGGATTGGGGGAGCGGTGCAGTAGTGGGAAATTATTGCGGGGTGGGATGTAGACGAGGCAAGGAGAGGAGTGGCATTTGATACCAAGCATGGAATTTTAAAATCAAGAGATTGCTGGATGTGGAGCCAGTGAATACAGTGATGACGCTTGAACGGGACTCCAAGTCAGCACGGAGGCTTTGGAAGAACCCAGGTTTTTGAAAGATATTCGGAGAGAGTTGGAATAGGTGGGTCAGAGGAGCATCTACAGGATGCAGGTTTCAACTGTGGTTGTTGAATTTTCAGCTCATCTTTGAGAAAAGGGAAGAATATGGTCAATATAGCAGTTGAGGTGCTATTTTCCACTTTTTCCTTAAAGGAGAAATAAAAGCAAAATACTGTGGATGTTGAAATTCTGAAGCAAAGATGTAGCCTGCCAGAGAAAAAAATCTCAGCAGTTCTGACAGTATCTGTGGAGCTTAAAACAGAATTAATGTTTGAGTCCAGTGTGATTCTTCAGAACAGTTCTGAGGCAGATGGTGGCACAGTGGCTCACAGTGCCAGGGACCTAGGTTTGATTCCAGTCTTGGATAACCGTATGGAACTTACATGTTTTTCCTGCATCTGTGCAGGTTTCCTTCGGGTGCCCTGGTTTCCTCCCACCGTCCAAAGATGTGCAGGTTAGATGAATTGGCCATGGGGATTGCAGGGTTATAGGATAGGAGGTTGGGTCTGGGTGGGATTCTCTTTGGACAGCCAGTGTGGACTTGATGAGCTGAAGGGCCTATTTCCATACTGTAGGAATTCCATGATTCTAAGAGCCATACTGGACTCAAAACCTCAACTCTGTTTCTCTGCCAGATCTGCTGAGTTTCTCCAGCAATTTATGTTTTTTTTAAGGTGGTTGGTTGCTTGTTTCTGCAGTTCAACAGGCATCTATATCTATCTAACACCTCTTCAAAGTGGGAATCCTGTAACCTTAAGTTACATATTTCACAGGCTATCACTGTGGGGCGGCACGGTGGCTCAGTGGTTAGCACTGCTGCCTTACAGCACCAGGGATCCTTGGGCGACTGTCTGTGTGGAGCTTGCACATTCTCCCTGTGTCTGTGTGGGTTTCCTCTGGTTTCCTCCCAAAATCCAAAGATGTGCAGGTTAGGTGAATTGGCCATGCTTAATTGCCCATAGTGTTCAGGGATGGGTAGGTTAGGTGCATTAGTCAGGGTTAACTGTAGGGGAATGGTTCTGGGTGGGTTACTCTTCGGAGGATCAGTGTGGACTTGTTGGCTGAAGGGTCTGTTTCCACACTGTCGGGATTCTAATTCTAATTCTATTCACTGTGAAGACAGCACAAAGGAGCTTATTCCTTTCCTCAGTCAATGTGCAGAGGCACACAATTCCCAGGAATGGAAGCTGGGAGATGGCAGAAATGGGAATTGGTGAGAGTAGCACCTACCACTTCTGCTGGCTGACCAGGAGACCCACTGCTCTTATTATCTGCTATCTGCAAGTGGGAAGGGTTTGCAGGTTGACTTTGTCTATCTCTAACTCAGGGTCAATTATTGCATTACCACTGCACTCCAATGAGATCAATAAACTCAATGCAGACTGAAAATCGAATCAGGAACCTTCCTGATCTTTTGGCTTTTAATATTGACACTCAGTAAACTGCTGCTGTTAGCAAAGTTATCAAGTGTTTCTCATCCCTGAAGTCATTGGAAAGGTGAAGCACAAGTGCCAAGATTCTGACTCAGTGACAGTAGAATCCCTTCACTGTGGAAGCAGGCCATTCGGCTTATCGAGTCCACACCGGCCCTCCGAAAAGCATCCCACCCAGCCCCACCCCATCCCTGTAACCCTGTATTTCCCATTGCTAATCCATCTAGCCTGGACACTATGGGGCAAACTTTTAGCATGGCTGAACCACCCAAAGTGCACATCTTTGGACCTTGTAAGGAAACTGGAACACCCAGAGGAAGCCCACACAGGTACAGGGAGAATATGCAAACTGCACACAGACAGTTAACCAAAGCTGGAATCAAACTCTGCTCCCATGAGGATGCAGTGCTAACCACTGGGCCCCCATGCCTCCCAGTGAAGGGAGAGTGATATATTTCCAAGACTGTAAAAGCAGAATGGATGCTTCAGCACAATGCCCTACAAGAACTCGATTGTGGAGTGTTTAACGGGGAGATTGTTGCACTGTAGCTACTGCATGTTCTGGCTGATCAGGAAATTGTCCCTCTATTACTGCCTGCCAGAAGCACATGGGAAGTGTTTCCAGGTTGACAATCAGCCCGTTTGGCCATGTTGTGAACATACCTTCTGTAGCTTAGAAACTTCTGGCTCAGGGGAAGGAAGGCTATCTACTGCACCACTCTCCCACTAACAGATAGAATCACAGAATTATTACCATATTAAGGCCATTCAGCCCCTTGCGCCTGCGCCTCTAATCTCATGTCAAAAGACCACAAAAAAGTTACATCGTGGGAAAGGATTGTTTCAGTTCCTTAATTTGAATAATATTATAACCATACGCTCATTTTAAAAACATTTGTGAGCCAATTTCATCGGTCGTGTCAATGATCTGTTTTGCAAATAACGGAGAAGATTTATCCTCAGTCAGTTCGAGTAACATGGAACAGAAGTATCCTAAATACAAATTAACTGTTGCCATAGTGATGTTAGCTTGGTGTCCTCTGTAATATTGAACCAGAATTAGGTAGGTGAAATTTGAGATTGATTTAAAAAAAAAGTCAGGATTGTTAGATGAAGCAGAGATTGGCTTTTCCTGAGAGTGCTTCTGTCTTTTTTTTACCGGGTGATGGTTTCAGATTGAAAACAATCTCAAGATGAAGGCTTCCATGTGACAAAAGTCTAAAAATAACCTTCAGTCTGAAAACCATGGCAATGATGCATATTCAGTTGCTGCCCAGGATTGTGCACAGCCAAAGCAAAGCAGCCTGAGTGATGGGAAAATGATGCATTTACCTGGAGAGGGAGCTACTTATTGAATGGAGAAGGTGGAAGAAACCTATTGTCTATTTTAGTCCCTGAAACAGGCTGACTGATGAAAATTCTGCTAAAGTCCATGTTTTAGGAGACTTTTGATGTGCAATGTCAAAATTTTAGCTAATTTTTCAATCAAAAACTTTAATTAAATAAAGGTATGATGTTAGTAGGTACAATTAGAAGTATGGACTGGGTTTAATAATATCTTATGATGAATTTCTTGTATTTTCAGGCCATCGAGGATAAGTTGATTTTCAGTACTTGCTTCTTCTGGCATTTCCTCTGTAATTTCTTGCGCTGAATTTGTTCAGTATGCTGCATTTGATGCTGGCAGCCCCTGGGTTATTGGAAAGGGGACCGTTGCACTGTAGGAGAAGGAGTAGCAGGTCTCACAGTGAACCGGTCTCTGTTCCAGAACTCTCATCTTCAGGTGTTACCGTTGTAGCTGCAGTCAAACATGGATTCAAATCTTTCCTCTCCTTCCACGCTTCCCAACCCCTATTGCAAATTGAAAACTATGAGTGCATGCGTGTGTGTATTGATATATGATCAGTGTTCTGTCTCTTCACTTTTCTGTTGCATTTATTCCTGGGGAATGTGTATCACTGGCAAGGTCAGCACTTGTTGCCTGCTCTTAATTGACCTTCAGGAGCTGGTGGTGATCTGCCTTCTTGAACTATACCGTTCCATATGGTGAATGACTCCCTCATAGAATCCCTGCAGTGTGGAAACAGGCCATTTGGCCCATCAAGTCCATGCCAATACTCCAAAGCCCTCTATTTCCCATGGCCAGTCCACCTAACCCACACATCTTCGGACATTGGGAGGAAACCAGAGCTGCCAGAGGAAACCCATGCAGACACGGGGAGAACAATCAAACTCCACACAGTCACCTGAGGGTGGAATCGAACCTGGGTACCTGGCAGTGGGAGGCAGCAGTGCCTGTAGTAATGGTGATTAAGGAATTCCAGGATTTTGACCCAGTGACAATGAATGAGCTCATTCCTGATGAAGGGCTTATGCCCAAAACCTCAATACTCCAAATCCTCAGATGCTGCCTGACCTACTGTGCTTTTCCAGCACCACACTCTCGACACATGGTTATACTGCAGTATATAGTCTTCCCTTTGTATCCGGTGAGTTCTAAAAGGTGTACTAGATCTGGAAATCCCTTCCTACACTCTCCACCTGTCTATCTTACAATATTCTGTAGTGTATATCTCTTTTTCAAACTTCCAGCCACCTTTTACTGTATGTCATAGTGTCATAGAGTCATGGAGATGTACAGCATGGAAACAGACCCTTCGGTCCAACTTGTCCATGCCGACCAGATATCCCAAATCAATCTAGACCCATTTGCTAGCATTTGGCCCATATCCCTCTAAACCCTTTCTTATTCATGTACCCATCCAGATGCTGTTTAAATGTTGTAATTGTATCAGCATCCAACAGTTCCTCTGGCAGCTCATTCCATACACGTACCCCCTTGAAGGTGAAAATGTTTCCTCTTACGTCCCTTTTAAAACTTACCCCTCTCAACCTAAACCTATGCAGCTAATTCTGGATTCCCCCACCCCAGGGAAGAGACTTCGTCTGTTTATCCTATCAATGCCCCTCATGATCTTATAAACCTCTATAAGGTCACCCCTCAGCCTCCAACAGTCCAGGGAAAACAGCCTCTCCCTCAAGCTCAAACTCTCCAATCCTGGCAATATTTTCTGAACCCTTCTGTGATTTGCTGTCACTCATTTTTTGCTGACTCTGTGAAGCCCCTTGGGAAGGTTTGCTACATTAAAAATACAATATGAAAGTTTGTTATTGTATGACATTGTATTGTAATCAAAAAAGTTACAATAATTTTTAAAAAATGATTGTTTCTTCTCCCAGATGATGTTTGGCTTTTTTCTTCTGTTGCTTTCTTCCTCTGGTTTTCTGTCCTGGCTGAAATGTGGCATTTTCAAAATAAATTGCTTTTGTCTGTGAATAACTGTGATCTGAAATTAATAAAGCTGGGACTTTCAAAAAGCAGCAAATCTTTCTAATCTACTTGTTTAATGTGACAATAACTTTCTGACTTTATTGTTTGCAATTAGTCATTTATAAACCACCAGTCAATAAAATCATTACTGCATACAATCCACAAACACCATTAAATCATGCCGAACATACAGACCAATCCTCTAGGGTATCCACATAAGCCTGTCAGAAGGTTGCAAAATAATAACTTTGGCCTTAATTGAAGTACAATGTATATGTTATATGAAATAAATCTCTCTGTCCAGAACAGTCAACAGCATGTAACAACATGTTAGTCTTTAAATCTTTCAAGTCACTTACTTTCAACATGCAACATCCAGTTTCTTGAGTAAACGGCTCATGGGTATTTGATGGCACCATTTAATCTTCCATTACATCAACAGTAGATGATCAGGGATTGGATTATCTTTTACCCTTCCTAGACTTCAACTCATCCAAATCTTGATTGCCTGAATCCTCACAAGTCCCGTTTGTTCATCACCTCAACTTTAGTTGATGCAGCAATATATTAACTTTAAAATTCTTGTTTACAAGTGTGTCATCACCTCTCCTTATCTCTGTCACATCAAATGATGTCAAAATTCTCTGACATGCAGAGGAACCTCGGTTATCCAAATAATACACGCAGGGAGTATTTTGTTCAGATAATCGAATGTTCTGATAATTGAATGTTGTATAACACAGTTTTTCCAAGCATTGGGATTTTGCGATCTTGCCTGGATAATCTGAAATTCGGATAATTGTATACTGGATAATTGAGGTTCCTGTGTACTCTGTTTTTCCAATTCCACATTCATGTGTATTCCTGATTTCCATTGCTTTTCCATTGGTGCCATGTCTTCAGCAGTGTAGGCCTTGAGCTCTGGAATTCCCTCCCTAAAGCCCTCTGTCTCTCTACAGGTGGAGATTCTCTTCAACCAAGCTTTGGGTCATCCATCCTCTTATCTGCTGCTTGCAGGTGGTGGTGTTCCCATGTATCTGCTGCTCTTGGAATTCTCAATGATGATGGTCATGAATTTGGAAAGTGCTGTCTAATTCATCAATGCCTCTAGGATAGCACCTTCCAAACCCACAACCACCACTACCTACAAGGCTTGATAACACTATCATCTGCAAGTTTCCCTATACCCCACTCACTATCCTGACTTACTTCACTACCACTGGGTCAGAATCCTGGAACTCCCTCCCTGACAGCATTGTGGGTGTATCTACAGCAACGGACTGCAGTTGGTCAAAAAGGTAGCTCATCACCACCTTCTCAAGGGCAACTTGGGATGAGCAATAAATGCTGGCCCAGCCAGCAACATCCATGTCCCATGAGCAAATAATAAAAATTCACCAGCGCCCCCCACCCTGACCTTCTATACAGAAGGAAAAGAATTGTCTCCATATCCTATTTTGTTTGATGATGCTCCTGTGAAATGCCTTACTCTGCTGAAAGTGGCTATTTTGTTGTGAAACTGCTAATCTCTCGCTATATCTCAAAAAAAAAGATGTGGGGAAGGTGATGTTTGAAGGTTACTGTAGGTGAACCTTTGCATCATTCTATGTATTCACACCTTCCTGGCTTCGAATGGAAAGTCTAGATTATCCAAAGTTGGAAATACATCAGAAAATACATGGCGTTCTTTCATAGTCTTTTCAATGATTTTCGTAATAATGTAGTTTCTGTTCTGACATAAGAGGTATGAGACTGGAGGTGTGGAACCTAACCTGTGGCTGGCATGATAGATGCAACTTCTTTATAGTAGTAATCACTGGATTGGGACTCTTCGCACGGCTCTGTCCTGTTCTTTGAAATGGTGCCATTTATGCCCACCTGTAGCCTGAGTTAGTTCCTTATCTCACACCAGTATCTGTAACAACACAGCCCTCCCTCAGTACTACCAACCTAAACCTTGTGTTGCAGTTGGACTTGAATACCTGACTTCCTGACTTGAAGGTGATAATTCTACCACTGAGCCATTGTTAGTACCATCCTTGATATATATATATCTTGACATCTCCGGTAAAGTCACTGAACTTTTCTCCATCGCTTTAGTTATCCTTTTGAAGTGGATAAAGAGTAGAGCTGGAAAAATCACAAAAGGTCAAGCAGTATCAGAGGAACAGGGGAGTCACCGTTTCATGGCAGAATCTTTTGTCAGGATGGGGCGGAGGGGAAGGGGGACGGGGAAAGGGGGAAGAAAGGGACTGGGTGGGGCTGGGTGAAAGGTGGGTGAGATGGCAAGTTGGATGCAGGTAAGAGGCCACCCCACCCACCTTTCCCTAGGCCCACCCCTTTCCATCTATTTATTTTGCAGCCCCCTCCCCTCCTCCAGTCCTGACAAAAGGTTCCAACCTGAAATGTTGAGCCCCCTTCTCTTTTGATGCTGCTTGACCAGCTGCACTTTTTCCAGTTCAATTCTTATCCCCTCTGACTCTCCAGCATCTGCAGTTCTCACTATCTCCAAGTTATCATCTGGAAACCATGCTACTGGCTACTGTCCCATAGGCAATTCTTTCATGACACTATTGGCAAGACCAGCATTTGCTGCCTATCCTTAATAACTGTTGAACTGAAAGGCTCACCAGGCCACTTCAGAGGGCAGTTAAGAGTCGTAGAGTCAGAGAGTCATTGAATCATAGAGATGTACAGCACAGAAACAGACCCTTCGGTCCAACTCATCCATGCCGACCAGATATCCCAACCTAATCTAGTTCTATTTGCCAGCACCTGGCCCATATCCCTCTAAACCCTTCCTATTCATATACCCATCCAGGTGCCTTTTAAATGCTGTAATTGTACCAGCCTCCACCACTTCCTCTGACAGCTCATTCCATTCATGTACCATCCTCGTGTGAAAAAGTTGCCCCTTAGGTCCCTTTTATATCTTTCCCCTCTCGCCTTAAACCTATGCCCTTTAATTCTGGACTCCCAACCCCAGGGAAAATATCTTGTCTATTTACCCTATCCATGCCCCTCATGAT
Organism: Chiloscyllium punctatum; assembly: GCF_047496795.1. Classification (NCBI taxonomy): domain Eukaryota; kingdom Metazoa; phylum Chordata; class Chondrichthyes; order Orectolobiformes; family Hemiscylliidae; genus Chiloscyllium; species Chiloscyllium punctatum. The sequence goes on along the minus strand of NC_092780.1, from coordinate 10,675,671 downwards.
TTTATCAACCTCTATAAGGTCGCCCCTCAGCCTTTGTTGCTTCAGGGAAAATAGCCCCAGCCTGTTCAGCCTCTCCTTACTGCTCAATCCTCCAACCCTGGCAACATCCTTGTGAATCTTTCTGAACCCTTTGTTATGACACTGGATAAACCCCTCTGCTAATTTAAACAAGCCACACCAGAAATAGTCCACCTCGTGCCGTAATCTGTTAAAATTTGAAAGGCAAAGAACTATCCCAGAGATCACTATTTCAAGTAAAAATTAACAACTTTATTCTTTTAGTTCAATAGAGAATATTAAAACCAGCAACTATTTACAACTCCTTTATCTTAAAACCTATATTTTACCTTCCACTCTATAATACTAGTCCAATAAAAAAAATCCTGATTAAGTTTTACAAAAAGAAAATAATCACATTTCAAAACCAGTCAGCTTTGCCGATTCTCCTTTGTAGATTTTCCCAAGGTCAGTCTCAATGTTCTGCTGCACAGACTCCCCATAGACAGGTACCTTTCAGCAAGCTCTTCAGCTAGCAGTCTACATTTGTTGGTCTTTGGCAGTTCTCCATCTAACTGTTCAAAATGTCTGGTTTTACACACCAAAACACTGGATTATTTCATTGGTTTAATATTATAAAAGTACTAAATTCAAATTTGATTAGAATTTGGTATCTTGGGGCATAATTTAAACTGATTGGCCAAATTTGAATTTGCTTTTGTTTCATGGCAACCCATCTGCTGCTAATTATTTCAACCAAGTATTACATTGTTACCTTGTTCAGGGCTCTTGGTGCTTTGTCAGTCCTTGCTAGCTTTTCAACTCTCTGAAAGGTACAGTACAACTTCACAACACTTTTCAAGTTTCACACCATCCTTCCAATAGGAAGAAGACCAGAATTGCACACAATATTCCAAAAGTGGCCTAGCCAACATCCTGTACAGCCAACCACATTGCTGAGAAATGGATCACATACAGGTCAGACCAGGTAATGATGGCAGATTTACTTACCTAGGGGGCATTAGTAAACCTGATGGGATTTTAACAAATCAGATGAGTCACCATTATTAAACTGATTTTAGATCCTGCCAGCTCCTATATGAACTCCTAGCACCAGAGTTTCAATCTGGATCTCCAGTTAACTAACCTGATGACATAATGACTTCAGTAAGTGCTCAACATAACAACCAATCTTATACATTCGCTGTGGCAACTGAGTGAATTGGCTAAAGTAGCAGGCCGAATGTGTGGCATGTCAATGTACCTCCTGCCAACTTCCAAAACCTGTCATTGAAACACAGTACTCTGTCCGACTGCAGATCTGGCAGTGACAATCACGGTTAAGTGGAAGTAGACTTATCTCGTTGTGTTCAACAAGTGAGAGCCAGCCTGAATAACTGAGAAAGGCATAATTCACCATCTCACTTCCATAGTCAGGTTACTGGAGCAAGGACAAATGAGGAGACTTGTCAGCCTTATTAATGAGAGTTCTTGAGCGTGCACATTAATGACTGTCAAAACACATTGATTGCTTTCTGCAACACAATCTAGCCTCTTTCTCTGAGTTGTAACAATATAATGACAGCTCTGTCTATTTCAATACCACTGAAGCTGCATCATGGCTTTTTTCAAAAATGAAATCTCACTGTTTTCCATGATCTAACCTTGGTATCATTGTGTAATACACACAGCTACTAAAAATTCATAGTGTCAAATAGCAAGTGGAGGACAAGAGGATATAAATAACCAGCCTGCGGTGTGATTTGAGATTGGATAATTTTTTTTTCTCGTACAGAGTAATTCATGTGTGGAATCAGCTTCCAGCGAAAGCAATTTCTGCTGCACCATTTAACACCTTGCCTTTTTTTTTCAAAGAAACACACAGAGCTGGATGCACATTGGCAGCTCTAAGATTTGCCTAAGCTTTTTTCATGAGCTCAGAAATTTATGGCCAAGCTTCCGACGTGATTTCTGAAGGTGTGGAAATCACAGGACTCCATGAGTGAATTTCGGATCTTTTCAATCCACTTTTTCAGCAACATCTCACCTTGGCTGGAGCAGGTGGGATTTGAACTTGCTCCTTCTGGCCCAGAACCACTGGTGGCAGGAAGCAGAAAGAGTCATTTCCAGCAGCCAGGATATAGCCAACCAATGGACTCCCACCGCCAATGCCATCATGTAGGAGAAACTCATGCTGACCATCTGATTTCTGGTCAAGCAATGCCTTTCCAGGCATTAGAGGCCATTACCTCCACGATAATTCACCAATTCCCTCCCCAGTCCCAAGCTCCCCTTCTCTTCTGCGTTGGCAATCCTGCAACCCTAGCAGCACCCCGTCCCACCTTCAAAACCTACCTTGGCTCGGACCTGCCAGACTGATACTAGTGCGATTCCGCACTTTGGTTTGAGTCCGGGATCCATTGATTCCTCCAGAAGCAGAGGTCACAATCTGAGGATGCGCAGTGGGCCATTGAGGATGGAGATGAGGAAACATTTCTTCACCCAAAGAATAATAAGCCTGTGGAATTCATTACTACAGGAAGTAGTTGATCCCAAAACATTGAAAGTGTTCAAGAAGTAGCTGGATATAGCACTTGGGGCAAATGGGATCAAAAGTTATGGGGAGAAAGTAGGACGAGACTATTGAGTTAGACAATCAGCCATGATCATGGTGAATGGCAGGGCAGGCATAAGGGCCAAATGGCCGGCTCCTGCTCCTATCTTTTATGTTTCTACCTTTATACTTCTACATTTCTTTTGGACCACCTCCACTCCTGGTGGTCGTCACCACTTCCGATAAAGCTGCCAGGGGCCAAGAGATCTGCTGGCCCTCCACCTGGGCAACTGCTCTTGCAGGCAGGATGGTCTCTCTGCTGGAGCCAGTCACTGGCTCGCTGGCCACAAGATGAGCCTACAGTATTGAGACTGGATCACCACCAACCTTTACATTGAGCTATGGGCACCCAGACCCAGAAATTCATTCTATAGTATCACACAGCCCTTCAGCTCATTGTAACTATGAAGTATGAACTCTTTAAAGGAAGCTAATGCTCCTGAAGTATAAACTTTTTATGCTTCAAGTAAATGTCTCTTTTGAAAGGTATTTTCCACCTTGTCACTAGTACCCTTGCAAGCACCACAACCCGATCATAACAAATCACTGCATGAAAATTATCTTTGTATTTTTTGTCTTAAAATTGTCTTAAAACAATATTTTCTAACAATATTTTCTTTATTTCCTGATCATTCTGCTGTACTGAAAACAGTGTGTTGTTATTTACTTTATGAAAACTTTGAACAACTCTATTAAATCTCCCATTAAGTATCAATTCTCTGTCATTTTGACAGGCAACTAATCCAGAGTTTCAGGTTTTGCTTTTGTTTAGCTTCTGGAGAGAACTCGGTCATAGAAGGAGTGGCATTGGAGACCAGAGCACGGCCATGGCTCGGACCCAGAGTGGGACTTTAGCAGTCGGCAGTGAGATGGCAACACGGTGGCAATCAATTCCAGCGCAGAGTGAGATCGAAACCAGCGTGGAGGAGAGACCAACTCCTGGTAGGGAGCGTGGACCCACATGGAGAAAGCCCAGCATGGAACGTCTGCAGACCCATGGCTAAAGAAGGACTCTAATACTGAACTTTTAACTTATTTCTTTATTTTTCTATTTGCACTCAAGATTTTGAACCTAGGTGCCTTTGTACCTAAGATGGCGCCGGGAATGTCAACATTGTACACTTTTCAGTGTAGTCCTTTGTACACTGTACTTTAGGGTGGCATGGTGGCTCAGTGGTTAGCACTGCTGCCTCACAGTGCTAGGGCTGAAAATGTGTTGCTGGAAAAGCGCAGCAGGTCAGACAGCATCCAAGGAACAGGAGAATCGACATTTCGGGCATGAGTCCTTCTTCAGGAAACGTCGATTCTCCTGCTCCTTGGATGCTGCCTGACCTGCTGTGCTTTTCGAGCAACACATTTTCAGCTCTGATCTCCAGCATCTGCAGTCCTCACTTTCTCCTCACGGTGCTAGGGACCTGGGTTTGATTCCAACCTCAGGTGACTGTCTGTGTGGAGTTTGCACATTCTCCCTGTGTCTGCAAGTTTCCTCCGGGTGATCCGGTTTCCTTTCACTGTCCAAAGACGTGCAGGTCAGATGAGCTGTTGTGTTGCAATAGTCTTACCAGATCATAGTGGCTGCTTTCTTATTAGAGTGAAGTGACTGGTGGTGATTTACCCTGAGGGCCATCAGACCTCAGGTGAGGGAAGACATTGAGAAGGACAGTCCTCCATGGTAACGTCAAACTGGCGTTGGGAATTGAAGCCATGCTGTTAGCATCACACTGCTTTGTAAACTGACAATCCAGCCAATTGAGCTAAACTGATTCCTTGATTAGGTGAATTGGCTGTGCTAAATTGCCCATAGTGTTCACGGATGTGTAGATTAGGTGCATCAGTCAGGGGAAATGCAGTGTAATAGCATAGTGTAATGAGTCAGGATGGGATACCTTTCAGAGGGTCAGTGTTGGGCCAAATGGCATATTTCCAATCTGTAGGGAAACTAATTCCAAAAACAACTCCTGTATCCCTGTACTTCAGTATACTTGACAATAAAACCTAATTCTAATTCTAAATCATTGAAAAAAAGATGTAAGTGGGCATTTATCCATCTTGAGAATAATGATGGTAATCTATCTCTGGCAGGAGACTGGGAGTATTGTGTGATTGCAAGAATTAGGGACAAACCTGTTTAAGAAAAGAAAGATTTTGCATGCCTCTAGCACAACCCATCCTGAAATATTTCACAGCCTATAAATTACTCATGGTGTGTGGTGTCATGACTCAACAGGGAAGAGTGCACTGATAATTGAGCACCACTGTTCAACAAACCATCACAAGCATGCAACAACACAATTTAATCTTCAAGATGATCAATTTACTTGGCTGACTGCTATTCAGGACAAACAGGATTCATGCCAGGTTTGGTCATTAGCTATAAAATAATTATTTATTATAAACAAACATATTCTCAGACAAATGGCAACAAAACTAGATTACTCGGTGCTACTATACACATGAAGTGGCACAGTATTTAGCACTGCTGTCTCACAGCAGCAGGGTCCTGGGTTTGATTTCACCCTCAGGTACAGAGTTTACATGTTCTCCCCATTTCTGGGAGGGTTTCCTCCCACAGTCCAAAGAGAGGAGTTTACCAGGATGCTGCCCACACTGTAGGACATGTCTTATGAGGGAGCTAGGGCTTTTCTCATTGGAGCGAAGAAGGATAAGAGGTGACCTGATAGAGATGTCCAAGATGTTGAGACGCGTAGATAGAATGGATAGCCAGAGATATTTTCCCAGGGTGGAATTGGCTAACACAACGTGTCATAATTTTAAGGTGATTGGAGAAGGTTTAGGGGAGATGTCAGAGGTAGGTCTCGGCCACACATAGAATGCACTGCCAGCGGGGGTAGTTGAGTCAGATACATTAGGGACATTTAAGCGACTCTTGGATAGGCACATGGAAGATAGTACAATGAAGGGTATGTAGGCTAGTCTGATCTTAAGCATCGGATAAAAGGCCAGCACAACATCTAAGGACGAAGGGCCTATTCTGTGCTTTACTGTTCTATATTCTGTGTTCTATGTGCAGGTTAGGTGGATTGGCCATGGGATATGCAGGCTTATGGGAAAAGGGAGGTGAGTCTGAGTGGGATGCTCTTCAGAGGGTTGGTGTGGACTTGATGGGCTGAATGGTCTGATTCCACACTGTAAGGGATTCTATGCCTCTTTACCTCCCCAAACATGCACTCACATCGTTCTCAAATAATACAGATAGAGCTAGATGGTTTTGCAAAATATTTTGGCTGGAAAAATATTGACAAAAAGAAATAAATTCTGCGGATTCAGAGTCCGGACATCCCTCAAACAATAATGGTAAGAGTTTGTTCTTTGATTGATGCTTAAATATTGGTTACAGAACAGAACTCACTGATCATCTTCAAAGTAGTGCTGTAGGACATTTTACATCCAGCTGGTTGAACAAACAGAATCTGTGTTTAACATCTTATCTGAAAGGTTGAAAAAATCACATAACACCAGGTTATAGTCCGACAGGTTTATTTGGAAGCACTGGCTTTCAAAGCTAGTGCTTCCACCTGATGAAGGAGCAGCGCTCCGAAAGCTATTGCTTCCAAATAAACCTGTTGGACTATAACCTGGTGTTGTGTGATTTTTAACTTTGTACACCCCAGTCCAACACCGGCATCTCCACATCATTACTGAAAGGTGACAGCTCCAAAGTGACTAGTTAACACTAATATTATTGTTTTTCACAAACAAAAACAGGAATTGCTGGAGAAACTCAGTAGGTCTGGCAGCATCAGTGGGGAGAAATCAGAGTTAATATTTCAGGTCCAGTGACCCTTCTTCAGAACTGGGTCACTGGATCTGAAATGTTAACTCTGCTTTCTCTCCACAGATGCTGCCAGACCTGCTGTGTTTTTTCCCCAAGAATTTCTGTTTCTGACTTCCAGCATCCACAGTTCTTTGGTGTTTTTGTTTTATTCATAGAGTTATAGAATATACAACATGGGAATGGATCCTTTGGTCCAACTTGTCCATGCCAGCCAGATATCCTAAATTAATCTAGTTCCACTTGCCAGCACTTGACTCATATCCCTCCAAACCTTTCTTTGCGTGAAAATGTTGTCCCTTGAGTTCAGGTCAGCATTTGTTGTTCGTCCCCACGTTCTCAAGGGCAATTAGGGATGAGCAATAAATATTGACCCAGCCAGCAATGCCCACATCCCATGAATGGATATCTTTAAAAATGCCATTTGGGGAATCTAAGTTTGATGGTAACAAGGAAAGCCATTGACCGAGACAATTCTATGCCGTTTTTAGAATTCGGTTTATTGTCATGTTTATTACAGAACAGGAGTACAGTGAAAAGTCACCAATACATGGTGCCAATTTGTGTACGAGATACCTAGGTACAAATCCTAAGTACAAAAATAGACAAAATAAAGCAAAACATTACACTAAATTATAGATATGCATAATATATGTTAGGAAAATAAGACATAAAGCTAAAATAAAAGACATTACCATCTTTTTATAAGGGTTTCCATGTGGTCTCACTATGCACTAATGTTTTCCAACCAGAAGCCATCTTCACTCCACGCCCACTGACTATTCCCACTCTGAGCCCACTGACTGTCCTCACTCCAGGCCCACTCCAGTGACCATCCCCACTTTGGGATCACTGACTATCCTCACTCCAGGCCCACTGACCATCCTCACTTCAGACCTGCTGAGTTTCTCCAGCATTCTCTGATTGTATTGCAGATTTCCAACTTCCACAGTATTTTGGTTTTAGTTTTGTAATTTTGAGGTTTTAAAGCATAGTCAATGCTGTCAGAAACAGAGCTGCCAATTTGCACACAGCAAACTCTCACAGACAGGAATGAGATAATGACCAGATCTTCTGTTTCTGTGATGACTACTAAATGATAAATATTGGCCTGGACACTATTGATTAGAGAAGAACTGGATCCTCTGAATCTGCAAAGTGATGATGCAGGAGCTACAATTCTCTGATGGCTGCATCTGCTTCAGTTGTTGTTAATTACTAAAACAGCTAATTGCCATTTTACCCTAATTCATGTTGTGGCTGTACAGGACATTGGTTAGGCCACTGTTGGAATATTGCATGCAATTCTGGTCTCCTTCCTATCGGAAAGATGTTGGGAAACTTGAAAGGGTTCAGAAAAGATTTACAAGGATGTTGCCAGGATTGGAGAATCTGAGCTACAGGGAGAGGCTGAACAGGCTGGGGCTGTTTTCCCTGGAGCGTCGGAGGCTGAGGGGTGACCTTATAGAGGTTTACAAAATTATGAGGGACATGGATAGGCTAAATAGACAAAGTCTTTTCCCTGGGGTCGGGGAGTCCAGAACTAGAGGGCATAGGTTTAGGGTGAGAGGGGAAAGATATAAAAGAGACCTACAGAGCAACTTTTTCACGCAGAGGGTGATACGTGTATGGAATGAGCTGCCAGAGGATGTGGTGGAGGCTGATACAATTGCAACATTTAAGAGGCATTTGGATGGGTATATGAATAGGAAGGGTTTGGAGGGATATGGGCTGGGGTGCTGGCAGGTGGGACTAGATTGGGTTGGGATATCTGGTCGGCATGGACGGGTTGGACCGAAGGGTCTGTTTCCATGCTGTACATCACTGTGACTCTATGACTCTAATTAAAACTCCAGAATTATTGAAAAAGGTCCCAGCTTTTAAAATTGCTGGCTTGTTTTGTTCCCACTGTCAGGATGACACATAGGTTTCTGCACCTGTTTCCTTTACAAAGCTTATCTGGTGCAGCTCAGATGCCTGTCTCATTGTGTTTGTGAAGAGCCTCTTCAGGTCTCTTAACATCCACATAAGAAGGAATCTGAAAGCTTTCATACAAATTTAACAGGTTTTTCATAATCTGATGCAATATTTGTCAAAACAGAAATTACAGGCATAGTAATTTGAATTATGATCTCTTTTCTGCTTGAGGGAATGTTAATGCTGGTGAATCAAGTATTGTTTAACTAATTGTTATCAAGTGGCACCAATCAAGCACAGCTTCCTCTACTCTGCCTCACACATTGATCACCTTCAGTCTCTGAAGAACAGCCAGGCTGTCTATCAAAGTGCATATACCGTAGCCACTCTCTCTGATCATGGCACTCATCTTGAATTGTATGAACTGGAGTAGCATAGCAGGTCAGGCAGCATCCAAAGAGCAGAAGAGTTGACGCTTTGAGCATAAGGTTCTTCATCAGCTTATGTGCGAAACATCAACTCTCCTAAACCTCGGATGCTTCCTGACCTGCTGTTCCTTTCCAGTGCTACACTTTTTGACTCTGACTCTTCAGCGTCTGCAGTCCTCACTTTCTCCTATATGAACTTACTTTCTCCTAAATGGCCCATATGTAGGCCATTTGACCCCTTTACTCTACTCCACTGTTTGATAAGATTATGGCTAACATGTTTGTAACAACAAATGTACATTCCAGCCTGCCTGATAACAGAATCATAGAATCATTACATTTCGGGAGCAGGCCATTCAGCCTGTCAAGTCCACACTGACCCTCTGAACAGCATCCCAACCAGATCCACACCCCTACTTTATTCCTGTAGCCCCACATTTCTCACAGCTAACCCATACATCCCTGGACACTTTGGAATGGCCAATCCACCTAACCTGTATATCTCTAGACTGTGGGAGAATGTGCAAACTCCACACAGACAGTCACTCAAGGGTACTATCAAGCATGGGATACTGGTGCTGTGAGACAGCAGTGCTAACCACTGAGCCACCATGCTGCCCTCTTTCAGCCTTTTGTTTATCAAGAATCTATCTATCTCTGCTTTTCAAATATTTACAGACTCTGTTTCTACGACCCCTTCAGGAAGTGTTTTCCAAAGATTCATAATGACCTGTAATTATTCTCAACCCAAAAGCTAGCTAAAGTCTTTTAATCTTTTGTTGTAAATCCTTAACAATGTAAACCATTAACACTCCAGGAGGCACAGACTTGTTTAGAGTCATGGTTTTGGAAAGACGAGCCTAACTAATTATTCAATCCTTTCACAAAAACATCCATATTCCACTAATTTAAAATCAAGGCTCTAAAAGAATGATGTTGATAAAGATATGTAACGCACATTTTGTTACAGCTGTGGACATGAGGATTAGGTCTACATCAAAGTATTCTGTCTAGGTTCATGTACAAGAATTCCATGGCCATTCTTGTTGGAGTTGTCAAATTGTCATTTGTGTGATGTGGCTGCTGAGTGTGAATGTTATTAAGGGGCTGCTTTGTTTGAGATATTCTCCACAACAAACTATTCAAATGGTGACCAATGGATCCAACCATAAAAGATGTTATTGTCATTGTGGCCATGACACAACAGAGAAACTGAAGAGGAACAAATATATCACCAAACTCAGGATCAGCCTACACATGAAAGGGTCCCAGCAGAACTGACAGAATGTGGAGGAGGTACAGGAGGCCCAGAGTCTATTGTCCTCAATGTCATTTCTTCCAAATGAATGAGGCACAGTACTTCCACTGACTAAGGATGTCCCAGGATACATTCATAGCCCTGTGCCATCTTCTGAAGCAGGACTTACAAACTGAAGGGGGTTGTGAGAGTTTCCCATCCCAGTGGTCATTAAGGTGAGAGCTGCACTGATGTTATGTCATTCACTTACATTATGATATTTATGTTACTGGTTGCTAAGGATCCACTGGGGATCTGAATGGATCTCTCAATCCTCAACCTGCATTTTATTCAGGCTGTTACCTCTGCAATCTATGATGGATCAAACCATTGTGACAAGGTCAGTGTGGTAGCCCAGGCAATAAGCTACTTGCCCCCAGCCCCAGGACACGATAGTTGGTGATAGATGGCATTTGACGCCATGTCACACTTAGCTGACTTCATCAACAAAGAAGGCTTCCATTCCATCAATGTACACATTCCTGTGACCAACGATACCACATCTTCAAGGTTTGCATCACGTAACCTGGGAGCTGCCATCATACCTGTGTCCTTGAGAACTCTCAGTTCCTGCAAGGCCTAGACAATGATTAGACAAGGGTGACCCTCTGCAATCATGACTCATAGATCCTTTATGCACAGCCTAACTGAAGTGATGTGTAGATACAATGCAGGTAAATTGGCCATGCTAAATTGCCCGTAGAGTTAGGTAAATGTAGGGGTATGGGTGGGTTGCACTTCGGCAGGTCGGTGTGGACTTGTTGGGCTGAAGGGCCTGTTTCCACACTGTAATGTAATCGAATCTAACTAATCGAATCTAATCTAGCCCCATTCATCCACCAGGGCCATCGTGGATCAGATGATAGTCCTCCTGAAAATGAGGTTCTAATAGATGGGTCAGTCTGGGAAGGTCTTGGAGTACATTCAGAATGTGCTGCATTGTCCTTGCCTGTTGTCCTCTCCAGAATTGGAGCAGGCAGAAAGGGGATGTGATGGATGCTGAAGAGCTGGAAGGTCAGCAGCAGTTTTCCGAGGAGGAAGATGAAGACATTGAGCAAGTTGAGCATCACTTTCATTATATTACAGCAGTACAGAATCAGGTGCATCAAACCAGGCAAAACTTCATTGACACTATCTAGGAGAAAGTGAGGACTGATGAAGGGCGTATATTTGAAATGGCGACTCTCCTGCTCCTCGGATGCTGCCTGACATGCTGCGCTTTTCCAGCACCACACTCTTCATTGACACCATTTCCAATAAACCCGAGTTGGGTGCAGTCATCATCATTCACTGAGTGTTCATTTCACATTTGCTAAGAAGTAAACAACCCCTTGTTTCGACCTAAACACAAACACAGAGTTTAAATGTGTAGAATCTCCAATTGTGGGCATGTACAGTAGTTGTCCATATATCAGAACTGAAAAGACGTTTAGGCCATCACAATTGTAAGTAGACTGGGAAAGAAGTTGGAAAACTATACCAAAGCACAGGGTGGCATGGAGGCTCACTGGTTAGCACTCCTGGCTTACAGCATAAAGGACCTGGGTTCGTTTCCAGCCTTAGATGATTGTCTGTGTGGGTTTCCTCCTGTAGTCCAAAGGTATGCAGGTCAGATGGATCGACCATAGGGAAAGCAGGGTAGATCTGGATGGGATGTTCTTCAGGTGTAGTTTGGACTTGATGGGCTAAATGGCCTGTTTCCACACTGTATGGGCTTTATGATTCTAAAGCCTATAAAGACTGAGGCTAAAGACTATTTATCCCACTTTTGTCCTTGTTTTCCAATCCCTCCATGACCCTCACTTCTCCCTATAATTTCCGCACGATCATAGCCCTCGAAGATTTCTGCATCCCTCCGATTTTGGCTCTAACCTATCCTTAATTATAATTGTTCATCATTTAGTAGCTGTGCCTTCAGTTTCTGGGCCCCAAGCCTCTCTATAACTTTCTTCCTCTCTGTATTAGGATCCCCCTTTAATTCATTCCTTTAAAATCTAAATTTTGTACTAAATTTTTGACAGTCTGATGCAACGAACACATCTTTTCATGTGCCTTGTTGTCATAATTAGTTTTAACACTCCTGTGGACTGCATTGAGATGTTTCATTATACTATAGAGTCATAGAGTCAGAGAGATGTACAGCATGGAAACAGACCCTTCGGTCCAACACATCCATGCCAACCAGATATCCCAACCCAATCTAATCCCACCTGCCAGCACCCGGCCCATATCCCTCCAAACCCTTCCTATTCATATACCCATCCAAATGTCTCTTAAATGTTGCAATTGTACCAGCCTCCACCACATCCTCTGGCAGCTCATTCTATACACGTACCACCCTCTGCGTGAAAACGTTGCCCCTTAGGTCTCTTTTATATCTTTCCCCTCTCACCCTAAACTTATACCCTCTAGTTCTGGACTCCCCAACTCCAGGGAAAAGACTTTGCCTATTTATCCTGTCCATGCCCCTCATAATTTTGTAAACCTCTATAAGGTCACCCCTCAGCCACCGACACTCCAGGGAAAACAGCCCCAGCCTGTTCAGCCTCTCCCTGTAGCTCAGATCCTCCAACCCTGGCAACATCCTTGTAAATCTTTTCTGAACCCTTTCAAGTTTCACAACATCTTTCCAATAGGAAGGAGACCAGAATTGCACGCAATATCCCAACAGTGGCCTAACCAATGTCCTATACAGCCGCAACATGACCTCCCAACTCCTGTACTCAATACTCTGACCAATAAAGGAAAGCATATCAAACGCCTTCTTCACTATCCTATCTACCTGCAACTCCACTTTCAAGGAGCTATGAACCTGCACTCCAAGGTCTATTTGTTCAGCAACACTCCCTAGGACCTTACAATTAAGTGTATAAGTCCTGCTAAGATTTGCTTTCCCAAAATGCAGCACCTCGCACCTCCAATTTTGGTGTCATCTGCAAACTTACTAACTGTACCTCTTATACTCACATCCAAATCATTTATGTAAATGACAAAAAGTAGAGGGCCCAGCACCGATCCTTGTGGCACTCCACTGGTCTCAGGCCTCCAGTCTGAAAAACAACCCTCCACCACCACCCTCTGTCTTCTACCTTTGAGCCAGTTCTGTATCCAAATGACAAGTTCTCCCTGTATTCCATGAGATCTAACCTTGCTAATCAGTCTCCCATGGGGAACCTTGTTGAACGCCTTACTGAAGTCCATATAGATCACATCTACTGCTCTGCCCTCATCAATCTTCTTTGTTACTTCGTCAAAAAACTCAATCAAGTTTGTGAGACAGAATTTCCCACGCACAAAGCCATGTTGACTATCCCTAATCAGTCCTTGCCTTTCCAAATACATATACATCCTGTCCCTCAGGATTCCCTCCAACAACTTGCCCACCACCGAGGTCAGGCTCACTGGTCTATAGTTCCCTGGCTTGTCCTTACCACCCTTCTTAAACAGTGGCACCACGTTTGCCAACATCCAGTCTTCCGGCACCTCACCTGTGACTATCGATGATTCAAATATCTCAGCAAGAGGCCCAGCAATCACTTTGCTAGTTTCCCACAGAGTTCTCAGGTACACCTGATCAGGTCCTGGGGATTTATCCACCTTTAACCGTTTCAAGACATCCAGCACTTCCTCCTCTGTAATCTGGACATTTTGCAAGATGTCACCATCTATTTCCCTACAGTCTATATCTTCACTAAAGGGGATATATTAATATAAATTGTTGTTGTACCAATCTAGGCTGTCTAGGAATGGCAGAGACAGAAAAACAAACTTGTTATTAGTTTTTGAGTATTTGTCAGTTGGAGTGCACCGTCTCCATCTAGTGGTCTTTTCCTTTTATTTTCTCGTTTGGTTTTACAGCTGGGGTGAGTTAGGTTCAAATGGATAGATTTCTAGCGAATTAGAAATATTAGGAACATAGTAAGACTCAGGAACAGAAATAAGCCATTCGGCCTTTTGAGTTTGTTCCATCTTTCGGTAAGATCAGAGCTGATCCAATTATGATTTTAGTTGATTACTTTGCTTTGTTATCTCAGCTACTGAAGCACAAAGGTCCACACAGAGCAAAGCAGCAATAAAGATGGGAGATAGTGCAAAATAAACCAAAGGTGGAATTTTATAGAAGCCAGAACAACATGAGTTTACAGCAAGATTTATCTCAGGGTTGTTCAAGAGTTCTGGGTGGGGTGGGGGGTGGGGGGGGGGGGGGGTGGGGGGTGGGTAGCATCTCCATATTGAAAGTATGGTGATTGTAACCAGGTGAACCAATTGGATCTCACAGAATAGGAATTCCCTGATTGGGGCTGTTAAACTGGTCTAATCAGGGAGCCCTGGCTGACAGATATAAACCGGAATGTCAGGGGTTCCTCTCTCTTGAGGACCTGACTCTGAGCTAGCTGAGTCTGTGTCATGTACTATGCACTGTGTGTAAATAAAAGGTGACTTGGTGACGGGATACCTGACTTGGTGGAGTTATTTCAGAAAACGCCAGCTAGCACCATCTTTTCTGCTTTTGACCAGTGGTGTGGTGAGTTCCTCATGGGCAGCTGCCCTTTAAGGTTCTAACTGCCTTGTTAACAGCCCCACTTGTCTTATCTCTGTGCACTTTGCTCCTTCAGCCAGAGGTATCAGGCAATATTACTTCTGTCTTACTGTGCCGTGCATGCCGACACAGGAGAAGGGAGCTCTTGTTGGTTGCCAGCAGGCGTCAGTCACGGCAAGGCAGACAACCTTCATTCAGGGGATCCCAGCATCATAGGCCAACTCCGTCCAAAAACAGTAACCGGGCCACTCCAGGCATAGAGAGTCAGGATGCTCTCCAGATAAGGGGCGAGGAGCTCTTTTGTGAGCTGTATGAGTCCGAGAATGAGAGAGAGAAAGGCAGTTCTGGGAGATGACAGTGGGTGGCACAGCTGTTACCTTCAGGCAGGGTAGTAGGCAGCACAGAGGGCATGCAGGGTTACTGGTGTTAAAGAAAGACCATGGATCTGAAGTGCTAACTCTGATTTCCCTCCACATAAGTTGCCAAGGCCTGCTGAGCTTTCCCAGCAATTTCTATTCTTGTTTCTGATTTCCAGCATCCGCAGTTCTTTCATTTTTTTTATGTGTTGCAGTGTGCGACAGCAAGAGAGGGAAGATGTTATAGGAGGCAGTGAGAGTGGTAGAGTGTAGGCCTTGGTGGGACATTAGCGCAGTAACATGGATAGAGTGAGCGTGTGATTTCGGAGGGAAGATGGCAGCACTTACCCTGGCAGAGGGGAGGTCATTGATCCCCTCTTTACAGCACTGGGCACCTCCTCCAGATGGCTAATACTGCTTTAGCCCAGATGCGAATCTTGGATCAAACTGGCAAGGTATGTTGTTGAGGCCTCCGTTGCTAGTGCTGCGGGAGAAGGAAGCACTGCTTTTCCCCACCTGTCAGGATCTCCTGGTCTCGGCCCACACAGCAGATGATGACTTCCCTCTGTGTCATGTCTACGGCAGTGTGCAGGGCAGCTTTGGACTGAAGTGTTTCTACCAGGTGCACAGCAGGCTTTTGTGGAAGGCATGAGTGCGAGGAATTCTGGCCAATTTCCGGATATCTCGACAGTGGCATTAGCCTCAGGATTACTGATCTGATGAGAGATACCAAAGGGATAAAGTGGGTAGTTAATGAGGCAAGTTTGGTATGATATCGTGGGAAAACTCACTTGACCTTACAGTGAAAAACCATTCAGAAAACCTGATTCAACTTACAGCCAAAAACACATAAGATTCATCCCACGTTTTAGTAACAGGGTGATGTCAAGCTGGAATTGTTGGAGTCCTTGGTCTGTGTGAGGGAGGGAGAACAGGGTGAGGTGAAGTATTGCAAAGTTTAAATATCCTGCAAAGCTCTTGCTGTGAGATTTAATAATAAACATGTCAACTCACTTGTCTTAAAGTTTTCTGCCTGCTTTATTATTAGAAACATTATTGTAGTTTGGTTTGTGGCAATCCCACCTGACTCGCAAGGTTGTGGGCTCAAGTCCCACTCAGAGGCTTGTCTATACATTACAGTGAACTCCTCAAGCAGAGAAGGGAATGTGCTGTGCTTCATACAAGTTACTGAGGCTGTCTAGCACTTTTGTGTTGAATGCCAAATGGCATGTTCCCTGATCTCTTGGTCGATATTTATCTTTCAATCAACATCCTCAAAAACAATTATCTGGTCATTAACGTGCTATGAAAACTACTGAGATTGGCTGCTTTTTTTCTTGCACTCAGTTGTTTTGCAGCAGGTGCTACATAAATGCATGTCCCACCTTTCTGTGAGTCGTGTGATAAAGCTAGCTAATGCAGTAAGCTGTTTGTCACTAACAGCCGGGCCCCGAGAGATTTGAAGCGGAGATGGGAAACTAATGCCTGGAGTTTTGTTTCTGCCCCATTTTACAGATGCAGGG
This sequence comes from Chiloscyllium punctatum, assembly GCF_047496795.1. NCBI lineage: Eukaryota > Metazoa > Chordata > Chondrichthyes > Orectolobiformes > Hemiscylliidae > Chiloscyllium > Chiloscyllium punctatum. The sequence continues at coordinate 10,659,206 of NC_092780.1, read as the reverse complement.
AGGAAGAGTCTGTGAGATCAGGTTTATCTCTTTGTTGTCCCGCACTGTCAGTCAGCAGGAATTGAGAAGATTATCGACAACAATCCAGCTAAGTCTCTTTGGATCCCAATGCAATAAGATATCTTTATTGTTGTGGGAAATCACAGAACCACAAGAGGATTCCGAAGTGTGTACCACGCACAGTGACATTCAAAGCTCATGTCCAGGATCACATTACTTATTTATTGATTTGATCAATTGTGTGACAGAGTAGAAGCCAATTATATTCTGAACATTGGTTCCCATAGGACCTGTTAGCAAACGTTCACATCTTTTAAAGTGATACAAATTTAGAACCGGTATTCCCCTGGGTGGGTGTGCACGCACAGCATGTAAGCTGTGAATGTCCAGTTTGAGATTCTCCATCCTCTATTAAAGATCGGCAGATTGCATGCTAGACTCTGGGGATTTTCCAAGCTGTGCTCCAAGAAACTGTGCCTCCCATTGGAGAGGTCAAGACGCAGAATCATACCCAGCTAATACACAGCCACAACTTTCAGAACACCTTTTCCTAAAAGTTCCTGAACACTCTCCAAACACAGTTTTCAATGAGCGCTACTTTGTTTCTCTTCTTTTTGCTTTCCTATACACTGGGGAGACAAAGCGTAGTCTCTGCTTGAACATCTACGTTCTGTCTGCAAAAATGACCCTGAGCTTCCTACTGCCTGCCACTTCAACACGCTACCCTGTTCCCCTGGCCAACGTGTCTGTTTCAGGCTTGCTGCAGTGTTCCAGCGAAGCTCAGATCAAGCTGGAAGAACAGCACCTCATTTTCCTTTTGGGAACTTTACCACCTTCAGGACTCAATTTGGAGTTCAATAATTTTAGTGCCTGAGTACCTTCTCCTATGTCCTTACCCCAATCCCCAAACACCAGGCCTTGTTATCACATGGGCTGCTACCACAAACAATTCATTATCAGCTACTAACAGTCCCCACTAACAGCTATTGATTGTCCCGCACTGACCTTTACCCAATCCTTTGTCCAGTTGTTGTTCTCTCTCTCTCTCTCTCTCTCTCTTTCTCTCTCACTCACTGGGCTTCATGCCCACCTAATGTTTATTCCTACCCCCACGCCATCCTCAGCATAGAGAGCAACCTTTTCCTAGTTACAATTAGTTTTGAAGAAGGATCGCTGGACCCAAAATGTTAACTCTGCTTTCTCTCCAGAGATGTTGCCAGACGTGCTGGGTTTTCCAAGCTAATTCTGCTTTTGTTTCTGATTCCCAGCATCTGCACTTCCTTTGTTTCAGTTGCATTTCCCACCCAGCTGCTTTGAAGTCTCTGGCCAATTGGTAATGTAGAGTTTTGTTATGTGGTATCCTCTGATATCACACCCTCAGAAATCTTTCTGTCTGAGGACAGATAAGCATTGAGTCTACTGGTAAAACCCGATGAGATGAAGAGGCAAGGCACTTTTAGGAAACAAGCAAAATCTAATCAACAGCTTTTGAAAAGCTGCTAGCCCAAAAACCACCTTGATTGTAATTCTCTGTCATGGAAAAACAAATACATAAATAGAGCTTGCAACTGAAGGAGAGATGGTGTGTGTAGTGATTGGAATGAGGGTCAAGTGGATCTCATTGACTATGAGATCCTTGATTGAGGTTGTCAACCTGGTCAATCAGGGAGCCCTGACTGACAGATAAAAACAGGAAATTCAGAGTCTCCTCATTCCAGAGAGTGGCTTTGAGCTGGCTGGTCAGAGCCATGCACAAGTAAAGAAAAGGTGACTTAGTGACGGGATATGGTGTCTGTGTAGTTATTCCAAAGCAGCTGCATCAGCACTGGTTTCATAATCGAGGCGGCACCTAGTTAATTTTTTTGAGGACCCAGGTTCAAATCCCACCATAGCAGTTGGCCTAATTTGAACTTAATAGAAAATCTGCAATGAAAAGTCTGATGATGATGATGAAACCGATGTCAGTTGTAAAAATCCATCTAGGTCACTAATGCTCTTTAGGGAGGGAAATCTGCCATCCTTAATTGGTCTGGCCTACACGTGACTTCAGACCCACAGCAATGCGGTTGCCCCTCTGCTCTCTCAAATGGCCCAGCAACCCATTCAGTTGTACTAATTGCTAAAAAGTCTAAAAAAAATAGACTGTAGCAGTTCAAGGAGACAGCGTACCATCTGCTTATCAAGAGCAACTAGGGACGGGCAGAGTGCTGGGCAAGCCAGTGATACCCACATCTGATGAGTGACTTTTAAAACAAAAATCTTTACTAACAGATGGCAGAAAATTAACAGTGTACCATCACGTCAGCCAAGGTACGAGAAGTGAAATGTCAAAGCTTTAATCAATTGTATCTCCCAGACTTGATAAATGTAACTAGAAATGTAATTAATGTAGAGTGAATAAGTTGTGCAAAAATGCAGCTAAATCAATCAACAGAAAGATCCTGAATGCAATGATAAAACATAAAGACATCAAATTGCTGTCAAAAATAATTGGATCTAATCTATCTTGCTGTAATCTTGGGAACTAAAAGATGAAACATTTAGTTGAAAACTCATTCAGCACTAATTAAAATTAGAGACAAGTAGAAAATTTTCTTGGCTGAGCCAAGATTTGATTGTGGGAAACAGCAGAATTTCATACAGGCATTTCAATGAGTGTGGGATTCATTACTTTGGAGGGGGGAATGATGGGGCAGTGGTAATATCATCAGATCAGTAATCCTGAGGCCACAAGGCTAATGCTCTGAGGAGATAGGTTCAAATTCCACTACAGCAGCTAGAGGAATTTAAACTCAGTTAATTAATGCAAAGATCTGGAATTGATGTCTTCATGAGCCTATAATCAATTGCTGTAAAAACAAACATCTGTTTCACAATAGTCTTTGGGGAAGGAAATCTGTCATCTGTACCTGGTCTGGGATATATGCAACACCAATACGGCCTTCTGAAACGGCTGAGCAAGTCACTCCGTTGATCTGAGCTGCTATAGAATGGAGAACAATGGTTCACAAAGGTGACTCATCATCATCTTCTCAAAGGTTAGAGTGGTGCTGGAAAAGCACAGCAGGTCAGGCAGCATCCGAGGAGCAGGAAAATCGACATTTCGGGCAAAAGCCCTTCAACAGGAATAGAGGCAGGGAGCCTGCAGGGTGGGGAGATAAATGAGAGGGGGGTGGGGGTGGGGGTGGGGAAAACGTAGCATAGAGTACAATAGGTGAATGGGGTGGGGATGGAGGTGATAGGTCAGAGAGGAGGGTGGGGGAAGGTAGCAAAGAGTACAATGGGTGAATGGGGGTGGGGATGAAGGTGATAGGTGAGAGAGGAAGATGAGGCGTTCTTCCTCCAGGCGTCAGGTGGTGAGGGAACAGTGATGGAGGAGGCTCAGGACCTGCATGTCCTCAGCAGAGTAGGAGGGGGGAGTTGAAATGTTGGGCCACGGGGCGGTGTGGTTGATTGGTGCGGGTGTCCCGGAGATGTTCCCTAAAGCACTCTGCTAGGAGGCGTCCGGTCTCCCCAATGTAGAGGAGACCCCATTGGGAGTAACGGATACAATAAATAACATTGGTGGAAGTCAGGTGAAACTTTGATGGATGTGGAAGGCTCCTTTGGGGCCTTGGATGGAGGTGAGGGAGGAGGTGTGGGCACAGGTTTTGCAATTTTTGCAGTGGCAGGGGAGGGTGTCAGGATGGGAGGGTGGGTTGTTGGGGGGCGTGGACCTGACCAGGTAGTCACAGAGGGAATGGTCTTTGCAGAAAGCGGAAATGGGTGGGGAGGGAAATATATCCCTGGTGGGGTCCATTTGGAGGTGGCGAAAATGTCGTTAGATGATGTGGTTTATGCGAAGGTTGGTAGGGTGGAAGGTGAGCATCTCCAATGACGAGATGCATTGGAGGGCATCTTTAACCACATGGGAAGGGAAATTGCAGTCTCTAAAGATGGAGGCCATCTGGTGGGTTCTGTGGTGGAACTGGTCCTCCTGGGAGCAGATGCAGTGGGAAGAGGAATAATCCAGGTAGCTGTGGGAGTCGGTGGGTTTGTAAAAAATGTCAGTGTCATGTCGGTCATCATTAATGGAGATGGAGAGGTCCAGGAAGGGGAGGGAGATGTCAGAGATGGTCCAGGTGGATTTAAGGTCGGGGTGGAATGTGTTGGTGAAATTGATGAATTGCTCAACCTCCTTGCGGGAGCACAAGGTGGCGCCAATGCAGTCATCAATGTAGCGGAGGAAGAGGTGGGGAGTGGTGACAGTGTAACTACGGTAGATCAACTGCTCTACGTAGCCAACAGAGACAGGCATAGCTGGGGCCCATACGTGTGCCCATGGCTACCCCTTTGGTCTGGAGGAAGTGGGAGGATTTGAAGGAAACATTGTTGAGGGTGAGGACAAGTTCAGCCAAACGAATGAGAGTGTCGGTGGAAGGGTACTGTTGGGGATGTCGGGAGAGGAAGAAACGGAAGGCTTGGAGGCCCTGGTCATGGCAGATTGAGGTGTAGAGAGATTGGATATCCATGGTGAAGATGAGGTGTTGGGGGCCGGGGAAACGGAAGCCTTGCAGGAGGTGGAGGGCGTGGGTGGTGTCTCAAACATCTGTGGGGAGTTCCTGGAGTAGGGGGGATAGGACAGTGTCAAGGTAGGTGGAGATGAGTTTGGTGGGGCAGGAGCAGGCTGAGACAATGGGTCGGCCAGGGTGGTCAGGCTTGTGGATCTTGGGAAGGAGGTAGAACCGGGCAGTGCAGGGTTCCCGGACTATGAGGTTGGAAGCTGTGGGTGGGAGACCTCCTGAGGTGATGAGGTTCTGTATGGTCTGGGAGATGATGGTTTGGTGATGGGGGGGTGAAGTCATGGTCGAGTGGCGGTAGGAGGAGGTGTCTTCAAGTTGGCAAAGGCAATGAGGAATGCAATCTCAGCCCTATTCACTTGCGTCTACATGCCATGAGAGAGAGTTCGAAAAGGATACACGGTCTAGTGAAGGCAAGCAGCATCAATGCATTTAAGGAGAAGCTGCATGAACACGGGAAAGAAACAGATGAATTAAAGGATGGTGGAACAAAGTTATGTTTCAAGTCCAGAATGACTCTTCTTCGGTTCTGACTTGAGACACGAACTCTGTTTTTCTCTCTCTGCACAGATGGTACCAGATCTGCTGTGTTTCTCCAGTATTCTCTGTGTTTGTTTCAGATTTCCAGCATCCACAGTATTTTGCCTTTAAACAGAAGGCAATGTTGATGGGGATTAGATGAAATGGATGGAAGGAGATTTGTGTGAAAAATAATCTCTTAAATAGACCAATTAAGTTGACTCTCCTGTTTCTGTACTGTGTAAATTCTATATCACTGTGGACCACGGTCTTCTGGTTGCTGGTTTTAAGTTTGTTTCTTTTTATTCCAGGTGGTGTATTTGTTAAATAAACTTGAAAGCAGAAACCAATCAAATAAATGTGAGAAAGAACAGAATATAACAAATAGAAAAAGCTGGAGAAGCTCAACAGGCTTGGCAGTATCTATGAAGAGAGAAACAGTCAATGTGTTGAGTCTAGTATGGCTAGTGCTTCCAAATAAACCTGTTAGACTATAACTTGGTGTTGTGTAATTTTTAATTTAGTCTAGATTATAAGAGGATTGGCCTATGTTGAGAGGTTGAGTAAATTGGGCCTATTCTCTCTGGAATTTAGAAGAATGAAGGGTAATGTCATTGAAGCGTAATTGATTCTGAAGAGATTTGGCACGATAGAACTGAAAGGTAGATCTCCTCTGGAACACGTGTAGACTATCTCAGGAAAAGACAGCCCCTCTGATGAGATGAGGAGAGACTTCTTCAGTCACAGGGTTCTGAATCTTTAAAAATCTCTACTCCAAAGGGCTGTGGATGCTCCATTATTCAATGAGGGCTGAGATAGAGAGATCTTTGGTCTCTCAGGAAATCAAGGAATATGGGGAACAAGCAGGAAAATTGAATTAAATCTGAGGATCATTCATGATCATATGCAATGGCTGAATGGACTTGAGAGAGGGTGTGGGTTAATCCTGCTCCTGTTTCTTATACTCTTACTTTCACTTGCAGTTCATAGGGAGAACAAGAAAACTTTGTGCCCCGTTGAGCAGCTCTGAGTCATAGAGTCGTACATCACAGAAACAGGCCCTTTGGTCCAACTCGTCCATGCCAACCAGCTTTCCCAAACTAAATTGGCTCCACTTGCTTGCATTTGGCCCACATCCCTCTAAACCTTTCCTGTTTATGTAACTGTCCAAATATCTGTTCGATGTTGATAGGCTGGGACTTTTTCCACTGGAGCATAGAAGGCTGAAGGGTCACCTTAAAGAATTTTATAAAATAATGAGGGGTAGAGATAAGGTGAATAGTAATCTCTTTTCCGCAGGGTAGGGGTGTTGAAATATAGGGGGCATCTACCACTTCCTCTGGCAGTTCATTTCATGTATGGACCACCCTCTGTATGAAAAAGTTGTCTCTCAGATCCCTTTTAAATCTTCCTCCTCTCACCTTAAAATGATGCCCCCTATATTTCAACACCCCTACCCTGCAGAAAAGAGATTACTATTCACCTTATCTATACCCCTCATTATCTTATAAAATTCTTTAAGGTGACCCCTCCTATGCTCCAGTGGAAAAGGTCCCAGCCTATCAGTGTCTTTGAAGATAAAGTATTAACTGCCTGGGTCACCCAGCACCTTCCTTGTGACTGCCTTATTACTGTGGGTTAATTAAATATATATATTGGAAACATATACTGTCAAGACTTAAATTTGACACAATTTCAGGAGGACAATTTTCTAAAAGCAGAGATGTACTACTAAGACTTTATAAAGCTCTGGTTAGGCCCCATTTGGAGTACTGTGTCCAGTTTTGGTCCCCACACCTCAGGAAGGACATACTGGCACTGGAACGTGTCCAGCGGAGATTCACACGGATGATCCCTGGAATGACAGGTCTAGCATATGAGGAACGGCTGAGGATACTGGGATTGTATTCGTTGGAGTTTAGAAGATTAAGGGGAGATCTAATAGAGACGTACAAAATAATACATGGCTTTGAAAAGGTGGATGCTAGGAAATTGTTTCTGTTAGGCGAGGAGACTAGGACCCGTGGACACAGCCTTAGAATTAGAGGGGGTCATTTCAGAACAGAAATGCGGAGACATTTCTTCAGCCAGAGAGTGGTGGGCCTGTGGAATTCATTGCCACGGAGTGCAGTGGAAGCCGGGACGCTAAATGTCTTCAAGGCCGAGATTGATAGGTTCTTGTTGTCTAGAGGAATTAAGGGCTATGGGGAGAATGCTGGTAAGTGGAGCTGAAATGCTCATCAGCCATGATTGAATGGCGGAGTGGACTCGATGGGCCGAATGGCCTTACTTCCACTCCTATGTCTTATGGTCTTATGGTCTATCTTTATGGTGTTAGAAGGAATGATCCTGCACATAATCTCAGCACAGGAAGGAGTAAAGACAGTGTAGTCAAAAGGTTGATCTGGGTGACTGTTGTATTAAAAAAGTTTGAAAGAAACCCTCACAACTATTCAGTGTATGCTGCTAAGATATTAAAATGCCTGAAGCAAGAAGAGTTTCATTAATTTTGGTACCTTTTAAAGAGATTTAAGTGTCTAATACTTTTAGTCTCAAGAGGTACTGCTTATGTAATTTTTTTTAATAAACAGTGAGAATCCAGTTGACTATGAGTTTTGGTGTGGCTAGAAAGTTTGTCATTGACAGGCTGAATGAAGAATTAGGGACTGTATGTCAGAAATATAATAATCTGTCTTGATAAAAGAAGCTTTTGGACCTAAACTCATATATTCATATTGAATAAATCTGAATTTACCCACCTACGCTGTTTGATCGAAACTTGAAGTAAACTTTAGGGATAAGTTATTTGCTGGTGAGGTTTCAGCTGTACGTCACACATGTTAGGAAGCAGGTGACAATCCCCTCTGATGACCAGAGACAGGCAGTATCCAGTTGGAAGGGATGGGACTGAAAATCTTGAGTAACCTACTCAGTTGCACTTGAGATTTCAATCGCACTTCTAACAAGCAGTTTGGGATCATCCATTTAGACATAATATTCTGTTTCTAAATCAGAAGGCTGTGAGTTCAAGAGACACAGTATCAAGTTAAACACAATGGTGGGATCTTACCTTTCTTTGCACAATGTGAACAATTACCAAGAAATACAATATGAGTACAAAAATCAGATTCTTAACATCAAGACAATCTGTTATAATTTCCCCCTCAAAACTAATAGTGTCCTCAGAATCTCACCATTGAGAAGCAAACACTTTATTTCTGTGCATTTATATCTCATTGAAGCCCCAATATGCCTCATTTTAACCAAACAGAAATTGCTGGAAAAGCTCAGCAAGTTATTGGAGGGAATCCTGAAGGACGGGATGTACAGGTATTTGAAAAGGCAAGGACTGATTGGGGATAGTCAACATGGCATTTTTCGTGGGAAATCATGTCTCATGAACTTGATTGAGTTTTTTGAAAAAGTAACAAAGAAGATTGATGGGGGCAGAGCGGTGGATGTGATCTATATGAAACTTTAGAAAGAGTTAGACAAGCTTCCCCATGGGACACTGGTTGGCAAGGTTAGAACTCATGGAATACAGGGTGAACTCGCCATTTTGATACAGGACTGACTCGAAGGTAGAAGACAGAGGGTGGTGGTGGAAGGTTGTTTTTCAGACTGGAGGCCTGAGACCAGTGGAGTGCCACAAGGATCGGTACTGGGTCCACTACTTTTTGTCATTTATATAAATGATTTGGATGTGAACATAGGAGGTATAGTTAGCAAGTTTGCATGTGACACCAAAATTGGAGGTGTAGTGGACAGTGAACAGCGTGATATCAGATTACAACAGGATCTGGACCATATGGGCCAATGGGCTGAGAAGTGGCAGGTGGAGTTTAATTCAGATAAATGCGAGGTGCTGCATTTTGGGAAAGCAAATCTTAGCAGGACCTATACACTGAATGGTAAGGTCCTAGGGAGTGTTGCTGAACAAAGAGACCTTGGAGTGCAAGTTTATAGCCCTTGAAAGTGGAGTCGCAGGTAGATAGGACAGCGAAGAAGCTATTTGGTATGCTTTCCTTTATTGGTCAGAGTATTGAGTACAGGATTTGGGAGGTCACGTTGCGGCTGTACAGGACATTGGTTAGGCCACTGTTGGAATATTGCGTGCAATTTTGGTCTCCTTTCTATTGGAAGGATGTTGTGAAATTTAAAAATGTTCAGAAAAGATTTACAAGGATGTTGCCAGGGTTGGAGGATTTGAGCTACAGGGACAGGCTGAATAGGCTGGGGCTGTTTTCCCTGTAGCATCGGAGGCTGAGGGGCAACCTTATAGAGGTTTGTATAATCATGAGGGGCAGGGATAGGATAAATAGACAACATCTTTTCCCTGGGGTGGGGGAGTCCAGGACTAGAGGGTATAAGTTTAAGGTGAAAAGGGAAAGATATAAAAGAGACCTAAAGGGCAGCTTTTTCACGCAGAGGGTGTTACGTGGGTGAAATGGGCTGCCAGAGGAAGTGGTGGAGGCTGGTACAATTACAATATTTAAAAGGCATCTGGATGGGTATTTGAATAGGAAGGGTTTAGAGGGACATGGGCAGGGTGCTGGCAAGTGGGACTAGATTAGGTTGGGATATCTGGTCAGTATGGAAGTGTTGGACCAAACGGTCTGTTTCCGTGCTTTACATCTCCATGACTCAATGACTCTAAATCTGGCAACATCTGTGGAGAGAAATCAGAGTTAATATTATGGGTTCAGTGACACTTGAATGTTAACTAATTTCTGTCCACAAACCTGCTGAGCTTTTCCAGCAATTTCATAGTGTTATGACACAGGATAAACTCCCCCTGCTGATTTAAACCTGCAACATAGAAATGATTTATCCCATGCAGTAATATGTTAAAATTCAAGAGGCCAAAAACTATCCCAAAGATCACTATTTAAAGCTAAAACTAACAACTTTATTTTTTTAAAGTCTAACAGAGAATAATTAACAAACAACTATTTACAACTCCTTTCTCTCACCTATCTTTTATTTTCCCTTCTGTAATACTGGTCCGATAAAACCCTGATTAAGATTTACCAACAGAGTCAAATTTCAAAACTAACCAGCTATCAAATCTTCTCTTTCTATCTTCCTCTGTCTTCTTTTCTCCTTCTTAGGGATTTCTGTTTTACAGGTCGTTGATAGATTAAGAGAGCTATTCTCCAGGCAGTCTGCAATGTTGGTGGCTTGGCAGCTCTCCCCCAACTGTTCAATTTTCCCCGGTCTTATACTCCAAAGCATTGGATCATTTCATTGTTTTTAATATTGTCAAAATACCAAATTCAAACTTGATTGGAGTTTAATATCTTGGGGCACAACTTAAACTGATTGGCTGAACTTAAATTTGTTTTTGTCTCATAGCAATCCAGGTACTGCTAGCTGCTGGACCAGATGTTACATTGTAAATTTTCCAGTACTCTATGTCCTTCAACTCTCTTAAAGATGCAGTACCCCTTATACCTTTATAACAATAGAATTTCATGGGAGTCCCTACGGTGTGAAAACAGGCCATTTGGCCCAACCAGTCCACACCGACCCTTCAAAGAGTATCCCACCCAGACCCATTCCCCTATCCTATTACTCCACATTTACTCTTGACTAATTCCCCTAACCCACACATCCCTGAACACAATGGGCAAATTTATCATAGCTAATTCACCTAGCCTGCACATCTTTTGACTATGGAAGGAAACTGGAACATCCGGAGGCAACCCACGCAGACACAGAGAGAATGTGCAAGCTCCATGCAGCCAGTCACCTGAGGGTGGAATCAAACCCAGGCCCCTGGCGCTGTGAGGCAGCAGTGCTAACCACTGAGCCACCATGCTGCCCTGTTTTTGTTTCTGATTTCCAGTATCTGCAGTTCTTTTGGCTTCTAGGTGTTGTCTGTACCCTGTTTCCAATCCTCCCCTCCTTCAAGGAGAAACGAGCTGCAGCAAATTCCTGGCTGTAATCCAAAGTGGGTTCCTGGCAGCCCCTGGCTCATCGATGGCTTATCCTAGCCATCATCTGACTGTGTCCATACAACGTCCCTCAATCCTTTATCTACACAAGCTGGCATCGGCAAACCACCAGCCTCACCACATCACCATGCCAGCTCTCGGGCAAACTTTCACCCACTTCAGTCCTCCAACATGTCACTTGCAGCTTGGGGACCCTCTGACTTGCATGTTGCTACCAGCTCTCTGTGTGTGTAGAGACATGCTCATCTCATTCATAGCCTGCAGCTTATGGCTCTCAATTTGTTTTCTTTGCACTCAGTCACTCTGTCTTTATTTGGAGACTGTCCATTTTGCAATGCTGTCTTCGCACACCCTTGTTGACTCTAGCACTGACATTCTGGCTGCCAGTCTCTATTCAGTTTGTATTGCTTTCCTAGAGTACAGGTTCTAAGGACTCAGCTACAGACAGCCAGACCTTTTTCCCCAAAGAGGGAGTAGCAGGCAGCTGGTGAAGATGGGATGCACTAACCAGTGAAGAGGGAGAAAATCTCACTGTGTTGGCACAGTGCCACCTGAGTATCACACCTGCAGCATGTGCCAGGAGGTTACGTGGTGAACACCCTGCATACGCTGCAAGGAAATGGCAATGTGTGAAAGGCAAAAGGGGGAAGTCCTTTCTAAAGTGAAGGGGCACTACAGTCAGTTAGAGGACTGTCACAGTCAATCAAAGGGCTTGTCTGCTTCAAGTCCAGTGGATTGATTACAAACAGTCAGTCAGCCATATGGTCCTACCAGCATGCACAAGTCTGTATCCTTTGCAGTCCAGGGACTGGGCCGCGATCAGTCCTGCAGATCAAGTCTAGGGATTGCAGAGTGTTGCGGAGACATCTGTCTGGGAGTGGGCCATTTTCAGCTGGTGCTGTCCTGCTGATTCACAAGGTTGGCCACAGGCAGTTCTGGCGTTTGGTTTATAATGGTTAAGCAGTTTAGCAGAGATCACGCAGTCCTGTGAAAAGTGAGCAATTCCATTCTGGGGGCGGGTTTCATTATACTGGGTGGTATGTAACATTTGCAAGATGAAGTATTTATTGCTTTTGGTTTGAAAACCCTGATATTTATGTAAGACAATTATTCCAATATAGAGTGAAACATGAGCTCTGGTATTTGGTATCATGCAGTTTCACACATGTGCACTTGGCAAGAAATTCACTATTGACACAAATCATAAGCTGTTAGCTTTTAAAGTCCAAATACAAGCACTTGTTGACCAGCAAAAGTTTCTAAAATATTCAACAAATGCAGATCATACAAAATGCTTACTCTTTATGGTGCTATGTTACGAAGGGACAGACAGCAAGACAAACCAAGTGTCAAAAAAGTGCAGAGAACAATATGTAGCTCTCCAGACAGGTACATGATCACAAGATCAGGAAGATCTGTCCAACTTCCAAAGTTTCACATTGAAGTTTGAAATGCTAATGTAATAAACTCTGTTTTTATAACAATTAAACTGACCATGTGTGACAATGTACCACAATGTATATCTGTTTGGTAAAAGATTTTATTTTGGAAGAGAAGTGGGATGTTGCGTTGTGTCTCACAGTCCATATGCCAGTATTCCTTTAAGACATGCTCATGATATTACAGTGCATCATAGCATATGGCCTGAGGACATAAAAGTCTCAGACTCCATCTTACATTGAATCACTTGAAGCATGACACTCTACTGGAAGTTATATTCTACTCTTCCAGTTCCACTCTACTGTAAGAGGTGGTGCTGGAGTTTTGTTTTATTCATTCACAGGAGTTGAAGGTGTCGCTAGCCAAGCCAACACTTCTTACCCATCCCTAATTTCCCAGAGGGTAGTTAAGAGTCAACCACATTGTTGTGGGTCTGACCAGGTGAGGATGACAGTTTCCTTCCCTTAAGGACATTAGTGATCCAGATGGTGATGAGTTGGTGCAGCTGGATAGCAGGTAAAATAATCAGCAATGGAACTCCAACCTCTTCAAATCTGTGCGTTTGTCCAGCGACATTGACACTTAGCTGCTGCCATGCTTAAATATCTAACTCTGCCCAGCAGAATAGGTTCATGGGCATTTTTTTAAAAAAATATTTCTGGGATTTGGGCATCGCTGGCTGTGGCAGCACCTATTTCTCACATTAGATGTCCTGAAATAAGTGATGATAAGCTGCCTTCCTGAACTGCTGCAGTCCATTTGGTCCATAGCACTGTTAGTGAGGGAATTACACTCAGTGACAGTGAAGGAACAGCAATATATTTCCAAGTCAGGATTGTGAGTGGCTTGGAGGGGAACTTGCAGATTGCCATCGATCTGCCACCCTCATCCTTCTGGATGGAGAGGTTGTGTTTGGAAGGTGCTGTCTCTGAAGCCTTGGTGAATTTCTGCAATGAATATTGTAGTTGTTGCACATCAATGCTATTATGCATGGCTGATGGAGGGACCAAGTGGTTTTGAATGAGCTAACAACCAAATGGGCAGCTTTGACCTGGATGGTGTCAAGTTTCTTGAGAGTTGTTGGAGCTGCACTCATCCAGACAAGTGGGGATTATTCCATCACACTCCTGACTTGTGCCTTGTAGATGATAGACAGGCTTTGAGAAGTCAGGAGGTAAGTTATTCATCACAGTTTTCCTAGCTCTTGTAGCCAGCATATTTATATGCCTGACTCAGATCAGTTTCTGGTCAATGGCAAACCCTATGATACTGATCATAGGGGACTCGATGGCAATGTTATCACATGTCCTGGGATGATGGTTAGATTCTTTCTTATTGGAGATGGTCATTGATTAGCATTTGTGTGGCATGAGCTTTGCTCCCCATTTCTCAGCCCATGCCTGGATATCGTCCAGATCTTGTTGCATTTGAACATGGACTGCTTCAGAATCTGAGGAGTCACGAATGGTGCTGAACATTATACAGTCATCAGTGAATATCCCCACTTCTGACGTTATGATGGAAAGAAAGTCGTTGATGAAACAGCTGAAGATGATTGAGCCTAGGACACTACCCTGAGGGACTCCTGTAGAGATGTCCCAGAGCTGAGATGACTGACCTACAACAACTACACCATCTTCCAACTAGCAGAATGTTTGACACTGATTCCTATTGACTGTAATTTTGCAAAGGCTCCTTGATAACATACTTGGTCAAAAGTCACCTTGATATCAAGGGGTGTTACTCTTGCTTCCTTTTTGGAGTTCACTTCTTTAGTCTTTGTTTGAACCAAGTAAGTACTGGGGTCAGGAGCAAAACATCCCTGTCAATAGTCATCTGAATGTTAGTGAGCAGGTTATTGATATCAATTGCTGATTGATAGCACGATTGATGACCACTTCCATTGCTTTAAATGTGCCTGAGAGTAGACTGATGAGGCAGTAACTCACTGGTTTGGATTTGTTTTTGTTTTTCAGTGGAAGAATTTCTGGGCAATTTTCCTCACTGTCAGATAGATGCCAGTTTAGTAACAATTCCGGAACAGTTTGGCTTGGGCTGCCAAAACATTCTGCAGCACAAAGTCTCAGTATTATTGCAAAAATGATTCCAGGAACCATAGCCTATGCAGTTTCTAGTGCCTCCAACCATTTCTTGATATCGCATAGCGTGAATTGAATTGGCTGAAGACTGGCACCAATGATGCTGGGACTTCTGGAGGAGGCCAAGATGAGTCATCTAGGTAGACCTGCTGTCTGAAGATGGTTGTGAATATTTTTGCACTGATGTGCTGGGCACCCCCCTTCATTCTAAATGGAAATATTTGTGGAGCCACCTCACCCAGTTGTTTGATTGTCCACCACCATTCACCACTGGATATGGCAGGATTGCAGAACTTAGATCTGATCCATTGGTTGTGGGGTCAGTTAGTCCTGCCCGTCATTTGCTGCTCAGTTGGTTGGATGGCTGGTTTGCAATGCAGAGTGAAGGCAACAGCGTGGGTTCAATTCTCATCTTCAGTGAGGTTACCATGCAGGTCCTCAACCTGACCCTTGCCTGAGGAGTCGTAGCTCTTTTCTAATGAGAGAATTGGACTATGTTAACTTTACCTTTTCATTCTGTTTGGTACATTAGGTAGTCCAGATCGGTACATCATTTTTAGGCATGCCTGGTGCTGCTCCTGGCATGCTGCCCTGCACTCTCCATTGAACCAACGTTGATCATCTGGTTGTACTGAAGATCATGCTGGACTTGAAATGTTAACACTGTTTCTTGCTCCACAGATGCTGCCAGATCTATGGAATTTCTCCAGCACTTGTTTTTATTTCAGATCCTGAGCATCCGCAGGATTTTGTTTTAACTCAATTCACTGGTTTGGCAGTAATTATGAAGTAGCAGATATGACAGGTCATGAATTTGTAGACTATATTTGAGTACAGTTTCTATGTTCCTAGGCAGGTACTAAGATGTTGGCACTTTTGGTCTGCATTTGTTCAATGCACACAACGGAAGAATTTGCATTTATGTAGCACCTTTCACAACCTCAAAATAACCAAAGCATTCGACAGCCAATGAAGTGTAGTCGCTTCAGTAATGCAGTAGGCAATTTACACCCAGTAAGCTCACACCAACAACAATGAGATAATGAAAGGATGATGGTTGAGGGATAAATATTGTCCAGAGCATCATAAATAATACCACAGCTCTCCTTTGAGACAATGTCATAGAATCTTTTGCATCACCTTGACAGGGGAACCAATTTAACATCACATTTAAAAACAGCACCTCTGACCATTCTGTCTTCCCTTGGTATGCATCAAGCAACATCAAGACTAGATAGTGTACTGTCACATTTGGTCTTTAGCGGAGAAGACTGGAAGTTGACCTATTAGATGTCTTTACTAATCAAAACTTGGCAACAAATCTACCTCCTCATCTCATGCAGATAAAGTGTTGGTTTTCCTCTTGAATTGGCATTCTTGAAACTTGTCCTGATAAGTGCAGAAAGTCATTATAAGATAGTCACTAAGAAATTAAACAAAAACCTCTTGACCCAGAGCATGTTGAGAGTGAGAAATATACTACTACAGGATGTAGCTTATATGAATAGCACAGATGAAGTTAAAGAAAAATTAAATAAGCATGTGTAGGTAAAGGGAATAGAGGGTTATAGAGTTAGATGATGATGAATGAAAGGGGCTTGATTGTTACACAGTTTGTTAATTAGTTCTTGGGATGTGAGTGTCACTGGCAAGACCAGCATTTATTGTCCATCCCTAGAGCCATGAAAAGGTGATGAGCTGCCTTCTTGAACAGGTGCACCCACAAAACCATTAGAAAAGGAATTCCAGGATTTTGAACCAGTCACGATCATGATACAGTTATACTGGCGTATATCATTCCAAGTCAGTATGGTGTGTAGCTTGGAGTGGGACCAGATGGTGGTGGTGCTACCTTGTCCTTCAAGATGCTTGAGATTATAGACTTGGGAGTTGTTGTCGAATGGTTTTATATCTGAGCTGTACAGTCTGTATAATTTTCTGTAATAAGACCCTATTTATCCCCAGGGAAGATTAACTATGCTAAACTTTATAAATGTTTTATTCCATATGATTCCAGGAACCTACCATTCCATATATATAATTATGGACTTTGTTTACTGCAGCTGTGCAGGGATATTAATCATTTTTCTGGTTTGTTATTTCTTTCCGTAACAGAATGTTCTAGTTAATTTTAGCTCCAAGTTTTAGAGGTAGAAGAAATCCAAAAAAGGCTTTCCTTAGTTTAAATGTTCTTATTTTACACATTTATTGTATGAATAGTTAAAGCATGGAAACTGCCAACAACAGATCATATAAATCTTAGCAAAACCCATGACTGGGCCTAGCAGAGAGCATCAGGAAGTAGGGAGGACAGCAGAGAGGAGTGTTAGCAAAAGGGGGCACCAGCCTGTTTCTCATCGCTACTTGGTTATACTTCCAATCTAGCCGATGCAGATGGATATGGTAGGGGATGTATAAAGAGTCATTGACTCACAATTACCAATCTTGTAACATCACACAAAGTCAAGACACAGTTCTACAAGATCAATACTTTGGGTACAAGAGACTGAAGCTAAAAGGACTGGAGTCAGCCTTGTGATCCTTCGAAATGTCATATTCAATAACATCACGGTCGAACTTCTACATCAATTTCCCATTCATGCTCTATTTGCCATAACCCTTGGATCATTTTGTGACCAGAAGATCTACTGATCTCAGATTTCCAAAGAACAATAATTCTCTGAGTGAAGACATTTCTTCTCATCTTGGACTTCATCAGAGACATTTAGATCCATCTTATGGCGTTCATCCAGCTGGAAAGAGTCTATAATATCCTTATTACCGTAGTACCCAATTGGGCCTCGATATTTAATGACCTACTGCAGGACAGAGCCAGCAAGAGGTGGTCACACAGTCAGGAGAGAGTTGCCTGTGGAATCTTCAACATTGATTCTGGAACGCATGACGTCTCATTGTTTTAGATTAAACATGTCCTTCCTGAATCAGTGTTCTTCCAACAATACTTGGATGAAACAATGAGACTTGCAAGACGACAAAATGTACTCTGGTTGGAGAGATTTCAATATCCACCACCAAAGGTGGCTTGGCAGCAGCATTACTGACTGAGCTGGACAAGTCCTAAAGGACATAGTTGCTAGGCTGGGTCTGCAACAGGAGATGAGGGAACCAACAAGATGGAAAAATGTGCCTGACCTCTTCCTTACCAATCTGGCTGCTGCAGATGCATCCGTTCATGACAGATTCAGTAAGAGTAATCACTGCCCAGCCCTCGTGAAGCCAAAAGCCCACCTCCTCATTGTAAATACCATCCATTTGTTGAAAATGTGTTGCTGGAAAAGCGCAGCAGGTCAGGCAGCATCCAAGGAACAGGAGAATCGACGTTTCGGGCATAAGCCCTTCCTGATCTCCAGCATCTGCAGTCCTCACTTTTTACCATCCATTTGTTGCCTTATCACCGTGCTAGATAGATTCCTGAAGAAGGGCTTATGCCCGAAACGTCAATTATCCTGCTCAAGTGTCCTAGCAAAAGTGAAATTAATGGGTATCAGGGGGCAAACTCTCCACTGATTGGAGTCATATCTTGCATAAAAGAAGATGGTTGTGGTTGTTGGAGGTTGGGTGAAGCTCCAACAACACTCAAGAAGCATAATATCATCCAGAATAGCACAGCCCGCTTGATGGCAGCACATCCACAAGCATCCACTCCCTCCCACCACCAATGCTCAGTAGCAGCAGAGTATACTATCTACAAGATGCACTGCAGAAATTCCCCAAAGATCCTTAGACAGCACCATCCAAACCCACGACTACTTCCATCTAGAAGAACATGTGTAATTTCCCCTCCAATCCATTCATCATCCCGACTTGGGAATATTTCAGTGTTCCTTCACTATCACTCAGTCAAGATCCTAGCATTTCCTCCCTAAGGTCATTGTTCATCCACCTACAGCATGTGGACTGCAACAGTTCAAGATGGCAGCTCAACGCCACCTTATCAAGGACAACTAGAGATGGGTAATAAATGCTGGCCAGGCAGTGACGCCCACATGCCACAACTGAATAAAAATAAATCTAAATCTGTCTTTCACTTTGACTCTATCTTGTACACTGGTGTTTTGGGAAAGAGTAAGTTGAGATAATCCTATGCAATACCTTCAATTACTTTTCTGTCTTTGTAAGATTGCTCCATGGTTACTTCCACTTAGGGTTGATAATCCCAAACTTTTCCTGATTTCTCTCTTAGTTTGGCATACTAATAGAAAGCATTCGATTCATGTTTTCATGATGTCTCAGAATTGGATAGAGTGTTTGAAATAGGAACTGACCGGAATCCTTTGATCCTGATCCCCTTCCAATTGTACCCTACCATCAGTGAAAATAGAAAAGGAAAATCCTATTTCTCTCTTTTTAAAAATATGTTATTGGGATGTGAGCACTATATGAGGACCAATTTTGATATCCTTCAATTTCTGTTACGCAGAAAGGCATTTTTAATATATCATCTATTCTTATTGTTTGTAAAATTGCCGTGTGGACTATTGTGTCAGTTTATCATAATATACTGTTTTTAAATTAGATTAGATTACTTACAGTGTGGAAACAGGCCGTTTGGCCCAACAAGTCCACACCGACCTTCTGAAGAGCAACCCACCATACCCATTCCTCTACATTTACCCCTTCACCTATTAGACATGGTAATGATATCATCACTTCATCATAGCCAATCATCTGAGGGTATAAAGATTTCATTCTCCATCTTAACTTGAATCAGTTAAAGAATGAAACCCTATTTGAAGCTTGCTCCTCTATTCTAAACTTATAGCTTTGTGTTTGCCCAGACACTGATGTACCTGTGGATGCCTGTAGGTAATAATGCAATGTAAAGTGTATAATTTACATATACTCATCATTTTTTGAAGCTGTATTTAAAAATAGAGACAGATGGGTATTGTTTACTTCTATGAAGGCTGATTTTTAAAAGCAAGGTCAGAGAGCTGGTAATTCTGGATCCCCGTGGTATTAGTGGAAAGATTTGATGCCGCTGGGTTTACAACAGGTAGACTAAGCATACAGGCCCTCAGCTTTGATTTCAGTCCAGAAGAATCTAGAATGAGCAAGTTTTTTTTAGTTCAGTTCCAAAGACATCAGTATTGAGTTTTGAACCCTGTTTGGTTCTTCTCCTGGGGGTAGTTCAGGTCAAGGCAGTTGCATCAACTGAAAAGTGCAGTTTGTGAAACTGCCAAAGCAGTAAAGTTTGGTTAGAAGGTCATTAGAACTGAGAAAGTTTAGTCTCTCTGATTGGTGGAAAAGTTCACATTGTTAGATTTGTAAAAATCTCATTGAATTGTTTCCATAGTCCACAGCAATGAAACTGTTAGGAGTTAGTTAAGTAGACCTCTAAAAAGTTGAGACAGAGAGTGGGTTCTCTGGACCTAAGTCTTGTAATGGATTGTTATTTGGAAACAAGTTGAAACTTTGTGTTGCAGTGTTTTTGAGGTCATTCTCACTGTCATATATCTGTGCACATTACCTCAGGTGTAGTCTCAACATTGCCCTGTAAAACCGAAGCATATTCATCCTTCTTTGTCTTGAACTTGCCTTCCAATAAGCAATCACATTCCGTTAGCTTCCAGAATTACTTGCTGTAGCTGTACACTAACCTTTAGTGATTTATGCACCGTGACACTCAGATCTCTCTGCATCTTAGTGTTCTGTAATCTCACACTATTTGGATAACCTGCTTTTTAAGCAAAATATTTCCTGCCAAAATGGACAATTTCACATTTTCCACACTACATTTCCTTTGCCAGACCTTTGTTCACTCATTCGATCCATCTATATTCCTTATGAATTCTTCAAAACTCACTTTCCTGTCGATTTTGTGGGGTAAAGACATTTTGAGGGAAGTGAGACCTCGTCTTGAAGAGTGCAGTCAGTGAGACCAGCATTTATTGATGTTTAAAACTTTGCTGTAACAGTTTAATGCAATTTGATTGGCTTGCCAGACCATTTCAGAGGAAAAGCAACAGTCAACCACATTGCTGTGTGTCTGGAGTCACATGTAGGACAGACTGGATAAGGATGGCAGTTTCCTTCCTGATATACAACAGTGAACCCATTGTGTTTTTACAAAAATCCAGTAGCATTTTTTAATTGTTGCCATTATTAGTGCACTTTATTCCAGATTGCTGAAGTTATCGTGCTTAAATCCAGATAGCTATCATTGTGCTTTTTGAACACTTCTACAGTACCTGCTTTTCTCTACATTCTCTTTCCACACACCAACACCAGAGTATTAGGCTAACTGTAAATTATTAGTCCAGTAACATTTTCCTGTATTGCACTACATCAGTATATTACTATCATCCTCTCCAACGCAGCAGAGAAAATTATTCAATTTTGTCTCATATTTCAGCAGTGAAAGAGTTTCAGATTAGTCTGTGCTCTGTGCATTTCTTGCCACTAGAGGAATAACTCCAGAAGTCCTTTTGCCTTTTCACTGACATAATTCAATACCCCAGAGGAAGTGCAATGTGTAATTAGGAAGCAGGTTTTGGCTTTAACTTTTTTTCTTGTACTTCATTCCCTATTCCAAATCTGCAGCGAGATACATGCACAGTTTTGTTTCCATTGATCTACCAACACCCAGCCCATTTACTCCAATATCAACTTCAATAATACTCCAATATGTACATAATTCATGTAGCAAAAGCATTCTTGTGGAATGATGTCGCCAATCTGCACTGGACTCTGCAGTAAATTCGATCCCTTCACCACCACTTCCACATTTCTCCCTGAACACCAGCTCAGAATGTGCACAATATTGTTTCACTACAAGCTGAGTTTCTATCCCCCAGCCTTTCCAGAGACAGATGAATCACCTGATGAAGGAGCAACATTCTGAAAGCTACTGCTTCCAAATAAACCTGTTGAACTATAACCTGATGTCGTGTGACTTTTAACTTTCTCCAGAGACTGCTTCCTTTGTAAAGACCTTTTATTTTTTTTTGGATCATGGACTGAACTGAGAAAATGATTATTTTACCTCAAAGAACTGAGGAAGGAATTGCTGTACTCTTAAACAGCAGGTTACTGAAACACATTGAGAGTTGTCTTTACGCTGTTGATTTGCCATTAAACGTAGATGTCATGGCTCCAGAGGTGTCTTTACAAAGTAAAATGCAACCAGCAACACATAGTTGATTGGGCTGGACATTTGTGACCAGTCGTGGATGCTAAAAGTCATCAGCCTGATGCCAGTTCTCTGATTGGTTTCTGGGGAGTTGAACAGGTTGCAAATGTGGTGAGAAACCCTCACAATTCTAAATGGGCAAATGATGTGTCTCTATCTCTCCAGTAAATTAACTGAAACTAAACAAAGTGCGTTACTTTCACAATCTGCTGTAAGCTGTTGCTTTCAACCAATAAATCAGAGACTTTATAAGCTGTGAATCATTTGCTCCATAAAGATCTGAAAGATGCTGAAGAAAAAGATCAGAGAGCTGAAGGAGTGGGGCAACAAAAGGAACTCTCCATCAACTCCTGTGTATTGGTGTTGGAAGGTCATGTTGCAGCTGTATGGGACATTAGTTAGGCCATTTTTGGAATATTGCGTGCAATTCTGATTTTCCTCCTATCGGAAGGAGGTTGTGAAACTTGAAAGGGTTCAGAAAAGATTTACAAGGATGTTGCCAGGTTTGGAAGGTTTTAGCTATCGGGAGAGGCTGAATAGGCTGGGGCTGTTTTCCCTGGAGAGTCGGAGGCTGAGGGGTCACATTCGAGAGATTTATAAAATCATGAGGGGCGTGGATAAGATAAATAGAGAAGGTCTTTTCCCGGGGGTGGGGGAGTCCAGAACTAGACAACATAGGTTTAGGGTGAGAAGGGAATGTTTTTAAAGGGACCGAAGGGGTAACTTTTTCACGCAGAGGGTGGTGCGAGTATGGAATGAGCTGCCAGAGAAAGTGATGGAGGCTGGTATAATTACAGCACTAAAAAGGCATCTGAATGGGTACACGAATAGGAAAGGTTTTGAGGGATATGGACCAA
This sequence comes from Chiloscyllium punctatum, assembly GCF_047496795.1. Lineage (NCBI taxonomy): Eukaryota > Metazoa > Chordata > Chondrichthyes > Orectolobiformes > Hemiscylliidae > Chiloscyllium > Chiloscyllium punctatum. The sequence goes on along the minus strand of NC_092780.1, from coordinate 10,636,622 downwards.
GTGCTGGCAAATGGGACTAGATTGGGTTGGGATATCTGCTCAGCATGGACAAGTTGGACTGAAGGGTTTGTTTCCATGCTGTACATCTCTAACATTCTATGACTCTATGGTGCTATTGAATGGTGCCCTCAGTACAGCATTTATTTTTCCTCCATCCTTAACACTAATGTTTTTTGGTCTTTTACATATATATTATACATGTGCATTTGTGTGTGTGCATGAGGAGACATGCTCTGGGAGGTGGGAATACTAGAATGTGGTTAGAGCTTTAACCAGTAGAGTTACATGACAACAGTCCAGAATCTACTTACTTTTAATAAACAATAATTCTTGCTCAGTGCTTACTCCATGTTTTCTGCTAACCTGGGTCTACCCAACAGGCAAATTGGTGCCTTTGCGTACTTTGATAGATATTTAAACAATGCAGGTTGACCTCTGACTGATTAAAGTATTGTTCTGAGAAATGGATCAGCGAATAGCTGGCTTGCCTCTACCAAACATAATTGGCTTGTCAACCAATCATTTTTCTCCTCTCACACAATATACTTTGGGTATTTCCTGTGAATATTCCTGACGAGTGCACAATAAAAAGCCTAAGCAATTTGTATCTCCCTTTTCTCACCAGTATTGAAGCTCTGTACTACTAAGTGGCTATTTGTTGAAGGTGAAGATGAATGCAAACTGTTGATGGTGCTTAACTTTTCTAAAACAGCCCTGGGTGCGTCAGAGGGTACGTGAGTGACCTGATGTTTTACTGAGACTTCCTGAAGCAAATTTGCTTCAGTTCAGTGGGAAATAGGAAATGGTGGTTGCGAATGTGATGGCTTAGTGGTAGTATCGCTGGACTGTTAATCCGGAGCAGACCCAGGTAATGTTCTGGGGACCTGGGTTCAAATCACACCATGGTAGATGGTGAAATTTGAATTCAATCAAAATTTGAAATTAGGAGCCTAATGATGACCATGAAACCATTGTCAGTTTTTGGACAAACCCACCTAGTTCACTAATGTCCTTTAGGGAAAGAAACTGTCATCTCTAATTGGTCTGGTTTACATGTGACTCCAGACCCATGGCAATGTGGTTGACTCTTAACTGATCCAGCCAGCAATACATTCATCCTGTGAATGAATGAGAAAACACCAACTAGTCACAGGCAGGAAAACATGAATTTTCATTTATGTTCTCAAGGCATTGTAAGTTATATCCCAACCACTGAAATCTTTTGAATGGGCAAGAACACTTTTGTAGTCGAGAGTGTGGTGTTGGAAACGCACAGCAGCTCAGGCAGCATCCAAGGAGCAGGAGAATCGACGTTTCAGGCAGATGCTGCCTGATCTGCTGTGCTTTTCCAGCACCACACTCTTGACTCTAATCTCCAGCATCTGCAGTCCTCACTTTCGCCAAGATCATTTTTGTAATCTACTCAAAGGCAGCATCCTGCTTGTGAAGAGCACAGTCCTGCAAACTGCAATAATGTTTCTGTTGGTGCTGTTTAAGGCACATTACCAAGTTTACTAAGCGTCCTGCTTTTCCTCAGGTAGTGCTTTTTAATGAATTGGACACACCTATGAAGGCACAAGACACCTTGGGTTAAAATCTCATTCAACAGTGCTACACTCCCTCAGTGCAGCACTGGAGAGTTAGCCAAGACCAAAAGCCTGGAAGTCATAGGAACAGACGTAGGCCATTCAGTCCATCAAGTCTGCCCTGCTATTCAATGAAATCAAGGTGATCGGATAACTCCATTTCTCTGTCTTTTCCTTAAAACCTTTACTGATCAAAAATCTACCTCACCTTGAAAATATTTAACGGGCAAGCCCTCTGAAATAAAGAATTCCACAGACTCAGTACTCTCTGAGAGAAGCAAATTCTCTTCATCTCTATCTTAAATATGTCACCCCTTATTCTGAAATGAAATCCTGTGGTCCTAGACTCTCCCATAAGGGGAAGTAACCTTTCTGCATCTACTCTGTCAAGTCCTCGAAGAATCTTGTTACATCCTCAAACCCTGCAGAAGAGTCTGAATCCACTCCCTTATAATTCAGAAACGGAGCCAAACTGAAACATCCTCAGCCATCGAAAACATCTTAAGCATTCTGAATAAAATTATTTCCTACCCTTTCAGTCAGCTCCATTAAAATATTATGTTTTAAAAAAAAATAACAGCCAGCAAGTATATTCTGGGGTTAATATCTGACTGACTGTGTTGAGAGTAATAGGGCTAGTTTGGTGTAGATTATTGTCAGCCTCTTAACTTCTATGATCTATGACAGTCACAGTCTTTCTAACAGTGAAATACAAAGAAAACATCAGAGATTTAAATGCTAATCTGATTCTCTGTGGGATATCAATTGCAAAGAGATGTGTAGAATCTAATTTTGCCCACGTATGCAGAAGGCAGAATTGGAGGGACTCTGGCACATTGTGCTCAGCAGATTAATGTCATGGAATTTTCTGGAAGAAAGTCAGCCTCACAGATTACCCAGAGAGCACTGCTCTCTCAGCAATGAGGGGATGCTCAGTATAATAATGAGTTTTGCCTCTTTGCACTTGGACTGTGTCTGGAGATTGGTATAATACTAGATTTGAGTATTTTGAAAATGAATTCAGATTATTGACATTCAAGCATTTCCTTTTACTTAGCGGCAAGCTCTCAGCTAATGGCAGAGGCTCAAGTCTTTTTGTTGGAGCACAGGCCTGTGACTGCTGAGAGACATGAGGGAGTGAACTGAGGGGACAAAAAGAGAATTTTCAAGAGGAAGACTAATGTAGACCTTAAAACAGATTAGCTTAAATGATATTTTATTTCCTAACATGTACAGCTTTAGGTCAACCTACACACAGCTCGTTCTCAAAGAAAGAACCTGCATTTACATAGCATCTTGCATGAACTGAGGATATCCCAAAATGATTTACACCCAATGAGACAAATTTTGTAAAGTAGGGTTAATGAGGATTACAAGAATCAATGTGAGTAAATAGATACAGTGACTTGTAAAGATACAAATCAGGTATAATCAAATTACATGATGAAAGCCTGAATGGCCTTTGGCCATCTTCATTAGTGTAGTTACAGTTGTAATGTACGAAATAGTGGGTGCAAACAGCAGCGAGATAAGCGACCAGTTTTTTTTAAAAAAAAATTCATTCATAGTTTGTGGGCATCACTGGCTGGAGCAGCACTTATTGCCCAGAGAACAGGTAAGAGCCAACCTGTGGATCTGGAATTGGATGTAGACCAGACTAGGTGAGGAGAGCAGACTCCACTCCCTAAAAGGACATTAGTGAACCAAATGAACTTTTAATGACAATCAGCAGTAGTTATATAGCCACCATCAAGTCCAACAGTTTTGTTTTTAAATCAAAAACATCTCGTCTGTTATGGTGAAACATGCATTGATGTTCTTAGGATATTAGCCTGGAGTTCGGGATGACTAACCCAGTAACATTCCCACTATGTCGCTGCTTCTTCAATGAATCTCTAAAATATTGTGTGAATCTCCCTGCTCCTCTTCAAACTACTGCATTGGGACCTTTTACATCCATAAAACACAGAACAGTACAGCACAGGAACAGGCTCTTCAGCCAAAAATGTACTGAACATGGAGTCATAGCATCATAGAGATGTACAGCATGGAAACAGAACCTTCAGTCCAACTTGTTGATGCCAAAATGATATCCTAAATTAATCCAGTCCCATTTGCCAGCATTTGGCCCATATCCCTTTAAACCCTTTCAATTCATATAGCCATCCAAATGCCTTTAAAATGTTGCAATTGTACCAGCCTCCACCTCTTCCTCTGGCAGCTCATTCCATACACGCACCATGCTCTGCGTGAAAAGGTTGCCCCATAGGTCCCTTTTAAATCCTTCCCCTCCCAACCTAAACCCCCCCATGCCCTCTAGTTGTGGACTCCCCCATTACAGGGAAAATACCCTGTCTATTTACCCTATCCATCACGATTTTATAAACCTCTATAAGGTCACCCCTCAGCCTCCGATGCTCCAGGGAAAACAGCCTCAGCCTATTCTGTCTGTCCCAGTAGTTCAAACCCTCCAACCATGGCAATAACCTTGTAAATCTTTTCTGAACCTTTCAAATTTCACAACATCCTCCCGATAGGATGGAGATCAGAATTGCACACAATATTGCAAAAGTGTCCTAACCAATGTCCTGTTCAACTGCAACATGACCTCCCAATTCCTGTACTCAATACTCTGACCAATAAAGGAAAGCATGCCAAACGCCTTCTTCACTAGCCTATCTACCTGCGACTCTACATTCAAAGAATTAAGAACCTGCACTCCAAGGTCTCTTTGTTTAACAACACTCCCCAGGACATCACCATTAAATGTATAAGTCCTGCCCTGGTTTGCCTTTCCAAAATGCAGCACCTCACATTTATCTAAATTAAACTCCATCTGCCGCTCCTCAGCCCATTGGCCCATCTCATCAAGATCCCGTTGTACTCTGAGGTAACCTTCTTTGCTGTCCACTAGAAATCTAATTTTTGTGTCATTTGCAAACTTACCAATTATCCCTCCTATGTTCACATCCAAATCATTTACATAAACAATGAAAAGTAGAGGACCCAGCACCGATCCTTGTGGCACACCAAAGGTCACAGGCTTCCAATCTGAAAAGGAACCCTGCACCACTACCCTCTGTTTTCTATCTTTGCACCAGTTCTATATCCAAATGGCTACTTCTCCCTGTATTTCATGAGGTCTAATCTTGCTAACCAGTCTACCATGAGGAATCTTGTCAAACGCCTCACTGAAGTTCATATAGATTACATGCACTGCTCTGCCTTCATCAATCCTCTTTGTTACTTCTTCAAAAAACTCAATCAAATTCATGGGACATGATTTCCCACACAAAAAGCCTTGTTGACTATCCCTAATCAGTCCTTTCCTTTCCAAATGCATATAAATCCTGTCCCTTAGGATTCCCTCCAACAAATTGCCCACCACAGATGTCACGTTCACCGGTCTATGGTTCCCTGACTTTTCCTTACCACATTTCTTAAATAGTGGCACCATGTTAGTCAACCTCCAATATTCCAGCACCTCACTTGTTGTTATTGATGACACAAATATCTCAGTAAGAGGCCCAGCAATCACTTCCCTAGCTTCCCACAGAGTTCTAGGGTACATCTGATCAGGTCCTGGGGATTTATCCACTTTTATGCAGTTTAAGACATCTAGCACCTCGCCCTCTGTAATTGGCCATTTTTGAAGGTGTCATCATCTATTTCCCAAAATTCTATATTTTCCATGTCCTTCCCCACTGTAAACACTGATACAAAATACCACATTAGTATCTCCCCCATTTCCTGTGGCTCTACACAAAGGCCGCCTTGCTGATCTTTGAGGGATCCTATTCTCTCCCTAGTTACCCTTGTGTCCTTAATATATTTATAAAATCCCTTTGAATTCTCCTTAATCCTATCTGCAAAACTTATCTCATATCCCCTGTATGCTCTCCTGGTTTCCCTCTTAAGTATACTCCTCCTGCCTTTATACTCTTCTAAGGATTCACTCAATCTCTGCTGTCTATGCCTGACATATGTTTCCTTCTTTTTAGAGTCATAGAGTCATAGAGATGTACAGAATGGAAACAGACGGGTGGCACGGTGGCACAGTGGTTAGCACTGCCGCCTCACAGCGCCAGAGACCTGGGTTCAATTCCCGCCTCAGGCGACTGACTGTGTGGAGTTTGCACGTTCTCCCAGTGTCTGCGTGGGTTTCCTCCGGGTGCTCCGGTTTCCTCCCACATCACAAAGATGTGCAGGTCAGGTGAATTGGCCATGCAAAATTGTTAGGTAAGGGGTAGATGTAAGGGGCGGTGTGGACTTGTTGGGCCGGAGGGCCTGTTTCCATACTGTAAGTAATCTAATCTAAAAAGTAATCTAATCTAGACCCTTCAGTCCAACCTGTCCACGCCGATCAGAGATCCCAACCCAATCTAGTCCCACCTGCCAGCACCCGGCCCATATCCCTCCAAACCCTTCCTATTCATATACCCATCCAAATGCCTCTTTAATGTTGCATTGTACCAGCCTCTACCACACCCTCTGGCAGCTCATTTCATACACGTACCACCCACTACGTGAAAATGTTGCCCCTTAAGTCTCTGTTATATCTTTCCTCTCTCACCCTAAACCTATGCCCTCTAGTTCTGGACTCCCTGACCCCAGGGAAAAGACTTTGTCTATTTATCCTATCCATGTCCCTCATAATTTTGTAAACCTCTATAAGGTCACCCCTCAGCCTCTGACGCTCCAGGGAAAACAGCCCCAGCCTGTTTCTTAACCAAATCCTCAATTTCTTTAGTCATCCAGCATTCTCTATACCTACCAGCCTTGCCTTTCACCCTAACAGGAATATACTGTCTCTGGATTCTCGTTATCTCATTTATGAAAACTTCCCATTTTCCAGCCGTCCCTTTACCTATGATCATTGCCTCTAATCAGCTTTTGAAAGTTCTTGCCTAATACGGTCAAAATTGGCTTTCCTCCAATTTAGAACTTCAACTTTTAAATCCAGTCTATCCTTTTCCATCACTACTTTAAAACTAATAGAATTATGGTCACTGGCCCCAAAGTGCTCCCCCACTGACACCTCAGTCACCTGCCCTGCCTCATTTTCCAAGAGTAGGTCAAGTTTTGCACCTTCTCTAGTAGGTACATCAACACAATGAATCAGAAAATCTTCTTGTACATATTTAACACATTCCTCTACATCTAAACCCTTAACACCATGGCAGTCCCAGTCTATGTCTGGAAAGTTAAAATCCCCCTACCATAAGCACCTTATTATTCTTACAGTTAATTGTAAGAATATGTATGCATACATATTTGTTTCTCAATTTCCCACTGACTGTTGGAGGGTTTATAATACAATCCCAATAAAATAATCATCTCTTTCCTATTTCTCAGTTCCACTCAAATAACTTCCTTTGATATATTCCCAAGAATATCCTCCCTAAATACAGCCATAATGCTATCCCTTATTACAAACGCTACTACTCCTCCATGGTGCCAAGTGCACTAATCCCTTCTGCCTGCGCTTGGTCCACCCAGTGAAAGAGGTCAGACAGAATCTCAGCTTAATCTTTCATTCATGGAGTCATACAGCACGGAAACAGACTCTTTGGTCCAACTCACCCATGCTGACCAAGTTTCCCAAACTAAATTAGTCCCTCTTGACTGCACTTGGCCCATATCCCTCTAAATGTTTCCTATTCATTAGACTGTCCAAATGTCTTTTAAACGTTGTAACTGTACCTACAACTCCCACTTCCCCTGGTCATTCATTCCACACACAAAAATCGTTGCCCCTCAGTTCCATTTTAAATCTTTCTCCTTTCACCTTAAAAATATGCCCCCTAGGTTTGAACTCCCTCACCCTCAGGAAAAAGTCTTTGCAATTGGCCTTAATTTTCTATGCCCATTATGAATCATTTAGAGTAGAGGAATTCCTAATTTCATTCAGAAGATTGTACTCCTGACAACCGCATTCTGCCTGTATTGATCTAGTCTTTCTAAGGGGGACTTGCAACCTTCTGAACTGAAAGGATTATTAACTGATCAATAGCTGATGTTAGTTTTGCTTTTTCAAAGGCATTATAGCAAGGGAACACACATAGAGTCATAGAGATGTACAGCATGGAAACAGACTCTTCGTTCCAACTGATCCATGCCGACCAGATATCCCAACCCAATCTAGTCCCACCTGCCAGCACCCGGCCCATATCCCTCCAAACCCTTCCTATTCATATACCCATCCAAATGCTTTTTAAATGTTGCACTTGTACCAGCCTCCACCACATCCTCTCACAGCTCATTCTATACATGTACCACCCTCTGCATGAAAAAGTTGCCCCGTAGGTCTCTTTTATATCTTTCCCCTCTCACCCTAAACCTATGCCCTCTAGTTCTGGACTCCCCAACCCCAGGGAAAAGATTTTGCCTATTTACCCTATCCATGCCCCTCATGATTTTGTAAATCTAAAAGAAAGTTAATAAGATATTGCTAAGAAATATACACAATGAGATTTAATCTCATTGAAAAGCAACTGATGTTTAATTTGTTGTTCTGGAGGTATCAGTGTTGGACTGAGGTAAACAAAGTTAAAAATCACACAACACAAGGTCATTCATCAGGCCCAAAAGCTAGTGTTTCCAAATAAACTTGTTGGACCATAACCTGGTGTTGTGTGATTCTTAACTTAATTGATTGAGATAGTCATAAAATCCTCGCACCCCATCCCCAGTGTAAAGCTTTACCATGTATTTTTCAATGGGAGATCGTGTCCTTTTAAACCACACGCTCTCAGAAGAGCACGTCCAAAAAAAAACTGTGAGAACCAGCTTCAGAGGAATGCACAGTATTTGGGGAAGGAAAATATTTTTCTCTGTGTCTCAAACAGCACAGAGGACATGGGAAAAGGGACTTTTAGGGGATTCCAAGTGCAATTTCCCAATGAACCACGAGAGGACAGTAACATTCATTATTAATAGGAATAAATGGCTGCAGTGAGTCGGTCTGTGTTACACAACACCTACAGCACTGATTAACCTTTGACTCATTGCCAGTGGTCCCTTTGTTGTTTTCTGGTGCAAGCCATCGGAGAGTCTTTAATGTCATGGAAATGTGTAGCCCCTATAATTTACAGTTTGAGATCTGACAGTAACCCACAGTGACTGTGGTGGAGTCAAAAATAGTGCAATTTTACAAAAAAGAAACACAATTATTTCTGTCTAATTAACCGAGACAGAAGAACAGAATCTAATTTTCCTCTGAAGAATTAGGCAGGTTGAATCTCTTTAGTATATATCATTGATATATTGTTCACAATATTGTTCACAAAGGACAATTGTTAAGTTGGAAATTATGTTTTACAGCAAGCTTTTACATAGTTCGAGAATCATGGCTCTCACTGGGGCATGGGAGACTCAACATTCGTCTATGTGTTACACATAACCTAGTTCTTCAACCAATCAATGAAGCTCAGGACACTCAAACCTAAATACAACAAACTCACAGCAAGTCAAATTGCAGGTCACTCACAAATTTGTGTTAAGTGCTACTTTGGGGTAGCTAAGGGGGCCTCAAGGTATCAGAAAACACTGGAGAAACTCAGCAGGTCTGGCAGCATCTGTGGAGAGAGAAACAGAGCTGATGTTTCAAGTCTAGTGTGATCACTTGTCAGAATTCTGTCAGTATAGTATCAAACAACTCATTCTCCAACCCCTTTCAAAGTACAGCATGGGAACAGGCCCTTTGGTCCATCAAGTCCGCACTGACACATGATGTCTTTCTAAACTAAAAGCCTTTAGCCTCTGTGCAGTCTGTCTATCTGTCAAGGTAAAAACAATGACTGCAGATGCTGAAAATCAAATACTGGATTAGTGGTGCTGGAAGAGCACAGCAGTTCAGGCAGCATCCAAGGAGCAGCGAAATCAACGTTTCGGGCAAAAGCCCTTCATCAGGAATAAAGGCAGTGAGCCTGAAGCATGGAGAGATAAGCTAGAGGAGGGTGGGGGTGGGGAGAGAGTAGCATAGAGTACAATGGGTGTGGGGGAGGAGATGAAGGTGATAGGTCAAGGAGGAGAGGGTGGAGTGGATAGGTGGAAAAGAAGATAGGCAGGTCGGACAAGTCAAGGAGACAGTAACTAAGCTGGAAGCTTGAAACTAGGATGAGGTGGGGGAAGGGGAGATGAGGAAGCTGTTGAAGTCCACATTGATGCCCTGGGGTTGAAGTGTTCCGAGGCGGAAGATGAGGCGTTCTTCCTCCAGGCGTCTGGTGGTGAGGGAGCGGCGGTGAAGGAGGCCCAGGACCTCCATGTCCTCGGCAGAGTGGGAGGGGGAGTGCCTCTTCCAAATTGGTATTGCATCTGCTTCCATCGCCTTCTCTGGCAGCACATTCCAGGCACTTATATCCCTCTGTGTAAAAAACCTGCCCCTTACGTCTCCTATAAACTTATCCCCTTATACCTTCAACCTATATAATTGACACTTCTACCCAGAGAAAAAGATTCTATCTATGTCTCGCATAATTTTATAAACTTCTATCCAGTTGCCCCTCTCCTTCGAAGTTCAAGTGAAAACAAACCAAGTTTGGCCAATCTCCGAAAAGTTGACTTCTCCACCTCCTGATGCTGTCTGGTTTGCTGTGTTTCTCCAGCCTCCCGCTCGTCTACCCTCCAAACCGGGCAACATCCTGCTAAACCTTTTCTATACTCTCTCCAAAGCCTCCACATCCTTCTGCTAATGTGGCCACCAAAACTGTTCTAAAGAAGTCATACTGGACTGTCAGTCAGTGTTGTCATTTCCTCTCTGATACCTCACCCTCACTCTACCTCTGCTACTGTCCCCAACTCCCACTGGGGCTAATGCTCCACTACTCTCATTACTGCCTTCAACATCTTCCTTCACTCGCTCTTACTCACCCAGAACCCTAACACCACCAACCATGCCCTCTGTGCTACAAAGGAGCTTCATTAGATTGATACCAGGATTTGAGGAGACATTTATCAGTAAAGACTGGGTCTTTTTTTCTCTAAATAAGAGAATGTTGCTCAGTGGCTGCTCGACGTCTTTAAATAATTAAAGGACTTGTTAGAGCAGCTCTAGAAAAAAAGCTTTCTACATGTCAGTGTGCAATAGTCACTAAAAGGCATCCCATAAGAAATCAAACGAAATCTTTTGACAAAAACAGCCATAATAATCATTTGGTAGTTCAAAGCTGACCTATGGTTAAAAATAAGGCAGATTGTGTCGAAACCTTGTGTCGAATACCAATTCAAGGGGAAAAGCACAAGAGGAGAGGCCTGATTGGTTAGTAAATGGGCTCTGATTGATAGAGAGTGTGGTGCTGGAAAAGCACAACAGGTCAGGCAGCATCCAAGGAGTAGGACAGTTGATGTTTCGTGCAAGAGCTCTTCATCAGGAATGAGGCTGGGACTCTCGGGAGTGGAGAGACAAATGGGAGGGGGGTGGGACCGGGGAAAGGTAGCTGGGAGTGCGATAGGTCGATGGAGATGGGGATAAAGGTGATAGGTCAGAGGGGAGGGTGAAGCGAATAGGTGGGAAGGAAGATGGACAGGTACGACATGTCATGAGGGCAGTGGCAAATTGGAAGGTTGGAACTGAGATAAGGTGGGAGGAGGGGAAATGAGGA